>NC_088607.1:25862651-26165681 GCF_036013475.1 Columba livia | reverse complement strand
CTAAAATATGTGCATTTGAAAAAAAACTCTGGGTGCTTTAACTGATTATAATTTATTATTATGTTTTGACTTTGGAACAATGCAATTACATAGTGCAAATATGGGGAAGGGATGGGTTAAAGGGAGATTGTAATTACACTCAAAATTGAAAAAAGTCTCACCATATGTTTTCTGTCCCCCCCAATTAATTTAGCTGTTGTTGTAAAAATTCTGCCTTCTAAAATGGCATTTTGGCTCAGAATGGCTAAAATATTATTGCAGTTTTGCCTGCAGTTTTGGACAATGCAGAAGTGCCGCTAAAGCCATCCAAATTTTTAGAGAGATTTCAGCAGGTTCTGACTTTGATTCAGTCTTTTCCCCTTCAACAAATATAAATTAAGTTAAAGTCCTTGTGCAGATGACTGAGGCTGACCACCGTGATATGTATGATTCATTTAGTCCAAATTAAAATCTGCTGTCACTTGTGGGTGTCCTATCCATCAGCTCTAGCTGATGATGGCTAACAAGAGAGCTCTTAATCTTATCCTTTTAAGCCTTCCTTACCACTGTGTTTTACTGTGGAAAAATACCATTGTCTTGCCTTTTATTTAAGCCTTAATTAGGCATAATTTTAAGCTGGATATTTATGGAACCTGCAGGTATTTATTTTCTAAGATCTTTAAGATATGGCCCTCTGTGTGCATCCTAACAACTGAAATGCTTTCTTCTAGGTTCTGTCACTCTCTTTGTATCTTTGATTGCTGAAAAGCTGTTTCCTTTGTTCTCAACAAATATTATTATTCCCCAAACTGCTGCTGCAAAGTTTTTCTGTCCTATCCATCGTCTGACTGTTATTTATTCCTCTTTGCATCCTGGTTCCATCTTCCCTACTTTGTAATTCATACGTGGCTTTCAGAGATCCCCTCTACACCCCTCCACTGCTTACAGTCCCATTCCTGCTTCAGACTATTCATGAGTAACTCGGTCCAAATACTAGATTTCCAAGCAAGTATATCCACACCTCCCGCCATCAACAAGCCTTGGGAGGGATCTCTCATAAGCTTCTGCTGATTTACCTCATTATTTGACTTCAGGTACCTCTTTTAGCATGGTGACTGTATATTGGAAATGGCAAGATCCATTTTCACCTGGGGGCAAACCACACATTTACCTCCAGAGGAGGCATGCACACAGGCAGTTCCCATGGTTCAGTCAATGTGCTGGAAATTGCCCCATCAGCTTTTCTCACCGTAACTTGTTCATATAGCCACACTATCAAGCTTCACCTGTCAGCCTCACATTTGCTCTGAACTAGGCTCATTTCTCTGGTTCTCCCTCAGTTCGCATATACACAGCAGTGGAATATTTCGACTGAAAAGAGCTTTCTGTGCAGTTAATTATTTCACCATAATGTTTCTTTTAATTTTTATCATAAAATATCTTCCTCCTTAAAGGGAAAGGTTACAAAGTAAAACCAAATGCTTTCAATTGCTGAAGCAAGGAGTCTACAGTGAAGCTTCTGCTGAACAAAATGGAGAATAGGAAAGCATGTTTTATTCTATCATATATTAAAATTAAGGGAATTAGGGCCTCATTTGCTTAAAAGTTGTCTATTAGTATTCACCTGGTGGCAAGCAGCCTTAATCTCATACCATTAATGAAAACAGAAGCTCATTAAATAGTAATTCTTTTTAATAGTGACAGGAGACTGGGTTTGAGTAGTGCTGTTCTAAATTCCCATGTAAATTGTTCATGATGATCACCAATAACAGAATTCCTTGTACCTCTCCCCACTCCTAAGAGCTTTTGTTCCATATTTAATCACTTATGAATGCCAGACGGAAAGAGCCTTGCAGAAAAGGGAAAGTGGTTTCACTGTCAGATTTCTGATGTCAGAAAGCAGAAAAGCAGCGGTTGGATACAGAGCCAGTGAAGTAATTCCTGAAGAGGGGAGAAGCGTTCAGAGAGAGATACAAGGGCTTTGGGGGCAGCGAGTGTTCTTAGGTCTATGAACAGTATTGTAGTGGTCTTGAAACAACATGAGGCTTTTTAATTTCTCTGCTTTGGCAGCTGCTGCTTGGCCTGTCATTAACAGACGTACTAAGCCAACATCCTGTTCATTATCTCCCTCTGGCCATTGCTCTGCCCTCCCTTCCTCCAGATGATTTAGTCATTAACTCCACCTTGTTGCTGTGTGGGCTGGTTGTCAGCACTACCTGAGTGTTCACATGTTGAAGACTTCAAGTGATGGACAGGGTGCTCTTATGCTCATTTCAAGTCCACAGCTACAGTTTCCATTCTGTTTCTAATGCTATAAAATGTTCTTTGCTTTTATTATAGTCCTCATCTGGTCCACTACTTTGCATGGCACAAATCAGTATGTTTCATTTAGCTGAATTGCTTGTGGGTCTTCTGATGAACAGCTGCAGGCTATGTGGCCCTGTTCCTTATTTAACATTATTCTGTTATTTCCTGCACCATTTCCTCTGTTACAGATGTCATTGGGCCAGGCATTGTGTGTTTCAGGTGTGCATGTGGGAAGATTGCTTCATGCTACTCCTTAGACACGGTTAATTCAATTCCTGCCAGATTTTCTAGTCCTCTTGACATTGCTATATATAGTTCCTCAGTAATAATATTATCAATTATTTAAATTTTAATTAGTGCTTACATTAATTACACAATCCTTTACTGCAGAGGGAAAAAAATCTTAGTTTCCACAGTTATGTGATCATGGTTTGTCCTCAGAGACCTAAGTTTTATTTAGCATCAAATGGCATCATTGCTAATACTCATCAAATAGCATCATCCTATGGGTATGCTTTTGTGGGTATTTGCTGTCTGAGGACAGAGCTTCTCCAAGAAGTTAGCAAAGGTTTATGTCACTTGACTGGCCCCCAGTGGACAGGAGTTGATGCACTCCTAACCTGGATCAAGACAGTTTTGTCCTCTTTGTGCCAGTCACAACACAGATGCTACTGGGATCCCTGGCAGCAAATCTGGTGGGTGTTTATTCTATAAGAAGCATAGCTGATCTCTGATTCCTTACACATACCCTATTCTCTTGCCCAGACAGCTGAAAGGGCTGAGCACAGAAGGGCCGTGGGAAGGTCCTGGGGGGTTGTGTTCTTACTTCCTTAGCAAAGATCCTCAGAAATATCTTTCCATACAGGAAACCAGGACCTGAACGATACTGAGCACAAGACCTGAATTCTGGTTTAACCAGCCAGATGTCAAATAGAAAACCTGAGAAAGGCTTGTGAGAAGATCAGAAGGTTAGCATGACATTCCAGTAACGACCCTCATTAGCTCCTCTGTGATTCACTCTCTGTTGCAGATTGCAAATAGCTTTTTGCAGTTAAGATGTGCATAAGAATTCATACTTCTGCTGTATTAGCTATTGCAGTTGCTTTGGGTGACAAAATCCTCTTCTGTGTTTAGCACTCACTATTACAAGAGGTAGATTAGTACCCTGTCATGTACAGCAGGAAATACTGTTGCCAAATGCAATGTATACATTTTCACTAAGTGTACTATTAATGTTCATGTACAGTATAAAAACTAGGTTTGTTAGAGCTTGCATGCTGTGGGCAGTTCTTTCTGTGACTATATCAAGGCAGTGGTTTTTGTTTGGTGAGGATTCAACCAGTGTTAGGGTTTTTTGGTCAAAATGGGATGTAATCAGGATTTTTATTTCTTCCTTTCTTTCTGCCACCATGTTCTTTGCTAACTCCAAGGATTTTGATGCTTGCTGTTTTTTCTTTTGTGTGCTGCTTTGCTGTATGAAAATGGAGTCTGCCTGTAGACAAAGCATCAGGGAGAATGAATGTTGCTTCATATTTTCTCTCCACAGAGTGCGGAGAGTAAAACGTTACCCATAGAGGGCTAAATCCTGCTGGAAGAAAGGTTTTTGTCCCTTCGGTCCAGAGAAGCAGAGCAATTCAGTCTACCCCAGTTGCCCTCGTGCCTACAATGTACTGTTTCACAGTAACGAGCACTTGTCAGTAATTAAGACTGAGAACAGCTTTTTGGTGTAACTGAAGTAAGATGAAAAAACAGCTACTCTGCTGGTTTGGGGAATAATACGAAGGGTGGATTTACAGGGACAAGAGTAAAGGAGCTCTAGCTCTTCCCTTCTATTCCTTGTCATGACTCGCCTTCTCCACTTCACCCCTGCCCAGCCACAAGACACTTGTCAGTGTTACCAGTGCATCCCCCGGGGGTGACTGGTCGTGGTGATTCACACAAACTCTCTCATCACGTCCCTGTGATGCTGTGTAATGGCATGCCTCGCCCATGGAGCTGTACATTTCCATTACCCACCTACTAACAGTATTTATAAGAAAATAAAAATGAATTTTCTTTTTATTTCGTGATGATAGTCATAGGGCATCTTTCCTGGAAGCCAGAACCTGCAACTACAAAAAATAAGAATAATTTTTATGGCTAATTAAAAACAGTGAAACACAAAACCAAGCACAAACATAGATACATGGAAAAATATGTCACCAGTAGGACTATCTTCTGACACAGTGCCACATAGAAAGGAATGAAATGCGTCCAGGATGTATATGTTTGGTATTGTGGATTGGTTTGTTTGTTTGTGTGTGTTTTGGTTTTGTTTTGGGTTTTTTTGGGGGGGGTGCTTTTTGGTCTCTATCGTAACAAAAAAAAAGGAATTTTCAGAAGATCCTGTTGCACATGCTAACAGAATTTTGTACTTTAATTTCACTGGATAAATCTGCTACCTTGGTTTGGTCAGAGCAACCAAAATAGCAACAACCAAACATTGAAGGCTGAAAAAAAAAATGGTTTGGGCAAAATAGCTTTCACTGGAAATCTAAACTTTCATGGAAACACATGTATGACAAAATAAAAAAATTATGTCAAAGTTCCACCTTTCTTCCAAATGTGGTTTCCATAGAAGATGTTAAACAAATTCTGTTTTAGCTGCCCAGAGCTATTGATGGTCATAATCACAAAGGGAATAAGAATATGAAGGAATAATCAAAGCATCATAAAATAGCTTATAAAGATAATTTTTCTGCTAAAAATCTGCATTTCCTGATTCTGCTTCTACTTGAGGTGAGTAGCTGAATTCCTACTAATTTGAATGGGAATTGCAGCCTACCTGATTTGTGATTAAAATGTAGCCATAATACAATGATGGTTGTTACTCCCTTTCTTGTGAGCTAGCAATGGATTGTGTTGTGACCCATTACAAGTCCTTTCTTGGTATATGAGATTTAAACAAAATGTCAAGCGATGCCCTGCCAGTTTGAGGATGGTGACTCCACAGCACTCACGTAGATTTAAACTGCACTAAATGCTTCAGAGGGGTTGTAGCACTCTCTATCTTAGCCTGCCTGCAGTAGGGCATGGATTTTTAGAAATAATTACGTAGGGTTCATATTTACATGCAATAAAAACATGCATTTTACAAGCATGGCATTAGATCTTTCTTGTGGTCATGGTTTACGTTATTTTGAGGGAAATACATGACATGCTGTGATCCACAAAGCACCGTACACAAACATTAAATATTGCATGAACACCAAGGAGAACGTAAAATATTGAATCTGAACAAATGGATAGCTCAGAGCAGGAGAATGCAGAGGTTTTCACCTGTAAGTCACCAGTTGAAAACCCTGCACAGATTTGGTGTAACTGTGCAGAAGCTCATTGGCTGAACTGAATTTTTCCTGCAGCTTCTGCTGGACAAAGGCTTATATTACATAAGTCACCGTTGTTTGTGGCACCCATAAGACAGATCATTGTTTCCATAGAACAGCCAAAGTTTAAAAATACTTGGAGACTGTGAACTTTCTGAGCATGTCTAGGACAGAGTCAGAGTTTTAAGATTTGAGAACTGCACAGAAGATTTTATTCTCTCTGCAGAAAGCCGCAGTTTTCCTTCTCCAGGAAGGCTGGGTTGGCACTTCTCACAGGGAGTATGAGTCAGTGATGTGACTGCACAGCCCACCCAAAAACACTTATCTCTCTTGGCCACCTGATCATCTTTTCCCAGGGCAGCACATACCACCTGGGGCTTCCTGCTCAGTGCCTCATCCTGTGGAAGCCTTTCTGAACCAGTCTCACTCCTGGTTCTGCTTTGCTCTTCTCCCACCATTTTGCTTTAGGTTTTGTAGCTATTCCTGCCTGCAAAAGAGTATCTACTGATGTGCTGCTTAAGCTCAGGAGACGTAAAGCAGACATTCTTATGACCCTGAGTGAGCGACCCAGAAAAACACCAGTTCCATAATGACTGCTCTTTGCAGCTTCCAAATGGACTCATGATTTTTTGTTCCTCATTTGTCTGATGAATTCCTTATTCATCTCTTCAGCACAAAAGCACAAGTTCTTCTCTGACTGATACCATCTTTGGTGACTTCATCAGATGACCTCTTTGATATTAATATATCCTTATCTATAGCTGAATCTGTCTTCAAGAACACATCTGGTTTATTGCAGTTCTTCTGTGGATGCTCTTTTGTAATAAACAAAGCTCTCTTTTCTTCAGATCTCAACTCCAGTAACAAGTATAGCTGTCATATATATCTTTATTGTGGCTTCATAAAGCCTGCCCTTTAAGCTGTAATGGAAAGGTTAGAGTACTGGTATCTAATAGAATAAACTGCTATCATCTATGAAACCTAAGAATTTTGGAAAGTTACAAAAATCTGTGCTAATTTATCTCCTACTTGATAAGGGAGAAGCCAACACTAACAAGTACAGTTGCTTCTCTGAAGGTCCCAGTGTAGCAGGAACATGTAGGATTTAATGTCCCTAAGACACCGACAACTGGTTTCTAAAAACCTCTATTAAATCAGTGTTTCTCCTTGGGTATAAATAAATCTGAAGCTGTTCATCCATGGGCAAGGTAGTGAAATTACAAGAAAATTGGTATGAAACACGGGTAGTAGGAAACTTCTGGCTCCCAACTCCTCATGTCTCTGACAGGCAGGAGCAATGCGCAGTCTTACCCCTTCAAAGTTGTTGAAGCTCTTAGTTGTCACTGAGGTGTGGGAGCTGGGGCCTTATATCTCTTACTGGGGCAAAGCACTGCCCTCTGCTACACGCTTTCAAAAGGAGCAGATTGTTTCCTGCAGTGCTGCAAGGCTTGTAGATGGGCAGAACAACCCACCGCTGTCAAAGCATCAAATCCACATCCCGCTGCAGCAGCAGGATATCTTGCGTTTGCTCTGTGTTGGTCTGTTTGGGGGGGGGGGGAGGGGGTGTTGTCACAGATGTTGGTGAAAACACAGGTGAAGGTGAGGGAGGTTCAGTGCCCTTACACAGCTGAATAAGGGGATTGCGCTGCTGTACTTTCTGTGTGAATCCACATCTTGCACGCCTAGGGGAAGTAATCACATATTGAAAAGCCATGAAGGAAAGGGAAAGCATATCAGACATAGGTGACGTGGATTTTTCCAGCCCAGCAAACTGGGTTTTGTAGGGAACTAAAAGTCATCACCGAAACAGCTGGCTTATTTACTCTCCCATGCTCATAAGCAAGAGAGGCTATTCCAAGGGATGGCTGCAAAACTGCTTTCTTAGAAGCTGCAAAACTGCTACACCTGTGGTTTGTTTCTGTTTTGTGGCTGAAAGTCACATTTGTTTAATGACTGGGGGGAGAGCTGGGGGAGATAATGGCAAAAACACATTTGATTTCTCTTTTTTAGCAGAGCCTGGGCAGGCAGAAATGGACACCTCTGCTCTTGATTGTAGAGCAGATACGCAGTGGCACAGAGCACTTTGGCATCTAGTACATCCGTTGCTTGCCTAAATTTACAAGCAAATGAAATTCTAAGAGCACTACAAGGAATTCTGAGTGGATCCCATTCCTCTGCTGTAAGGTCATTATGCAGTACAAAATTGGGCAGTCTCAGCGAGCAGCTGATGTCGCCAGCACACATGAGCCCTAAATATTGCACAAGCTGGAAGAAATTGCCCTGTTATTTTCCAGATTGTCTGTGGCAATGAAACAACAACAACAAAAATGTAATAAAATGTAGAACTTGGAGAGCATAGTCTAACTTGCAAATATAGCTTGTTGCTGGGGTATGGAAGCCCCCACTGAACAGAAAGCATGTCTGTGCCTTTGCTGTGTGCTGCTCTGTAAAGCTGGCAGAGCCGTGCTGAGGGGCTGCAGCCATTCTGCTTGAGAGGAGATGCTTGCAAACACCTCCCTGCTCAACAGGGTAATGGGAGCTTATAGGCAGCATCTGACTTTAAGTGGGGTGGGAAGAAAGTGTGGGTACTCATTTGGATGTCTTAAAATGTATTGTTGAAGAGAGCTGGCAAAAGGAGAGTCTCTAGAGAGATGAATAAAGGGAAAGATGTTACTCACTGGGGTTTAGAGAACAGAGAATGGCAGGAATTAATTCACTACTCCTGCAATGAGCTCTCCTTAAGGTGTGAACTGTGACTACATGGATTTCTCTGCAAGATGAGGAGTAGAAATGACAAGCTTTAGGCAGTAATTCAAATTGATTATCACATTCTTTCTTCTTCACACCAGCATCTTGGTTTTGACATCAGCATTGCAGAGCTGCTGGGAGGCAGCAGGTGCCCAGGCCCCTTGCTCTGGCTCTCAGTGGAGGAGGAGTGAGGCCACATGCTAAGTGGGCAGTTTAATTGTCCTTGTTTTAATTACAGATACTCACCTGTGCTAAAATGAGCTGGTCAGAGAGCACCTGGGAAGTCTGGCATTCATCAAGGGGTTTCACCTGCAGCAAAACCTGACCCAGCAGAAACTCATACTTGCAGGAGTGAAACCACCAGCAGTGATGTTTCATGTACTCTTTTGCCTTGTGTAATGTGTTTGTCCTGAGATACTTCTGTGGAAAAGCCCTTCTCAGCATGGAACCAACACCATCAGCATCTGTCTTCCCAAAAGGTACAGAATTGCTTCAGTGCTATGGAAAGTGTGAAACCTAGTATGTGGTGCGGCTTTTTTTTCCTTTTTTTTCTAAATAGATCATTTCTAAAACTGAAAACAACATGCAAGCCTTACTTTTTTAAATGTGTAATTTTAAGTATGTTAAGGAAATTTCTTGTGTTCTTCCTCAATTATATCTGAAAGCAGAGATAGTCCCTATTTGCCTCCTATGTCCTAAAAATGCTTTAAAGTGAACTTTGCTGTTTGTTTTGGTGAAAAAAGGAATTCCAGCTCTTCCGTTCAGTCAGGTTTTCTTTCTTCACTAACTTGTGCTCTGGGAATGTTCAAGTTCACTTGAGGCTACCTAAATCTGAGAAAATTTGTTGTGTGTCTGTCTGAATAATAGATGCTTTTTCAGAAAACATCAAGGAATATTTTCAAACCTTTTCCACATGGAAAAATGTGTCAGTGTTTTTCATTGAAACAAAAAGCCAAAGTTCATGCAGCCTGAAACACAGT
Organism: Columba livia; assembly: GCF_036013475.1. Lineage (NCBI taxonomy): Eukaryota > Metazoa > Chordata > Aves > Columbiformes > Columbidae > Columba > Columba livia. The sequence goes on along the minus strand of NC_088607.1, from coordinate 26,156,302 downwards.
ATTTTTTTAGATAGTGTACTTTAACTGTGTTTACTTTACTTCAAATGAAACTGCCAGAACCTCTGAAGAAGTTAAAATCAGAAATTTGGTAGGTTTCATTTTGAAAATATCTTTTCATATCATCACTACACTGGCTAATGGCATTTAATGTATTTTTTTCACCAATGAAATGTTTAGAGTATTTTATTAAGCCTTGTGTTTCAGAAATTATGAACTTTGTAGCTAACATTTCTTAGTAGATGGAGCCATAGATCATTAACTCTTTTGGACAGAGATTAATTTCATTTTCTATTTGGATTGAGTTGGTTGTTCCCATTAAAATAGGAAAATGCTTTTAGCAGCTTCTTTTACATGCTCACAACCACCTGGAAGGTGCATCCTCATCAAAAATAATATTTTTTTTGCAATTCTTTAGTTTCTGCTTAAAAATTATTCAGCAGTTAACAGTCATGAAATCCATAATTCTATATATGCACAAAAATTAGGGTTTAAAAATTATTGTAGTATTTTTTTTTCACAACTGCACATCTTCCCCCCCCCCCCAAAAAAAAGGAATAAAAAAATTATAGTATTTATTAAACATCTGTTTTTGAATACTTCTGACATGTATTCATGAAGATGCTGATGCATGTTTCATGCAAAAACCTCTAAAAAATTATACTGTTTTGACTATCAGAAAATATTGAGGTAAAAATTCTTTTAACTTGGAAAATTTTCAGCTTTATGTAAGAAAAAACATTGCAGGAATCGTTGCTGTAATGCTTTTATTTCTGAATTATTTCTTTTATACTGTAGTTGATCTGTAATAGTGTGTCTACACGTTAAAGATGTGGAAGATTTAATGATACATAAAAGCTTAGGTAGGATGATAAGGACAAAAAGATTGATAACCACAGTTGTAGCTTCTTTGAATTGTTGGGCTTAACAGACTTCATTTTTTGAACAATGGATGGCAGGCAAATAATAGAAGAGTGACACAATGTCCAAACAGTTTCCCTGTACTGGCCAGATAAGCTAGAAATGCTGGTAATGCAATCTATGGGGGTTTTAATTGACTTTTCATGAATAAAAAAGCAATTAGAAAAGGGAGCAGAGACTTTTTTTAAGAATAATGACTGTCAGGACTTCAAAGAGCTACCGCACTTTTCAACTTTGAAGGAAAGTAACACAACAAAAGCAGAAAATCAGGGAATTTAATGCTTGCTCTGGTTTAATGATATTTCGTGGTTCCTAGACTGTTTTAATAATTATATCATGCTTACTATTGTATGTTGAGCTGAGCTATGGATGTTCATAATGGTTTAACCCTATTGGAATGTACATCACTGATACATTTTGTTTTATTTGGGAACCTGTACTTCATTTGTATAAAAGCAAATGTACCTCCTGGAAGCAAAACCTGTGAGGATCTACATGGACAAAGTATGTGGCTTGTGCTTCAAAACACTTCAATAAACATATCTCATTCAACGTGATCTGGTTTTCTAACCCAGCTGGGCTATTATGTACATGAAAGAAAATAGGGTGGATGCCTATGTTTTTTAAATTTCAGCATGTGGAGGTTTTTTTAAGGCAGGGCAAAATATGGAATTCCCTATTTTCAGGGCAGATGGACCCTGGGAAGTCAGGGAGTGCTGATGTGTAAGCTTGCTAGTGGCCAGAATGTGCTTTGCAGTCTCTGAGGGGCCCCTTTGCTTGCAAGGTAATTGGAAATGAGTTGTTTGTGCTTGTGTTTTTCCCTTCTGAGGGGCAGGAGAAGAGAGGTGAGTTGAGGGCACATGTTGGGGGATGGCAGCTCAGCTCTGATTAGGTTAATATTTCAAAACAGCTGTGAAAATTCAGTGTAATTTTAACGTCACATCAGTGGGTCTACACACTGTGATGGTCTGACAACATAGCAGTGAATAAAGAAGCTGCTATAGACTTTTTCTATAATATCCTCAGACATTAGAGCAAGTTTTGTTTCCGTTGTTTTTGTCTACCACTTACATAAAGACTTGAGCACAGTCATAAGAGAGGTACCAGCCAGGAAAAAGGACACCTCAGGCCCTCTGACTGCTGGAGAAGAGGCGCAGCAGCTATAAGAACAAAAGCTGCCTGGAGAAGGAAAAACTGAAGATGGGGTGCTTGAGGGTGCGGGAGGAAGGTGCTGCTGTGCTCTCTGCTGCAGTGGACAGTCCTCCATAGGTGCCAGACATGTGTGCTGAAAGGGTGACTTAGAGATAGAGGTGCCCAGGTCAGCAATCAGGATCATGACATGCCTTGCTTAACTGCAGCTGATCCAAAGACCCAGGGGCTCTTAAAGTTGTGCATTTGTGTCTTGGCAGGGGAGAGCAGGTTGGCACTTACCTCAAAATGTCCCAGATGGTCAGTTCAGGTACAGAAACCCAAGCAAAGGTGGAACTTGTGATTTTCTTCGCTAAGGCTCATTTTGTACAATATCATTGGCTTTCATTCAGAGCCTTGCTGATGACCGCAACAAACAATAGCTCCTTATCACTGGATATTTTCAGCTATGTCCATTTTATTTATACATAATCTCACAATGTCAGAAAATAAATTAAACTGAGATTACAATGTGAATCAAGAATGTCAAGGGTTGTTCTTTATCATATTAAAAATATAGCAGGAAGACATTTTTATTTTTAATCTCCTTTGGAGTTGGTAATTTTTAAGTAAAATAGATATTCTTTTACGTGCACACTAAAGAGCTATTTTTCCTCTTATTTTTTTTTTCACTTCCAGAACTTGTGAGCAGTCACCTCTTTGTTCCTTTCCACTTTCCTTTCCACTTCTAAATTCTTAGTGCCCATGAAAACTGTCAAAGAGTGTTGCATATCGGAGCACAACCTGGGCAACATGTAAGCTTTCTGTATCTTGCTTGGGTGTTGTTTTGCTTTGGTTTTGCCACTGTATTTCTGGTAGAACAAGGGGAATTATTGTCAAAGAATCATTTATCTGACAAATTTTGCTTTTTTCCTGTTGGTCCAGAATTTGCCCAAGTAATGTTGAATTTCTTGGAAGTTAATGCAAGTTACTTTTTAAGCTATTCACTGAATGAGATATGTGAATAGCACTTTGTCTGAAGATTGTACTTGGTAAGTCAAAATCTGAGATGTATAGTTTAAATAGTCAGCCTAAACTACCAGACTTAAAATGATCTAAAAATGACACACCTACTTGGACATATTAAAATTCATGGTTTCGGTACTGAAAATGCATAAATGTCTGAAGCAAAACTTGAGAAACTAACACACAAACTGATGCTTGATGCTGCTTTACCATTTCACTCTGAATTACTGCAAAAACAAAATCTGTTTTCTTCTTAGAGTTGAACTGTAACATTTTAATGCGTTACGTTTTCATTGGGGTTTTGCATATTTTGGTTTGTTCAGTTAACTTTGCTGAGAAAAGAACCATTCTGTCCATTTTCCTCAAGTGCCATTGGGGAGCACCGCAAATCCTTGAGCTGCACAAGATACTGTGTGTTGGAAGCAATGACAGGGTTTTTCACTGTCAAGGAGATCTTCCTCTGGCCTCTCCTGCACAGTATAGTTTATGGCCTCCAACACATAACACAGGGTCACAGTTCCTTTTGGACCTGTTGCACTCTTCCTACTCAGGTCTCATAATCTGAAATGGAGTGATTTCCATGAAGATGTACAGTATTGTGACTGTAAGTCACCATTCTATTTTGGCTGGACAAATGGGACAGCACATGTGTCTCTAACATCTGTTCAGGGCAGAAGTATTTGGCAAGTGCTAAAGTGGATGCAACTGGTGTCACTTTTATATTACACTTTATAATTACAAACCTCCTTAAGCTTTCATATCTTTATGTCTTCAAAGTGCTGTGCGAATAACTAATCAAATGAATTAATCATTAATCCACCCGATATAAAGAGAAATGTTACTTCAAAGTGACAAGGCATTTCCTAGTTGCTCTTTCATTACAGGGGAGGAGGAGAAGACTAAATGGAGAGGTGTGTAATTAGAAGGACCTCTGTTTGCTTGGCTGAAGGAAAGCCCTAGTGTTTATGATGCTTCAGGGCCTATAAAGACATTTCCTCAGCATTCTCTTGCAAAATGGAGTCATCTGTCATGTTTCTGCAAGGCAGCCAAGTCTGAAATGCTTGGTGGGGGACATGGCTGCTGGACTCCTTCCAATAGACAGAGCAGGGAATCGAAAACTGCACATTAAACAGCTTTCTTAGCCTTACGTTGGTTTCTCGGGTTCTTTTGCATTTGCTTGATTTGTGTTTCATAGTTCCAGGTTTCCTCAGAAGCCTGGGAATATCTGTAGACCAGCTTGTTGCAGTCTGGACATGTATGCTGTTTGCATCCAATAAATGAGTGCAAAAGTGAGGACATCTGCAAATGGGAAAATGCAAATGTACAGTTTCAGGTGGCACTAGGCTGAGCTGCCTGTCGCTTTTGTAAAATGTATGAATTTACTTTTCTTTGAGTTTCATGTATTTGTCATCAGGGGCCTGACACATCATACCTGTCTCTTGTATCCCCCTTTCAGTTCAGCTGCTAGGCTCTGAATCTCTTGCCAGCTGGCATGCCATATGTAAAAAAGGTGGTGACTTTAAAATAAGAGCAAAGTGCTTTTGCTGGCATTTGTTACCTACAAGTAACGACTAAAGCAAGACACTTAGGGTTAGTGCATACAGTGTAAATATTTTATGCTCTTTGTCTCTAAGTGTACATTGAATTCTATGCCTATTTTTGGTAGTGCGTATTTACTTTTATTTGTGTGTATATGTATACTTGCAAGCACATTGAATTACTCTTTTTTTCTATGGTGTCATTATACTAGTGGGAGTGATCTTGGACTAACAAAGGTGGGTAAGTAATTCCGAGAAGGGAAAGGAGATGAAAATAGCATGCCATGGCTGAAGAGATGGTTACCCCAATTGATAATACTATTGATATCAGTGATGTTACTTACACAGGGAAAGAATCCAGCTTGAAATGGGAAAGAAAATTTCCATTACATGCTCACTAGGAGCTATTATAAACAATAATGCAAAGGGAAGAGGATTTCAGATGTGTTGACAGTGTCTAGCTAAGTCATTAAGGTCTCTAGAAAAGCAGTACCCAAATGTGTAAGAACCCTTTTGTTATATGTTTCCATTAAAGCTGGGGAGGTTTAATCCTAAAAATGGTTTTAAAAAACGTTTTATACATCTAGGTGTTCCTTCTCTGGCAGGGGGATTGGACTGGATGATCTTTTGAGGTCCCTTCCAATCCCTAACGTTCTGTGATTCAATGAGAAAAGAGTTGTCAAACTCATGTCCAATGATACTGAGGCAGGACAAGGAACTTAGTGATGGCAATAGGGGGACAGAGATCAGCAAGGACTATTTCTGTTCTTCTGTCTCTTGCTCCTGACACAGGGACACTGGGGTTGAAGCCTGAGGGGCCGCTCAGGCTGGGAAGCAGTGGTCCAGCCGGCCATCACCAATGTGGCCACTGGAGAGAGGCAGCAGCAGGGCTCAGGGATTGCTAAAGTTTTTAACAGCCAGCCTAGGAACTGCTTGTGGTTTTGACAGCAACTTGCACTGAATCAGCAAAGCTAACTTAGACCCAAATTAACTATTTTATTTTTAAATCCATAAACATGAATGCAACTACACCTGGGAGAAGACAGGGTAATTACTACATGAGACTAGTACTGCGTAGTGGTCCCGAAAAAGAAAAATGCTGTAATCTGAGACAACAAAACACACTATGTTTAAGGAGGCAATGAACAGTTAAACAAACATTTTCATTTTGCTCAATGCCTCAGAGATCTGTCTCCTGCAGATCTTTGTACTGCCCAAATCGATGTGATGCTCTCTAAATGGCTGATGGCTCCTGTTAAAAAAATGTCTCAGTTAAATAACTGATGTTGGAGTATATGAGTCTCCCCTTCATACAGAAAAGAATTGCTGCAACATGCGAAGTACTGCCTGATCAAGCTAAGCAGTAAAGCATGGGGACAGGTGACATGTTTGAAGTGCTGGTCCGGATGAGTGACTGAGTCAGCTTTCTTGAGATATGTCTGCAGAGACACATTCCTATAGATTCTTTTGAATGCAAAACCCTTAAAAAGTTATACTTCATTTGCTCTGATTTCCTCTTCCCTGGCATTTCAGTGTTATTTCTTTTTACTTTTGCTATTATTCTGACCTGCCATCCACAGATTTTCTGAACCTTGAGCAGTAGCTGTGACTTTGTTGTGAGAACTCTGAAACTCATTAACAGAAGGACTTGCCTTTAAGCGAATGTCACATCACATTAGTGTAATTCTCAGGCACTAGCTAGCTTTCAGCTTGGCCCATTCATTTGGGTAGAGCTCAAAATACCTCCTTGCTGCATCATAGATATGTTCTGATGATGCTGATTACTTTTGTCTGCATCTATTTTGATTGATAGCTCAGGCAATTATTAACATTCTGCACACAGCAGGAGCTTTACTCAGCTCTTGTCAGCATAAGAGGACAGTGGTGAGGAGGAAGGGAATTTGTAAGCACTGTCCCAGGGAAAATAGCCTACAGGATCTGAAACTATTAACAAGAAGTGTTACTATAATTAGATGCGTGTGTGTGGTAAATACATATTGCACTATGCTCTTCTTGGGGTGCAGCATTGGGATCTCCCAGTAATCAAGACGAAGATACCTAAGGTGTACTAGCAGCCGTCCACAGCATTACTTATATCTGCCTTCACAAGTGAAAGGAAAGGTAAAATAGAGCTTTGGTATTCTCTCATATAATCCTTTGTAATGGCTCTTCCTGGGCTACCTGTTAATCCAACATTTATTACAAGGACTGCAGAAATAGCCCAGAGTATTAGTTTGCAGTGCTGTGTAACATTACCCTTAGAGCTCATCAGGATACACCTTAAAATGCTAGAAGAGCAGGATGGGGTGAAGGGTGAATTTAGACCTCCTCAGTGTACCAGCAGGTACATTGATCCAACATTGCTTGACATGCTTTGTAGCCTGTGTGTCTGCCTGCACATCTTCTTCCTCCTCCCAGTTTACATTGGAGGCTGTATCCATCCCTGATGCCAGCACTCTGGCAAATACCTGTTCACTCATAGCATCAAACAAATATTCAAGTCATTGTAGCAGAAAACTGAAAAGCAAATAAACCCTTATGAGGGTTGATGTAGGATTCTAGGAGTCTGAGTTTCAAAGCATGCTAGTATCTTTCAATATCTAGATGCTTCTTTTGGCCCAGGGGCACTACTGAAAATGTCCTCAAGTTCCTAGTGCACACGAACTGAGAAAAAAAATAAAAAGCTGCTAAATAGGTAGATGGAAAATGTAGCTCTTGATCCTGAACTGCATGCAGTAGATTAAGTAGTGAGTGTGTTTTCTTGGCTATGGCAGGCATGCACAGTGAGCATATAGGAAATGAAAGCAGCAGGGTGAGTTTTTCTAGGGATTTGAGCAATTACAGAATGTTGAGATTATTCCTAAAAGAAAGCTTAGTTTTGTGTTAAGATTTTTCACTGATTGGACTGAGCTCTGCTACTTTTTGTGAGAACTATGGTCCTGATTGAAGGCATTGAAGGCACGTAGTTACCTGAGAATTGAATGCAGCAAGTTCTACCTGCTTACTGACTGGTTTGGTTGTGGAGACAAGGTCTGTGTTCCTCGGGGAGCAGAAAGTCCGATCTCTTGAGTATGGAAAACTGTGGAGAAGGGAAGAGACTAATCAGTGATGAAAATGAGATGTACCTCATGGAGGCTTCCTGGGATGTGGCTGAGGACCTTCCTCCCAGAACAGCTCAGCAACTGTGGAGTGAGCCAGACAGATCTGTGTGTGTAATTCACACAGCTCCAGGGCCTCACATCGAGCCTCAGCCTCCTTCTAGGTTTCACAGTTTCCTTAAGGCAAAACTGGGCTTGAGGGTTACAAAAGGGCTCGGCAGAGACTCTGCCTCTGGTTTGCCATGAGATGTAAACCACTGGGACTGGAGTTTATGTTGCTTGCTAACTCAAATCCCAGCAGCTCTGGGAAAAACAGTCTCATTTGAACCTGCGAAGCTCACTGACAAGGATTCTGCTAAAATCAGTATCTGGTGTCATGGAGTGCGACGTGATTTAAATCTGTTAACAGTTTGGTCTACACTGGGGCTGATTTGCTCAGTTACTTTTGGAAATCTCTTGGCCAAATACAGTGAATACATAACAGAGAGCAGATCTCCTTTCATTTTAGCTTATGTAGCAAATGGGTGCTAGAAATTATTTTTTCTACGCCATTTGTTTGCTCTTTTTTCACGTATAACTTTGCACAAATCCTGCTGGTGTTAGTGATAGTGTTGAACAGACAGAACAGTATCATTTTTCTCTGTAAAATCCAGGAGTTGTATTTAGGGGCACAAGAAGGGCATACCCAAAGGAGGGTCATGTCTGAGGTGTTGAGGGACCTCTACTGTTACTAACTGGATTATACCTGGAGGACTGTCAGCCCAAAGTTAATGAAAGGGCAATGAGGACCGCATCACAAACAGGCTTACTGGGGGAGAAGGGGTGCAAGTATTTGCCACTGGTCTTAATTGCAGGGGTCTCAGGTGACAATTTGAATGAGTCATTGATGTGCTGCTCCACTAGGGAAATAGGTACAGTCCATTATCAATTTCCCCTGACATTCACAACACTCATAGGGTTTCTGGTGTCAGTTATTTGTTATCAGGCAAAAAGAATTTGATTTTCATACTCCTCAAGTGAGACAGAGTTGGAGAAATGAATAAGACAAACATGGCCATCTCCTGTGCATACTTTTGTTAGTTAGATTCCATTTCACTCACACAAAAATAGCTGGTTTCCTTATTTTGTTACAGTTTTTATTTGCCTCAAAGTAATATGTTGGGTTTTTTTGGTTTTGTTTTTTTTGTTGTTTGGGTTTTTTTTAAGTCAGTGTAAGACACAGTTAATAGAGATGAAGCATGAAAAATGCACAGTTCCTTTCAGAGGGAGGACTGGTGACTTCTATCAGGCTTCCAGCTCCACGGTTAGGTATAGACAAGGGTTTTTTTTGGCATTAATACTATTGCTAAATAGCTGTTACTGGTGCTTTTCCAAAATGGCATTCTAATATGCCAGAGTAGAATGCTCTTTATGCTTTTACTGTGCAACGATTAATAATAACATTGTATCACTGTATGAAAAAGTCTTTGAGATGGCTGCGTTGCTCTGCTTAGATGTGACCATCTCACGGGAGAATCATCGTGTAGCAGCTCTCTTGAAGAACCTGGTACTTTTTAGTGAAGTATGAAGCACCAAAGTATTAATTTAAAATAAATCTGAATTACCTTTTCCTGAAAGAACCTAGAAGAAAGTGGATTTTTAGCTACTTGATGTGGGTTTTTTTAATCTTTTCAATTTTTAATGTGTTATCAATAAGTGACATAAGCCATAAGATTCTACTGCCACAGAAGTGTGTGGGGCAGTTACCTGAAGATAAAATTTCTACTAGGATGCACTGGCTAACTAGAGATGAGCGGTGTCACTACACACCTAAGCAGTGTAAATAATATGCACGGGAAGGACTTGTATTACTTTCCAAATAGTACTGAGAAAAAGTCACAGAAAATAATTTCTGTTATCTACTCCAGAGATGTCCTCTAAAAAACACCTTGAAACTGAACTCTTTAAGTCCATCCTCAGCTTGCAGAGGTCTATGTAGGACAGGAAGAACAGCCCATAGTGGAGGTGAATGGAACAACATCTAGAGATTCCCATCTGCAATCAGAGCTGGGCACACACGTAGAAAGAGAGGGAGAGAGTGGGATTCTCTTGGCTGGGTGGTGTTATGCTGAGAGATGGGGAGGCTGGCTCCAAATTTTGTGCAAGGACTACTTAAATAGCTCAAAAAGCAAGATCAAAGAAATATAATTCTTCTCATCGCAAGCCCATGTATAGTCTGTTCATGCCATCAGACTTCTCTTAAGGTTAATCCTTTTTTCTTGGTGGCCTATGGAAAATGGTGAGAGGAAGGCAAGAAGAAGGAAAACCAGCACAAGAGCTAGCATGGGAAAGGAAAGGAGGCAGCTGATGATAGACTGCCCCTCTCCCCCTGCAGAGAGTGGATTTCACAGAGCTACGAAGCTGTTGGGAAAGCAAGAATAAAGCATCTGTCCCTTTGTGGAAGATGGTCAGGATTACTAAATCTCATTCAAATAAGGAAGATAGGTTCTCTGTCAAGACAGAATAATACTTTGTGGTGACTTAAGGGGACCTAATGACCAGAATAACATATTCTTGAACACCAGCCCCTCTAGCTATAGTATGTGCAAAGCTGCAGTGAAAACTTGTGGTGTTCTGTGTATGCTGACCAATGCTTTTCAAATGTGTCCCATTGGCTGAGTCTAGACAGTGCTCGTGCAGAAACCAGTATGAATTGAAAGGTGGTGTGTTTGCCTACTTTTGTAATGCAGCCAGGACTTCAGTTTATTCTTTTGATATACATTAGGGGCAAAGAATTAGTGGAGGAAAGTATGTGTATGTAGAAATTACCATGTAACTGAAAGAGAAGCGCTGTATGGTAATAAACCTGTATTGATTTGGTATCATGGAAAAGGGGATGTCGTGTTACTAGTGGGGAAGAGCTAATGGGATCTATAGGGAGCAAACTGATGGAGACTTTTTATGCATAGGGCTACTCTGAAAACAGATTTACTTACAAAATAATATGAGTCTACTTGCAAAATTTAGATCGATAGTGGACACTATGTTTAATTACCAATGCTCTGCTTTCATCTGGGATCTTTTCCTACCTCTGCCCATGCTCCCAGACTACTCTAAACCCTTGTTTCGTTGTTGGCATTGTTTCATTTTCAATATTGTCACAGGCTTTCTAGACACCTTTTGCAGAAGAAAATAACCTTACTTAAAAGGTACTGAAAAGAATAAATGTGGTCCAAATAAATTTTAACACAGGAATTTCATGCTTCTCTGTGTGAACTATTTAGTGGAACCACTTCTCCAGGTGAACAAAGGGATGTTAAGGCCATGCATCTCCTCTGGAGACTGAGAGCCAAGTGTCTGTATTTAGAAGATGCTTTTAAACCTGCACAAAGCACTCCTGAAATATCCTTGACATGCAACATAGTGATGATTTAGAATGAAATAGCTGCCCTCTGCAATGTTTTTGCATGAGAAGTAAAACAGGATAATGATTCCTCCTGAAATGTCAGGAAGTTATTTGGAAGGAAAGGTCTCCCTTCAGGTGGGATATCTCACTTCATGAGGTTTATTTTATGACAACCTCAGGTTTGTACTCCAGTAGGTAAGATCAGTGTAGATGAAGATGTACAGCTGAGAGTTCTATGGGAGCTTATGTGCTCATTTTGAACTTCTAATTTTTCTTCTTTCAAGCTCTGTTTGTCAAACAGAGTTTAAATAAGAATTCATAACATCAAATAACAGATGGCAAACACTAGGATATTAAAAGCAAAAAGCCCAATTGCATTTCAGTTCATATTTCCTTGGAGAATCTTTAATTTTCTGGCTCAGTAAGACACTGCCTGACCCATCCCTTGTACAGATCCATGAAATGTAATCAAGGCAAGGCTTCTCTTGGTATCTCTAGTTGTTCTCTGACTATGCTGGGATATGTGTTCATATAGGATCACTCTCTCTTGATCAAAAAAGTATTATTTGCTACTCTCACTTTTTACAAAGTCCAACAGTTGTCAGGGACAATAGCTCACAAAGCTAGAAGAGGATTTTTTTCTATGTGTTGTAAGTCTTTTCTGTACCTTGCACAACATGAATGGTATCTGAAATAGTGAACAGTGGGATTTAAGTGACAGTATTCTCCAGGGAAATGCAAAGTGACATGTGGAACAGTTGGATTTGGTACCTCAGTTCCTCAGGCTGTCTATTCACTTGCCACTACTAGGAAACTGTCTTCAGCCTTCCAAATAAGCAAATTACTTTGATCTGAAAAGTGCCAGATAGTATTAGGCTTTTCTTTAGGAATTAATCTACAGAAAAGGAAGGCTACCCCTCTAGGCAAGGAAGTTTTCTGTCTATAAATTACTACTCCTTATTCCATGTGGAGCACTACAAAATTAATATATTGCTGATAGCTTTATATTTTCATTTGCCTACACAGCAGTTACAATCCAGTGACTTCCCCAAATTGAATATTAATGATTCACACTCTGCAATTTGTGTATCCATAAAGTGAAGCTGCATAGTCTGAAAAACTGAAGACCATACCTAGGCACTCCTGAGATCTTCCTCCTGATTTACTGGTGGGTCCTCAGTTCAGCCTGATTTAATGGCTGTCAGTATATAAAGCAAGCTGTATTATAGTATCAGCCTAAAGGAGGCGTCCACTAAGAGCCCTGGGAGCAGCAATGGTGGAGGAGCTTCCTGGAGAGGAGCAAGCTGAGTTTTGTGTCTGGAGGCTCCATGAGGCATTAACTCTTTCCATAACATCCTGCGGTGATGAGCAGGAGCCACACTGTGCTGGGGTGAGAGCTGGATACAGTCACACCAGGGCCAGGACGTGCTTCATGCTGGCAAAACTCCAGCAGTTACTTCTACGTGTCAGCACTGTGGTGGTGGTGGTGACAGTATGTCAGCACTGCAGAAGCACTAGTACGAGTGTTTAACTTTGTTAGCCCATTCTCCTAGTTCCCTAGGGAAATGTTACCCTTTTCTGCTGATGTGACCTGTGGTCTTCTCATTATTTCCCTGTCTTGTTGGACACAGAGACTTAGCCTGGCCTCTCAAGGTTTGCAGCACCCTGTTCTTGTGACTGGAGCCATTGTCTCAATGCTGATAAGAATTTCCTGCTTTTGGATTACTACTTAGAGCAATGGACAAGCTTTCTGTTTTTTCTTCTTGAAAATTTTAAGTAGTGCCTGTAAATACTGGGATAAAAATGCTGATGATCCCTGAAGTACAGGAAAGATTGTATTTGTAGATATGTTTATTCTGGTTGGTCAACTAAAAGTAGATGGTAGTTCTCTTACAGTGTCTTTGTTCATTGTAGTGAACTAGGTTTGATTAAATATTTAATTGGGAAGGACATGAGGAATGCATGAAAGGTACTTTGCTGCCCAAGCTTTGCAGTTCTCCTTAACGTTTTATTCGTTTTCCAGTGTAACAGTCCAACAGACTACCAGCTGTTTTGGTGTATATCTTTCCATCAGGCACTCTGGCAGGGCTCTGGGGACGGAGGCTGTGCTAGTACATGTCTCTGGAAGGTGGGCAGAAAGCCGAGCAAGGCATGGGCTCTTGGCTTCTCGTCCCCCGGGAGGCTGCCCTACACCGTCAGACTGTTAGCCCTTCTCTGTATGGGAAAAGTCTTTTAATGTCCAGTACAGCAACTGGCTAATTGAGACCTTGCATCTCAATGACTTGCTGTTTAGCCTCCATTAAAATGGGCATAACCTGGTTCTTCTACTGAGGAACAGAGGCAGATCCTTTAGTTTGAGTGAAGAAGCCAAAGTGCTTCACAAGTCCCACCCATCCTGCCCCTTCTCCCCAGCAACAACAACCAAAAAAAAGGGCAAAAAGCTTATTGAAATGCTGGGTGAGAACTATTTGTATTCTCTGTGTTCTGGAAAGCTGAGCAACAGAGCTGCTGAGAAATAGGAGAGCAAATATCAAAAAAAACTGTAATTGCCTTTTTTCCAGCGTGGTTAATGACTTTGCTGGTGCTGAAATGACAAGAGATTTGTGGGAGGTACACGCTCACTTCCGACCCGCGGCTGATCAGAGGGGAACTTTCTCACTGTCAGAGTCACTTTCTTCTGTTTTCTGATGAACACACTAGACTTGTTTTCCCTGCTATCAGTGTTAAACTCTGCTTTCCCGTTCTGTTCTCCAAGTGCAAATTGTATTTCCTCTTGGATTTAAGTAATGTGCAAAATACTGCTTTTCTTTTTTTTTCTTTTTCTTTATATTTTCCTTTTTCTTGTCTTTTTGGTTTTTTAAGAGGTTTTATCTGCAGCATTTCCCGTCTTGGCTCAAATGAGATCTGTTTTCTGCTTTTGAGTGTCTGTACTTCCAGGGTATCCACAGCTAACAAAAATCATACCTCCTAGCACTAAGACTCAGCTCTTGCCTAGCAGGGCAGTGTTTGAATTGAGAAGGATATTTACACACTGCTGTATTCTCTTGCCTTACTCCATGTGCCACAAGAAATCAGGCATGGAGATGAAGCACCAGCCTTGATAGTACTGCTACATATACAGCCATAGAAGCAAACAGCCCTCGCAGATAGCTGTGCTATTAGTTTGTGAGCCTTGGTCATCCACGGGCTTGGGATTGTGCCTTTGGTCCTTACCAGCCCCCCAGTCCCCTGTTCTTCTCCCTTAGCTCAGCACTGTGCCAAATTAGACAGAAATTGTCTCTCTGCTTGCACAGCTTGTGCTGAATCCTCAGTGCAGGACAGTCTAGATTATCACTGGAACAAAATAGAATCTGATAATAATCCCTGCTATTAGTCTATTTAAAACGGGTCAAAAAGACCACCTAATTGCCATAACTGCCTTCTGGCACTGCCTGTGCAACAAACCTTTTGGCTGCATGTGTAAGCATGTGCTCAACAATAGGCATTCCTATCACTAATAACTGAGCTCAAAGATTAATACTCCTATTTTGCATAGCTGCCATCTGCTGCAGCTAGTGTCCAGTCACTGAGGAATCTTGGTCACTGATCTTGCATGCAGCACCAGGGTTGTCTCTGCTTTTCTGTACTGCCTTGCTGGAGTGACTTGCTGTGACTGAAATGGCCTGAATAAACTGAAATACTCACAGGAAGAGCCTAGTAGGTGAACACAGCATTAACTAGTTCATTTAGCCCCTTCCTTGAGGCAGGATAAAATAAAAAGCCAAATAGCTATTCCGTGGATGAACATATCAAATAAAAACTAAGTACAAATTCTGAATAATGGCATTAATCAGAGTGTTTTCAGCTTGATGCTGTCACCTGCAGCCATGGTGTGTCTGATACTACTTTGCTGATAGTGCCATTGAAATGAGTGAGGCCATAATTTCCCTGAGTTCTTTGTGGTCCTGGCATTTGTGATGAGAAGATTGGATGGTGCTATTCGAGCTGAGCCCAAAAGAGCTCATATTACATCTAGCACTTTCTCATGCACATTTTTGTTTGCACCTCTTTTTGGGTGTGGGGAGAGACAAGTCAGTACATATCCTGTTATGGGAATTCTGAGCTGTTCCCAAGTCCAATAGAACTGAAATGCAGCTTCTAGCAGACTGCCATAAATTATATATTGTCACTTTAATTACCGCTTGGGGACGTTTAAGCTCCGAATCCTCATGGGCATGAAGGCAGCCTCATATCAGTCCTCCAGCCTGGTGTCAGGAGCTCTCTGGCTGCCCTCTGGGGCTGGTGCAGGACTTGTGGATTTGCAGAAGTGACACACAGAGACTTTGCAGCACAGGGCAGGTCTGGGAGGGGGTGACTCTGGACAGGGATGTTTGAAATGGGTTGGTGGTCTGGACCACCCAATGCTCTGGACTGAGCGTTTTGAGTGGCAGTTAGGTATGCGGTATACTAATCTCTGGGAGCCAGATGGAGTGGATTTAATGTCAGAAGGCATTTTCCAGGGATCAAAGCAGTTTATAGAAATAATTTATTTTTACCTTGAAATGAAAAGAAATATGATAAATGTTAAAATAGCCCCTAATTCATAAGCTTCACATCCCTGGGGTATGATTAGCACCAGATAACTGGGTCTCCCTGCTGTGCCCTGTTGCCTAGTTACGCTACACAAGTACACTGTGCTTTCATTTTCTGTCTTATGTGAGCAGAAGCAGCATGATTTAAAAGTTCAAAAAAGTGAAAGGCTCTGAGAGTACTCTCAGCTATATTCCAAATTGCTTGGATTCCAGCAATGCCACATGTACCATGCTTGCTGTGGATGGAAAGAAGCTAATTCTTATCGTGGGTGTAAATCAGCAGACACTCAATTAGCTGCAGTTCCTGGAATAAAGCAGTGCAAATAAAATCAGAATCATGCCCAAAAGATTGCTCCCTCAGGGGAAGTAATTTATTTTCATCAAAAGAGTAAGAGAGATTAGCATCACAGTGGTATGATAAATTTAAAAGCCCCTGGAAGAGCTATTGTTGCTCTTAAGTAAATATTGATTAAAAAAAAAAAAGTAGCTAATTACATATTTATCCTCTAAAACAGAACCGGCTGGATGGTGCTCTTCTTGGGGAGTGCATTGTGTCTTTCTTTTCACCTGCTCTGTTAATGAGGGTTTGCTTGTATGAAGTAAAAGCATGCTGGGTCCCACAAGAGCTGCTGGGTCTGATGTAGCTCAGAAATCTAGGGGAAGCTCTGCACAGAAAGATGTGAGGGCCTGTAAAGGAGAGAGGCAGGAGCAGCCATGTTTCCTGAGCATGCACGAGTTGCAGGGTAAGGCTTCTGTTCACTCAGCAGATCTGCTCACTGTATGAAGTAGTAGTTCATGTCTTTCACAGCGCTTTGTTACTATCAAAATACTTATCTTTCTATTTTATTTGTCCTGCTAACGGATTCTTAAATACAGGCGCATAAAGGTCTCATAGGAATGATGATAAAACAGTTTTGGTTGAAAAAAAATATCTGGCAATTGAAATGGTTTTGTAGAAATTCTGGAACACCTGACTCCAAATACATGTCTGTCTGATGAAAACAGTGGCCTTGGGAGACTGCAAATATTTTTTTTTCCCACAGTGGCTACAAAGCCTGGAAGACCAGCTTCTATTAATCCTTCCATTTCATGGCTAGGTCTTCAGCAAAACAAAAATTAAGGAGGAGAATGAGGCAGTAATAAATATATTGATTAATTCTTTCAGACTGAGGTGGGTCAAAGATCTCCAGATTCTTCTCCTGTATTGTTTTGGTTATTTGTTGACTTCAACTTTTTTTGTTTGAAAGAGGGCATGGGGAAAAGATATGTCAAATAATACTTACAGCAGTACTTTTTTTGTGGTAATTTAACAAGTGTGCATGAGAGCTTCATTTCCCAGTTCCAGTGGGGAGGTGAGGGAATCACTGGTGTAGCAAGGCAGAGAACTGGCAAAAGTGGGGGCGACCATGAATTGGTAGTATGACTTCTAGGTCTTGTATGGTGAACAAAAGATGCAATTTTCTGGCAAAGAGCTCTCCTGAATGCTCTCATTCCTCATTAGGTCTTAAAGGCTGTGTTAATTGGCAGTTGTTCTCTTCAGAGTTGTGAGTACCCTTGATGCTGCAGCTGTCACATGAACTGGGTGGGAATCTCTTCTCCACAATGACTAGGGTGAGCAAATTCAGGGAAATTGAGGTGGGCAATTATTATCATTTTTTTTCACCTGACCTTTAGCACCTGGTCGCCCCGAAGTGGTAATTCCAAAGCAGCAGGTTTGCAAACTTTATCACTTTTATTTTCCAATATTTCTATGTGAAGATATGTTCCTGCCTCAGGTATGTTCTGCTTATTTTCATCAACATTTTACACTGTGATCCCTGCTTTTAACATTCTTGTATTTAGACAAGCAGCCAGCCTTCCTGTATCAAGAGATATGTAATTTACTGAGAAAACAGTTCCTTTCCTGGCTGCTTATTAATACAAAAGAAGATTTACTTTTATCCTAGGGAGTCAGTTGTTCTTCCCCTGTTACCTATAATAGTTAAGGTATTGCATATTTAGCTAGAAATGCATAAGGACAAGAGGCCTCATTTTCACTTAAAATATCTCTAAGGCACTCATCAGCAGGTTCCTTGGCTGAGAGCGTTTGCCTGGTTTTCAGCTGACAAGCCAATAAACATGCAGATATGTGGGAATGCAGTGGGCTGACTTGGTCCAAGTGGGTTTTATGTATTCATCACATTAGACAGGGACAAAGGAGTCTTTCTATTAAGATTTATTTTTTTCTCCGATTTGATGTGAACACATCCAGCCAGTAAGGTAATGGCCAGCCATGTAAAATCATCAAATGAAGGGAGAGAAGGAAAATGCATGAAAGTACAGATCTAGGTTTTTTTCATTCTCCTGAAGTGGAAATCTATATATTTCTTTCTTACTACTTTATTAAGTTTTAGCACAGTGACTTCCTGTTTAATGTGGTAGAAAGCATGGGTGCTGGAGCATTTAGTATATCATTAAAAAGCATAACAAATAAATAGCCTATAATAAATAAAAAACTTATCTAGGGGTTAAAGACAACTCTTTCAAAGTAGATGCCTCAGAATAAGGCCTCTGTGCCTTCCCACCTTGCTACAGAGAGCTTGGGGATGTGCTCAGGGCACATTTAGCAGCTGCAGCCCAGGCTTGCAAGAGCCTCCCTGCTGCTGCCTGGTTACTTGCTCCCTTGGCTGAGCACCCAGGGGTGAAGGGCACTTGCTCTGCTGCTGCTTAGAGGAGCTGCAGAGCCTGTGGAAGGGAGTTCCACCAGTGCAGTGCTCCCTCCCTGAAGGCTTGTGACAGCCCAGAGCTCTTTCATCTGCATGCATCTCCAGCTCCCTACTGGTGACCAAAAAAAAAGAGGAGGGAGGATCAGACAAACATCTTATCACAGCTGTAATTACTACCCAGGAGAGATGAAAAGGCAGCATTTTTAAGTATCCCCTGGGATAGTACACATGCTATCCAGCAAGCTTGTGGTTTGCCTTCCTGAGAAAAAGCCCTTTAGTGGGAAAACCTGCCCAGTCAGAAACGCCTGCACCATGTGAGAGTGCTTACGGCAGGAGGGATCGCTGCTGTCATGTTTTTTCTGAGTAGCATCAATGCAGTTTGAGAGAGTTTAAAATCAATATGGATGATAATTAAATATTCTTTTTTTAAAATGAAAAATTGATTTTCACCAGGAGGGTATTTCAGTAAGGTCAGTAGGGGGGTGGTGATGGGTAAATCAGCTTTTGTTCACAGTTTACAAAATCTCTATCACAATAACTTAGATTTGTAAGCATTTGTAAATCTAATTTTGTTCAAGGGAAAAGTATTCAAGACCTTCTCCCAGAGAGAGAAGGTTGGCTCTACTGCTAATAACAATAAGCACTGATTGATTTCAAGGGAGCTCTGCTGATTTACATTTGCCAAAAGTTTGGCTCAGGAGATCACTTTGAGACACCTCTAGTTGTAACTTCTTCTGCTTGCTGCCTCTGGTACCACTTAGTTCAGATGTCGCCCTCTCTGCCCTGCACAGGTAGCAAAAACCCTGTGGTGCCTTTGCTAAGTGAAAAGCTGTGCCCAATGGCCCTTGGCTAAAACGTCCCCTCTGCTCCATTGGTCTTCGGCTGAAGTATACCACCCCACCGTTCTGCTGCCTGTCTGCCACATACCCCTTCAGCAGTGATCAGCAGATAGAGGCTGCCCAGCCCTAAAGCCCCGGCATGAGTAACGTATGTGGCTTACTATGTATAAGACTGCACTTGTAGTTTCTCTGTTTTCTGACCTACCTGAGCAGGAAAAGTGCCACAAACTATAGATCTGATTTGATGAGGTGGGTAGCAATGAAGACCTGTGCATGGCTCCCAGATTCCTGTGCAATTTTAAGGGTTACAGTAGACCAATTGCTTATTGGGTCTGGACAGCAAGGCCATGTGGCTGGATGAAGAACGTGGTTGGGAAGATGGCTGTCTTCTCAGGGTGGTTTCTAAGCTTTGTTTTCTTCTAAGGAGACAGGATCTGTTGGGATGTGTCCATTTCCAGTGATAAACCCTCAGCACATCGTGACGATCAGAAAGAGTCTATCTGAGCCAGTCCTACTGTTGGCAATAGGGTGCTGAGAGCTTACCTCTTTTGCTATCCAACTGCTTGAGATTAGTGGGGTGTACGGCATTTCTTAATGTGGAAATCTGGACCTAAATTCTGGTAACTCTTGCAGCAGTGAAACTGTAGACACTTGCACAGACCTACAGCTGTGGTATAAGTAAGGTATATGTTCATCTAACTTAATTTACAAGTCAGTGAGGATAAGGTGAGACAACCCAGGTCCAGATTTTCATGAGTAAGCCTAAAGCCTACCTTTCCTGCCTTTCCCATTTCCAGTTTTATCACAAAACTCACTGTTTTATGTTTTCCTAAAAACAGTCTTATTGCTATCACAGTCAAAGTGAATTTCAGTTTTCAAGAACTTCCTCTCAGCTAATCTAGAACCAACTCTAGAAGGAGAGAGATCTTTTTATCCCAGGAAGTTTAAGAAACTGAGGATTAGTAATAAGAGAGTTATAGGTATCAGCTTCAGAGAATACTATGATTTTTGAAGAAATCTGAGTGGAGCAGATTGATTTGGAAGTGTTAAGGATTAGCAGCGTCACATTCGTACTGTCTCTGTACCCATTTTGCAAGTGGAGATGGCAATGGTGGACATGTGAGCATATTTTTCCTCTGGAAGGTGTGGCAGAAGAAAACTCTATATGAAACATTTCTAAAACTGCAGTGGTTGTAACACAAGAAATGCAGCTCCAGGAGAAAAGGTTGAGCCCTCTCAGCTTTTTTTTTAGCTAGTTTGGATCTGTGGACAATAGGAGATGAGTATAAATAAACCTGGTGTAAACAGGGAAGCAGAGTGGGAATTGCCTCTGAAGGAGGAGCTTGGCAGAAATCCCAGCCACAGACTATTTGAACTGATTGTCTGTGTAGCTGAAACTGGAATTAACACTAATAATGAACACTAGGTGAGGAAGCTGTTCTCAGGGACTGCACGGACTGACCTGCATTTTAAACCTACAGTGTACTTCTGCAAAGCTTTCTGTCTTTGGTGTCTTGATAATTTCTTCCTCACCTAACATACTCTGGAAAATGTTTAACCTTGCCTCCCCAAACACACGCACATGTGCACTTGAAAATTGAAAAGGGCCTCTTGAAGTTTTTTCTCCCGAACTAGATGTGCTCAGCTTTCTGAAGCACTTGGTGGCCACTTGAGAATTTAAGCTCTCACATGTGGAAGTGGCTTTTCAGCTCCGCCAGCCGTCAGCACATTGAAGGTGTGGGGCAGAGGGATTTGCACCCTCTTGTCACTGGGCGCGTCCTCCCCAGCTTGAGTAATGTTCATAGAAGGCAACCTCTTTGTGGCACAGGCACTCATTTAATTTCAGCGGTTGCTCACATGCAACAAAGCCAAGTGCGTCTCCTGAGGAGTTCTGTTGATTTTTAGTAGATTTATGCTGGCGTAAATCAGGAGCCAAGTGACAGAAGAACCGCATATGTTCTCCTGGAGTGCTGATTGCAGGGGAAAGGAGCTGGATCAGAAGAAAATGATTGCACCCAGATTGTTTTCAATGTGTTAATGACTAGCTTAAGGCAGCAAATAAAAACTGAATCAGAGGTGATTTACATTTATGCTGAAATCTAAACAGGTCTGGCCCTAAGCATTTGCATTTGTCCTTGTCTAACACTGTGGCCGACTTTGGGGCTCTTGAATTGGAAGGCATTGCTGAAAGTGAAAACTGACTTATATAAGACAGTGTCAAGACTCAGATACAACAAAAGGGGGAGGAGGAGGGCATAGGTTTGGGAAGAATTGGGAGGCAGAGGAAGAATGTTACGTTTGCATGGAAAAGTATTGCTGTTCATGGGAAATACTACTTTTTTGACCACATCTGGCCCCAGTTCCCTGATTAGTAATAGATACTCTGACAGATCTATCTCATTGAAGTCAAGAATTCTTGGGCTGTTCTCCCAGGACTCGGGTCTCTTATGTGTTGTATCCACTCCAAAGCTTTAGCTGAGCAGGAGAGGAGGGAAAAGGACTAAGACTGCAGTTATGACTGAAAGAATTTTTGCAGCCTGTCCTGAGCTGTTGGTGGGGGGGTTTCAGTGTGTTTTTTTTGTTTGTTGTTTTATTTGTTTGTGGTTTTGGTTTGTTTGTGGGGTTTTGTTGGTTTTGTTTGGGAGTTTTTGTTTGTTTTGGTTTTGTTTGTTTGTTTAATTTCCCCAGCTCAAAGTCCATCCCCAAACAGAAGGCTGGTTCCATAGTAAAAGCAGCATCACAGTAGCTGGCCCTATGCATAGCCAAAACCAACTGTCATCTAGGGCATCATGTTGCTAGTAGAAGGGAAAAGACCACAACCTGGATCCCCATAAAGTAGCTATTTGCAGCTATTAAGGGAGAAGCTTAGGTGTTGAGGGTAGCCATTGGTATATACTAATAGGAGAGAAGAGCTCCCTTTCACTCCATAAGCAGGACCATTGCACCTCATTTTTCTCTGGTGGCAAGAGCAGCCTACCAGACTCTCTGTGGCTGTTTCTGGCTCTCCATCTCAGCTTTCTCACTTATACTGCTAAAAAGCCTTTGGCTGGGTCTGGCGGCTAATGTAAGCACCACAGTCATTTCACCAGCAGGCTGGCTCTTGATTCACCATGCTTGGATGTATCAATGTCCTTCAGGATTGTGACGCTTAGAAATGCCACATAGCCAGACCTCCTGAGCAGGGAAAGATGGTTGAAGCCCTTTCTAGGTAGGCAGCGATGTTATAGTAAAATGAGCATATTAAATGGATATATGCTTTATACATAGTATAGCCCTCTAACATTCAAATTCCCATAAAATAGTGAAGTCTGTTCTTCCTCACTCACTCAGTGATGTGGTGTAGGTGTTTTGGTGACACGCTGCATTCATAGCACTATTGCACAGCTTCTTGTTAATGCATGCCACAGTAGGAATCTCATTCATGGATGACACTGTTCTTATCACAAATATTGATTCATCACCCTAAGCTGGGAGCATTAGTAATGAGTCTTTCCTGCACAGTTCTTTGATGGTGCTGATATACGATACCAGTGGAATCAGCTGGTTTTGGCCGATGTAGGGTGGGTGGTCTCAATGGAGTGGGTTTCTTTTTCAACTGAGGCATCTCTGTGGTTCTGTGAGGACTTGATGTGTTGGTTTGGAGTAGGTGTTCTACATCAAAGGGATTATTAATTTATTTTTCCAGCAGTTTGCACTGAAATCTAAGTGTCTCCTTATTATGAAACAGCAGATCAAAGGGTAGGGATGGGGGGAGATGAACTGTTGATATTTGCTGTTTTCAACTTGAATGACCCTTCCAAATGAAATCTGTCATTAATAAATTCCTTTTTCAACAGGTAGCCTTGGAAGCCAGAGTTTGGGGTGTAGTAGAACAAACAGTAAAGTGGAAAGGAAAGCTAGCTGGTGAAAGCTGTTTGGTTTTGTGTTCATGAGCGTGTTTGCATTCTGTTTGGGGAGTGTGGGGGAAGCAAGGGCTTGAATTTCTGTTGAACTGGGAAATTCATAGTAATCATGAGGCATTTTAGATGCTTAAGCTTTGTGATCTCTAGATTTCCAAGGTTCATTTAGAAAACTGAAGGCCGTTTCAGGGAAGGGTGCCAGTTCCCTCATTGTACAAATCCAACCTGCCTGACCAGGGGCCAGGGGCACTCACTAGCCTTCATGAATCCCATTTCCCAGCAATTCTTTACAATCTGAGAATTTTCCTCTGTCAACAGACTGTTAATTGTCCTCAGGCTTTCACAGAAGAACTGAGTTCTTCATGCTTTTCTGTTCATTTGCATACTTCTTTCAACTTTAACATACTGTCATCCTTGTGACCAGGTGAGCAAGGTCTTGTGACAATAGTCTGTTGTCTTCAGTATTATTTAAAAAAATTAGTCATGCAGCAGCCCCTGTCAGGAAACTGGAGGACACAAACTCAGATGTAAGAGATGAGGTGTTGTAAGGGACAGCACCATCTGCTTTGTTGACAGTCACTTGTGCAGAAAGGACAAGGCACTGATTAATTTGTCAAGGACTTGTCTTAAGAGCTGTGAAAAGAAGGCATATATGTGTATTCACAATGCACAAGGTGGGGAGGCAATAAGATGGTTGTCAAGGCAAAAGAGGATTATCAGAGCTTTTAAAATGGAGATTTGGACATTTCATTTGGAGAATGGGACAGAGGCATCAAGTGACACATCTATGCAAGACAGTAATGAAAGCTGTAAGTTGTTGGTGAGCAGCAGAACACAAGTGTAGGTAGTTATCTATGGTGCACAATAAGATCTGAAAGTGCAGGCTGGTTGCTAACTCTGTTTTGGGGTTGTGGGGGTTTTTTGTCCTGTGGGGGTGTTTCTTGCTGTTTGTTTGTGGGGTTTGATTTGGGAGGGGTGGGGTTTGTGGTTTTGATTTTTTGTTGTTTGTTTGCTTTCCACTGAAACATATGA
Organism: Columba livia; assembly: GCF_036013475.1. NCBI lineage: Eukaryota > Metazoa > Chordata > Aves > Columbiformes > Columbidae > Columba > Columba livia. The sequence continues at coordinate 26,132,163 of NC_088607.1, read as the reverse complement.
GGGAAAAGTGCTGTGTTAATTTCTGCTAATTGGCAGTGTTGCTTCCAGGCTCACAGTATAAAGGGCTAAAAGAGCAGAAAGGATGAGTGAGTGCTTGGGGGATGCAATGGAGGGAAAAGACATAGCAGTGGTAAATGGGAGAGCTTTCACAGATGCAGTGTACTCTGGGCTTTTTCCTCAGGCTCCATGTTCTCCTAAAGCCATGCTATAAAATATAGGCAAGTTATATAATTAAGCAAATGAAAATCAGTCTAGAGGCACTTTGGGACTTTCAGCCGGGCTAAAAGACGAAGAGAGAAAGTGCTTCTCAAAGGAAAGCTGCAGAAATAGTGTCTGTATTTGCAGAGAAGAAAAAGAGTTACCTTCTGACAATTGGTGCCAGTACTTTAGATCAAGAGAGAAGTATGACAAGAAATGGATAGGAAAGATTCCAAAATTTAGGGAGACTTTTTTGGAGGGACAAGAGTTTCAAGCAGATCAATAATGATCTCACAACTTTTACTAATAATCTAGAAATTGCCTCTGAAAGAGGCCTGAGAGATAATGACTGGTATAACCTATTGGGCACTTCAAAGTTGCCTGTTTATCATACTGGTTATATAGGAATCAGAAAAAAAAAAAACCACAGGAGAGGATCACTGACTCACAACAACTCAGTTCTGAGCAGTTCAGGTCTTACTACTGATGGACTGTGTATGGCCAGGGTTTGTTGCTGAAATAAGTCTCATTTGGCATGTCATATTTTCAGTCCTCTAGAGAAGCTTCTAAAGGGGGACAAAAAAGGATGGAGGAATGTTCTCCCATCCTCAGCACTGCATATTTTGCAATGAAGAGAGTAATACCACAAGTGCTATTTCTTCCTCTCACAGAGACATACATATGCAGAAAAGGAGCATAGAAGTGTATGTATATCTCCATTTTTAAGAACTCCAGACTCAGACCATCTCCACAGAGCTTTTTCAGGACAGTTAGAGTTCATTCAGAGTGAAGGTAAGAAAAATTTCAGCCCTTGTTGACTAAAGGCTTCCTTCCAAAGCATACAGAGCTCTTAAGACAGGATGCTTTGAACTGGATGTGTACTTTTCTTAGATCTAATCTAGTTCACTTACGTGTGAGAAAGATGAGGAAGGCAAAAAGTATTCGAGCATCTACAGCTCTGGAATGCTCACACATTCTTTGCCAATCTGAGTCAGCAGTATGGAGAGTAAACAGAAACATTAATCACAGAACAGGTTAAATTAAAGGAAACTTCCAGTTTTGCTGCCAATTGTAATGGCACTGGATGCTTAATGAAATGGAGAATTCCATTTTGAACTTGTCGCAAGCAACCCAACGGAGCAATGCTGCCTGCTCTTCCATGGACAGGAAAAGAGAGTCTGAGGCACAGGCCTCTTTTACTTCCTCATAAAGTCTTTAGTAATCTCTTGGTTACCATAAAGTTTTGTATCAGTCATAAATTCTCACTCAGACCTCTGAAGTACTGTCCAGCAGCAGGACTGACATTGGATCTGTGCAGGCAAACATATGCCAAAGTATAATTGCAGGACTGGGGCTGTTCCCAAATCTGTAGAAACCATAGAAAGACTCCCAGTGATCTCAGTGTCTTTGGATTAAGCCTTCATTCCTGCTATTCAACTGACACATATTGGAGAGATTTCTAGCTGCCCAGCTGGGTAGATTATAAGATATTAGTGTCTACCTCCTTCAGTGCTGTAGCTGGATGAATGTCATTTGGGAAGATAAAATTTCATAATTACTGTGAGTCTTGGTTATGAAAAAATCATCTTATGATAAACTTATTTTTTCCTGCTGATTTTTCACTTGCACAGTTGTTTACAGCTCTGCAAAGCCATTATGAAAATCAGTTTCTAGTGCCTTGCACATTTGTTCCTTGCTTCCTCTGAACCACTGCAAGGGAGGGTACAAGATGGAGGATCTGGAAGACTTGGAGCTACCAGTGAATCTGAAAGAAACACAGAACAGTCTTCTTGCTTCAAACCTTACTTTGGCTTGGGTGCCCTGTGGACAGACCTCACTGGCCTTGAGATCAGGCTCTGCCTGGTTAATTGCCACAGAAAGTCCTTCCCTGTTACAGAATAGTGTTTATTCTGAATTATAGTAGCTGGTTTGTATTCACTTTCTCTTTGTTCTTAAGCATCAGCAAATAGCCTGAAGGGAGATAATTTCATGAGCATTACTTCTGAAAAGAATATCTCTTTTGACTACTTCTCCATTCTTGCTTTCCCCTCTACTGCTGACTTGAGAAGGTTTCCTCTTCAGATTGTGTAAAAACAAGTGAGATTGGTTTCTTCAATCTTCTTTTCCTTTCACTCTTCATAGTCCCTGCAGCTTTTGCTTTTCCTCCCACTGTCCCTTTTCTCTTTACAAAGGAAAAAGAAAATATATGAATTTTTAAAAAATCTGTGATGTAAAAAAAGAAGAGTTAAAAACATCCTGAATTTTGTGGAGGGAATGGGGGGACTGGTGTGCTGGGACAGCTACTTAGAAAAGTATGCTGTTCACCTGGGAAGAACAGTAGTGATGAATAACAGGTACAGGTATTTCTGTGGTTGCTTAGCTCTAGGCAGAACCTGCATTTTGAGTGGAGGAAAAAAAGTTGTTTGCAAACATGAAGGAGAAGGAGTCATATCATACTCCAAAGCTATGCCAACAGAGAAATATATGGCTGCCCTGCCAGAGTTCTAGCAGGCACCAGTGGTCCCCAGGGCTCTTACCAGCTTTGTAAAACAGTACTATTCATTTTCTCTTCGTCTGAAGAATTATTTCAGAAAATTCCATGTGTCTTCCCGGACCCTACAACAGTCATAGAAAAGTGCCTTCTGTCCTTCACATAGTGCACCAAACATGCCCAGCAACTGCTACAGGTGAAGAATGACATTAAGCTACATAACAGGAGTAAAAGTGACATTTCCAGGCAATATTTAAGAGGCATTTTAAAATACTTGTGGAGAGTGGATTTCATTCTAAGTTCATTTCTCTATCCAGGTTGTTTGGGTTTGGTTGATTTTGTTGTTGTTGTTGTGTGTGTTTGTTTAGTTTGGGTTTGGTTTTGCTGTTGTTGTTTGGCTTTGTTTGTTTTATGGCTTTTTTTCTTAAATTTTTCTTATTGTTTTCTTGTGCTCAATCAAATTCTGGCTGGCAAAATGCCTCATGAGACATCCTAGACAGTTCACCCTGTGTTTTACTTGCTGTTAAAATATATGGGTCTAGCCTGTGCAGCTGCTTGCTGTCAGGTCCATTACATCCTGAGCATTTATGCCCCCAAGTGATTTTTGCTAAGGCCTCTTCTCATTCATTGTTGGAGATGACAGATACTGTAGAAAGAGCAGCTGATCCTCGTGGAGGTGGGAGTGGAACTGCCTGATTGATTGTCCGTAGAGGACAGGTAGGCACTGAGCTGGTCTGCAGTGAAGTCCTGCCTAGGAAGATACAATAGGCAGTTGGGTTTTGTCCCTCTCTGGAGCTTTTTATTCACATTCCTGGGTAACGTGTGCTTTGTTTTGCCTTTGTACCAGAAAACACACTGATAGTGGCTAAGGATTTTTTAAATTTTTTTTTTTTTGCTTTTTTTCTCATGTGTTTCTAGAAATTAGAGAGGGAAATAACATACCAGGTTGCACCCTCTGTGTTCTTCAGACAAAGCCAGTTTGTCCTGTGTAAAAAAGCTTAGTGTGTTTTACTGTGTCCAGTATTAAATCATGTAGAAGTGCCATCACAAACAATTGCACCTTGGTGCTTTCTGTAGGCTCAAACAGGGAAATGAGAGGGTAGACTTTTGACACACACTTCTCCTAAATACATTGGTATATCTCCACAGCATCAGGGAATTATTGCTGCATTGCGAACAGTTGATGTGAGACCACAACCAGGGAGTGAGCATGACAATGCGAATGGCACACCCCTGTGACTGCTGCAATTTGCTGCTCAGTCTCCTGGCTCAGAGCCCACCTGGCACCCTGCAGCCCTGGGGCTGCTAACCAGGCAGTGTCACAGGGACGCTGCCAACATGATGTATTTCTCACTGGAAAAGGCTGACAGGAGCTGCCACAAAGTTCCATACTTGTGCCTGGATTTAATATACCAAGCTTCCTCCAGCAGGGAAAGAAGTTGGCATGACTACAATAGCTAGTGGCTTGCTCTGAATAGCTGGTATCTTTTACCTTAGACATGCAGTGGGATACAGTAAGGACATCTGTGGTTGCACTGTTATCCTTGATGTCAGGATCAGTGGTGACCTTAGGATGAGGGGAAGGAGGAGGCCTGGGCTAGCCCTGCAAGGGCTTCGTCTTTCATGTCATCTCTATGGAAGGCTGATTATTTAGGCTTGCCTGGAGCAGCACATGGTGCAACTTGACTTTCAGTGCCAGTATTAAAGTAGAAGTCTGTCCACATGGCAGGAGTTTTAAATGACAGGTGCATGTACTTCTGTGAAAACACTGCCTTATTTCCCCAACCCTTAGCTAAGTGGGCCTTGTCAGGTGAACAGTCAAAAAGAAAGGCAAGAGAAGAACTGTCACAAGCTAGCATTTACAAAGCATGCCTGAATTCGTACACAGTTCATCGGGGCACCTGATAATTTAAGATCATTGTTCAATTTAAAATGGCAAAGAATTTGGACAAAGTTTAATAAGAGTCTGGCACCTACAGATAGGGATGCACAAATGTGAATGCAGGTTCTGACATTAAGGAAAAAATAGTGTTTAGCTCAACTGAGCACTAGGGCTATGTATTTCCCTGCCTCTCAATTCTTTACAGCATTAAGGCTTTTAGGTGCAGTGCAAACAGCTGCCTTGTCACAGAAGAGTACTCTGAATGCTGCCTTTGTGATAACAAGGCAAGTTACATGGCAGAACATGGAGCAACACAATGTTGTATTGCATTCTCTGCAGAGACTCCAGCTGACAGAAGCTGTGTTTGTAAGCTTAGAAGTCCCCTTGTTGCAAAAGAGCCACATGTAAAAGAACAAACAATTAACACCCAGAATGGATCATTGTGAATTCTTCCTTCCTGTAGGAAGGACCTCAAGAGCCAGCAGAGTAACTCTGATCTTCGCTCTGGCACTAGCAGAGGGGGGCTGCCAAATCAAAAGCATTTCAGATGCAGTGCGCGTTTACTTTCACCTGGGCTGGAATGGCTGTTCAGCACAACGTGGAGTCAGGTGCAATTTAGAGCCTCTAAACCAGAAAACTGGAAATTCCCCTTTCTAACTTGGCGCTGCGTGCAGCTCTCCAGATGGCTTTGGTGCAGCAGCGTGTTAGACCAGGTCCAGCTCTGCCTCTGCACCTTCTCTGCAGCAGATCTGTGAGCCCGACTTATTGTTCTGGTACAGTGTTTTGTGTGTGTGTGTGTTGTGGGTGTTTGTTTTGGTTTGTGTGTTTTGTTTTTTTTTTTTGTTTGTTTCTCCCCCCTGCCTTGGATCATCTGACATCCTGCATTATTCTGTGTAGTTGTTCCTAAATGTATGTTCTTTCCCTAAATGTTTTTCAGTAAATCCATTAGTCCCTCTTCTGTTTTGGCAGCTTCAAGTGGTCTGCCTCCCTTACTCCTCAAAATAATAATAATTGCAAAGAAAGTTCATATTGTTTACTTTCCTTTATAGCTGTTTGTTGCATCTACCTTGTAATCCAACAATAGCCTTCTGCTTACATCTAGGTTAGTGGCAGCTCTTAGCTTGAATACTTAGGCCACCTCTAATGCACTAACAAATTGCTGATTATCAAAGGAGTAGGAGCACTTATTTAGACTCCCACATACACTGAATCTAGATTAAGGTATGTAAGAAGGAAAAAGCAGGTGAGAGCGATGGCTGGCTCCTTAATCGGTGTGCTATTAAGCAAGAGAGTACAACCCATCCAGCACACATTACTGGGAAAAAAAAATAAATGAGGGACGTAATATTTAATATGACAAATGTGATTAAATGGACATCTGGAAAAAAGCTAATGTTATAGCCTGTCAGCTTCTAAAATAATGGAAGGACAAGTGAAAAGTGTGCTTCTCTTAGTGGTTATAGTAAGGGATGAAAAGTTGCTTTTTGTTTTGGACACCTGTCCTTTATGGAGATTTCTGTCTGTCCACTGACTGTTAAGCTGTGCACTGTAAAATTACTCTAGTCACACTCAGCTCCTTTACCATACCAGCTGAAATGAACCTCTCTATGGAGTACTTGGGGATTTTTTTTTTTCTCAGTTTTTCCTTCCGAATGAAGAATGGTGTTGCTTTTTTTAGTGCTACATCCTAGATTTTTTCCTCAAGGATGTGTTAAATTGAAGTTCATTTTTAAGAAGTCCTTCTGCTTTCTATCTCTAAGTTCATTTCTTATAATGACTCTTCTAAAGCAGTGATTCTGTTCCTTTGATTCTATTCCATGTCTCAGATTTTATTTCTTAAACTTTATTCTTAGAGTTGAGAAATCATGCAAGGATCTCTGTTCTTATAAAAACATATTAGTATCATACAGAACATCTGAAGAACATAACTGCAGAATATATAGATGCTAGCAAAACAAAACTAAAAACCTTGCAAAATAAACTGTGTGGACTGGTGGTTGATGTGGGGATTAGGAGAAAGGATAATTTATGTTCTTTGAATGATTAGGTTAAGAGTGAATTTGGGGGTTTTGTTTGGAATTAGTTTTGGAGACACTCCTTTTTGGTTCTAATTTGCCACAGAAAAGTATTAATTCTTCTGGGTTGTGGTCGTTTTGTTGTTTTGTTTTTGTTTGTTGTTGTTTTAATTTGTTTTTCTGTCTGAAAGAGCAGAATGAGGCACTTCTATTTATTTACAATCTCCTAAACTGAAATACATACCCTGGTGTTCTTAGCAGGCTGCATAAAAGACCCATATATGAATGAATAAAGAAATGTTCCCAGATTGGTTAGGAACTGGATAAGACTTAGGCAGAGGAGAGCTGGCCCAAATCCATTTTAAGATACATACCGGTCTGCGTTATGCTTCATCTCTGCCTGCCTTTTCCTGCCTGCAGCTATAGTCCATCGAAGCTGTTGTCTAGGATACAGGCAGACTTACTCTATTCAGCTCATGTTGTAAATGCAGAAAGGAAGGATGGTCTTGGGGTTAAAGCATGACTGTAATGGAGACCTCCTGTGTAGCAGTTAACAAGTTGCTTGTTGTTATCAGAGTTGCCCTTATCTTACAGGTCAGAAAGCACACCTAGTTAGGAGGCACCCTGAAAATACAATGACAGAGATGACAGTAGGCAAGAGAGAGAAAGATGACATACTGATGCATGCATCCTGCAACTACATCCTTCTTTGAGTTGTGTATCAGTGGTGCAGGACTGAGAGCAGGGGTGGAATCTTCCAGTTAATTTGCTTACTTCACTCAGGTTTAAAACTTGCTCTTCAAGCTCCCTTCCTGCCCTCCTGGCTAGTCCTAGGGACCAGAGAAGCTGCAAATGGTCTCCATACACAGTCCTGGGCCAGAGAACACAAGATCTAGGTCTATGGCTGTCCATCATTAATGGGTGAAAAGCAGAAAAGCCCAATGGTCATATATGCTGTGTCATTGAGCAGCTTTCCCTGGCAGTAACAACACAGCCAGCATGCTAGGAATTGGAAGGTCTGTGGTTTTTGCTCATGGCCTTCTTGAGTTTCCCTGTTAGGTGATTATGGTGAGGAAGCAGGAGGTTACCATTTCCTGCTTGCTTCTGTCAAAGAGCATCATGGAGGTTCTGCTAAGACAGCTTGCACCAGGAGACCCTTCACCAAAGAAAATGAAATCTCCTGTATCACAGAACCTCATAAAATCACCAAAAAAGGTGCTACTGCAGGTGATTGACTTTCTATGACAGCACAGATGGGAGCATGAGATACGTCCCAAAAGTTGGTGTGTTCAGGCTAGGTACGTAGGGGCTAATGCAAGTCAGCCTTTCTCTCCCTTTTATGCAGTTTTTTTCTGTGGAATGGAAAATAAACTTCAGATCAAAGCAATTAGCTAGTGTGTTTGGAAAGCAGTGCTCTGCATGTCAAGAGTGGGCATAGAGGAAGGCTCTGGTACAACTTGCTCTCTCTGAGCTACAGGGCTTTAGCCAGCATCCTGCACAGGGGAAACTGTGAGGAAAACTCTCTATTTTTCTCCACTGCTCTAAAGAGAGGTATGGAAAAAAATACACACACACACACAAAAAAAATTTCCCAATAATCATAATTCATAAATTCTTCTTCATGTGAATGGCCCTTAGGTAGATGCATCCACCCAGGGAGGTATGTGACAGCTTCTAGGCACAAACTGCTGCACTCTATGTGGCCTGCAAATTGCTGTGTACACTATCTAACACTTTGCTCATGGGTTGGGCTGGCTAACAGGAAAAAGCTCTTGACTGAAAACAGGCCATTTTTCTCTTTCAAAGCAGGTCTATTTTCTCATCACTATGTTTTGTAGCAATTCAGTGATACACAGTTTGCCACACCAGCATAATTTTCCTTAGCTGTTTAATAACCATGCTCTGAACCAGAGCTGCAGAGTATCTCATTATTCTGCTCCAAAGGTAGGATAGGAAGGGTAAATGTGAAGAAAAACATCTGTTGCTGAGTATGTCATAAGTAAGGTTATACTGCCAACTGCAGTCAGTATCCTTGCAGCAGCTGTGGAAGAGGAATGAAATGAAAGAAAAATCAAGATGGGAAAACATTATTGACTTTTTCTGCAGCAGCGAGTTTAACCTGAGTTTAATATCATTTGAATTTAATATATTCAGGAGCTGCTGCTTGCTAATCCATTTGCAAAGCTGTATGAAAGCTCTTATCTGTTATCTTCGGAGTGTGTGCAAAATCGGAAAGAGTTAATGCTGGATAAGTCTCTGCTGTTGTTCTTCTATGCCTCAGAAAGAAGAGACGTAGACTCACAGGTCCATGAAGGGAGTCAGACCATTTTGAAATGTTACGAAGACAGCATCTGAGGTGAGCTTTGCTGCTGTGCTGAGGCTGAAATGTCCTTCCAAGTGTGGAGATATCTAAAGCTTAGGGAAGAACACTGTGGAGGAAAACATCTTGGAAAGACACATGAGCTGTGGATCAGCTTTCTTAGTTACTACAAAATCTGGAGAATTTGGGTTTTGTTCTTCCAGTGCTCTGTCTGTTGTGATCTGGTCATTCAGGTCCACGTGTGCAGAATCAGCAAGTCAGAGGGGCCTTGGGGTAAGGCTGTCAGGTAGCACTGCCATCGGCTGGCACTGCTGACGTCCACTGGCAAGGACCAACAAATCCTGAGGCAGAGAAAATCAGTAGGCACTACTGATATGTTTGGCTTTTGCTTTTTTGTCTCTCGTTTCTCACAGTTTTCTCAGGGGTACAGGTCTGGCCTTAACCTGCTCTCTGTGAAAAATCCAGGGAAGTTCTTGGACATGACACCAGGTCTTTCCAGCTTCTCTACATATATCACATTTAATTTAAAATAAATTTATAATGGGAGTATTTGACAAAAGATTTTTTTCATTGGCAGAGCATTACCCACCACATGCCATGTCTTGCTTTCTAGAAGCTAGTACCACAGGAGAGCCTGAAAATCACTTTCTTGTGATGGGACTGCCTTCACTGAGTTTGCATTGATTTTTCTATCATTTTCAGCAATGACTTAGAGGATATTTCACTCCTGCTGCTCCAGCATCTGAAAAGATAAAGCAGTCTGCTTGTGGTGTCACAATGCCTATTTCAGTGTGGCCAGAGTTAGTTGAAAAAACTATTTCAAAGGTGCTCTAAGGATGACTTTCCACTGCCTCTTTAAAAACATAAACCCACCAATGCCCTTTAACCATGGGGTTGTACAGCACAAAAGCAGTGCAGTGAGGGCAGAACAAACTTGTCCAAGAAGCACAAACTTAGTGGAAAACCTGATACAATTCTGCCTATGTTTATTTGACCAGAGGAAACCTTGTGTCATGAGGTGCATTATGTTTTGGCTGTTAGCTTTTTTTTTTTTTTTAACATCACCAAATAGAGCTGAAGTGTAAACAAGGGTGCTTTTCATAAAACAATATTCGTCAGGTCCAGAACATCAATGCTTTTGTAACACCTGTTAGAGTATCTAAGATGGAAAGTCTTGCATCAAATGAGATCAGCCTCTTTCAAAAGGCTTCTTTTTTTTAAGCTTTCGGAATACTCCCGGGACATGAGTGCAGAAGTCTGCCCCTTTTAATAAATGAGACGCCAAATTTTGTTTATTGTCTGTTTCAGAGAAGATGCTTCTAGCAGATGCTGTTTATTGAAACAAAAGCTTGATGGGTTTTGCTAATGATGGTGTATCCTAGAAAATGTTTATGTTATGGGAATATTCAGAGTTGTGATCTTTTGAGTTATTGATGGAGTCTAGTACCCATTATGGCAAACTTATTATTTCTTTTGAGTTATATATTAAACGTTTTCTCTGTCATTAGTTTTTCTGTCTTCAAAATGAGAATTAGCATTGCAGGATATTATGGTATGGGTGAAAAGATGAATCATTACTCTTCAGAAGGTAATTAACCTCCAAAGGCAGCTGCCAGAGAGCTGCCTTTGTAACATCAGCTGTGCTCTGTTTCAGTTGGAGACTTCTGCTGTCCTCCTCCAGCTCTCTGAGGTGTGCTGTTTATCAGCACAGCTCACTGACAGCAGGAAGGTGGAGACCTTCAGCACAGCACCTGCAAAAGACACAGGATTTCAAATCTCTGGCTTCCACCAGAGCAACACCCTGTGCTTTTCCTTCTCCCCATCAGGATGTGAAGCAGGGCTGTGACCTCAGCTGGGACCTTCAGCAGGTGGTGGCAACCTTGAGTGATGCTGATTAATTGTGCTTGCTCAGTGTAGAGGGGGCTGCTCACTAATCCAAGCCTACCTAAAGTAAAAGGGAGGAAAACCCCTGAGGAGAGGGTCCTTAGACAGACAGGACCTGCTGCTCTGTGTCAGGGAAAGATGGCTTTGCAAAAGGCTTTTTGAGTTTGTGGAAGAAAGAAGGGAGAAAGAGCATCCCTCTCGCTGCCAGGTCAGGTTTGAATCCTGGTATAATTGTACTGTAGCATTGATAGAGAAATATTTAGCCTGTCTACAGGCAGTTGTTTGCTAGTAAACAAGAAACATTGTTTCAAACAGAGATGATTAACAGTGACAGAAAAATTTAGAAACTGGGCAGAAAGCCTTATTCTGCCTTGATCACAACTACCCATTATGTCAGTAGGTTCTGATTTTTCAGACTAATGGTAGGTGTACACTTGTACAAGCATACAACTGTGCACTGATCTCGCCCTCAGGGGACTGTGGATTTATTTCTAATGCTGTCAGATTTATTTACAAAAGGTAGAGTACATTTACAAATGCTCCATTGTGCTCTGTTGTTTGAAATTGAGTGAAACCTGGTTCCAATGGATATGGCAAAATGAGAAGGGGGTTTTTAAGGCTTTGACTTCCCAAATCAAGTGGCTGTCAATTGAAATCATTCATGAGTTTCTATCAGCATACATGGAGAAAGGAAATCACAGGATTTCATACAGAATGCCCTGTAAAGAATGTATTTCTTGTTGCAATCCTGGTGGAGTGCTCAACTTTGTGTGATAATGATAGCAATGACAATTATTGTTGTCTTTTGTTATTGTTGTAATGCATGTTTGCTTATTATGACAGTTTGTGTCTCTGTCATCCTTCAGTGACCAAACTGTAGTTTAGCTAGTTTAGCTTTTCCACCTAAAAAACTAGAAAGACAGTGGAGATGACCAAGAGGCATCTCTAAAAGGAAAGACTTCTGCCATGCCTCCTGGACATCTAACTGGCAATGAGTAAATGCTTCCTGATTTTTTCCTAGATACTTTTCTTGTGTCATTGCCTACAATCTCTAACTCCGGAGAGAATACTCTTGCTAGTTCAGGACAGATTTCTACAAAGATTGAGGGCTTTCCTCCCTCCTTCTATGTCTGTTGCAGCATATATATCCAGATGTGGTGCCAAAGCTGTACATCTCTTTGCCTTCCCTATCCATAACATGGTTGGATCTTTGTGCACATGGGCATGCAAATCTCTGCAGAAAAAGCAAGACTTATTTTACAAAAATTTCTGATGATATAGGAGGTACATTGTCCTCAGCAGATAGTGAACTCTTTCTAAAACTGGGCACTTCAGTAAGATATCCAAGTGCCACACTGAGGCAATTAAGTTAACATTCTTAACACTAGGAATGCACCTAAACAGCACTTGAAGCTTTCAGGTATGGGCAGCTGCTGTTGCATGAAAGCAATTGTTTCTAAAAATAAAATTAACTGAATCTGTTAGTGCTTTTTCTTTTACTGTATATATTTTATTAAAACATTAAATGATGCATCTCTCAAAGTGTAATGCTTACCTGGATCCATGGGTTATAGCCTCCCACAGTCAATGGGAACCCCTGCACTGATCCTGGCAAGCTCTAGACAGGTGTAGGCAGAGAAAGCTGGGTTTGTCTCCAGAATGCAAGCTGCACCCCTCCTCCATTATCAAGAGCTAAACCCATGCAGTCATTCTCCTTAGGTTCTTGTTCTACTTCAAACAGGAAGCAGATTTCATATGTACATCCTTACATCCCTATGCAATCCTTCCCTGATAGTAATGCTTTATGAACATCCTTCCTTTGCCAGAACAGTGGTTTCCTAGAGCTTTGACTCTGAGAGTTTTTGCAGGGGAAATGTTTCCTCCCAAAAAATTGTATTGTATCTCCTGACAAATGTGAATTTGTGTGGGTTTGTTTCTCTTTGCTACTTCTGTTGCTTGAAGTATTCTCAGGGAGGTCAACTGACCTTTATCGAGCCCTGGCCATTGGCAAGATGATAACCATAATGAATGTACTTAAAGCAGCCAGTGCTCCAGCATAAGTGTTTTAACCTCTGACACACCCCCCCTCTCCCCCATAGTACAAATAGTGTAAGACAGAGAAGGTCCTTGACTCCTTTTCCTAGAGGAAAGCAGCTTACAACTGGTGTACCAGATAGTGTGTAAAATATCATACGTGCAAATCCAGCTAGGTAAACACCAGCAGAATAATGGCTCCAGCCTTTCAATTAGTTGAATACAACAGGTCTTGCTGCTTGTTTTGTTTTTTTCCCTGTATGTATGACCTGTATTGCTGTTTGGGCAGGTGCAGAGGTTACTAACCTGGTATTGTCTAGGTTTGTTATGATCTCACTTGCCCTGGCCTCTAATGGAGGAGTACCTCAACAAATCATAAATGTATGGAATAGTAAAATGAAGGCAAATATGGGGCTTCAGGCATGTAACACAAACTTTTTACTTCCTGTAATACTGGACAACCATGGCATGCTCCGTGCTGACCAGAGTTTTTTAATAGTACTCACCTTGTGATTCCTCCATGTCACAATGGCAGTGTTTTCCCAGTTAAGTACTGATGAAATACCTGAGACAGTTTGTATCTAATACACCTTGTGGTGAGAACTGACTAAAAGGTGGCAACATGCTAGTGTGGGCCTTGAGTGAATACAGTGAGGCACAGGGTAAATGAAGTGCTTTGTTACTACACTTGTAATTTTTTTAATCCTTTACTCCTTTTTCCCAAGCCAAAGAAAATGGCCCATCTTAAGCTGAGTATAATATAAATATTCATGTTACTGAAGTAACCCTTTGTTCACCTTAGGGTTGTTGCCACATGGCTCTCATAGTGTGTCACAGGCAAACATCAATGAGAAATTGCAATTCTTCAGTGTGTTTGAGACAACATAAATGGGGACATCCACTCTGGAGGGGAAAGGCTTTTTAAGTTTTCATAATGTATTAAGTGTGGCCTTTCACTCTCTTAGTGAAAGTGTGGCTTTCTGCTCGTTATGTGAGGTGTTTATTGCACTCTCCGTAAGGTTTTTATGTTCGTCTCCTTGGGGAGAAACACTTGAAGTTTTGAGATGGACTAGGTTCTGGTTTAGTGTTGTCTAACATCTTTTAGAAGAATTACCTCTTTCTCTTTTAACACTGAAACTTGGATCTTACGATGTATCTTTTATATAGGGAGACACCAGCCATAACCACTGAAGTATCTTGATTTTTCCCATTTGTACAGTACATATGAATGTACTTCTGTTTCATGCTAAATTCATAACTGACCTAAAGTGAACTCAAGCTTCTGTTGCACATTGTCACTGAGTTTAATGGCAGAAAGAGTGATCTGCATCGACTGTTTGGGGCTAAAGCTCTCTGGCTCCCCTTTCCCCCCGCCCGGTTCAGCCAGTGCTTTGCAGCATTCCTGTGACACCGAGTGTCATGCGAGCTGGCTGCTCCGCGAGATCTCAAGGGGCAAATTCAAATCTCTCTGTGGAACTTTCACTTGCTTTGAAAACTAAAACAGTGTTGCCGCCTCTGTACAGAAGGTGTTGTTAAGTAATATAATTTTTTTATAAGAAAATTAGGTGTGTAACTGTAGTCTTCGGTTTTGCTCATATGCTGTTGTTACACAGGTGTAACACTAAGTGCCCTGCCCAGAAGCTAGGGACTAAGTCAGCCCATAAGCAGATATGGTCCCTGGGAAAGGGAAGAAGGGAGACAGCAGTGCACCTGAACTGGAGACTCTGGAGAAGTGAGTTGTGTCTCATTTCCTCACCTAGGATACTCCTCAGAATTTACTGAAGCCTTTGTCCTGCAAATAAACCAAGGCAAAATGCTTTAGGCAAGAAATGGAAATAAATAACTGAGGCTGAAACTTATTAGAAGACCAGCACTTCTTTAGCTGGAGGTTTGATTTCAAATAAAGATGTTATCAGCATCACAAATGTGACTTTTAATATGCCTTCTGCAGGGCAGCCATTTTGTCTAATGCAGAAAGGATAAAGCCAGATAAACTGTGCAGTAAGAGCTGTAGCTAATCAAAGAAATGGAGAATATAGAATTCAATTAAACATAATCGCAGTAAATATGTCTGAGAAAGACCTACAGTAATCACCTGGTGGAGGCCCTACCCTGATGATTAAATGTGTGTTGTGAAACTTAGTTGCTAAAGCAGACTTTCAAAAATTTCAAAAATATATATTACACATGATATTTATTACATATATATAAACATTTGAAATACTTTCTTATACTCAGAAAATTATGAGTATTTATTCCTTGGTTCCCAATTCAGTGCTCATCCTGGATTAGAGATTTGAACTATATTTGTTACTACCAATTGCTAAATTATAGAAGCCTATTTTTTCTTCTGTACCGCAGATCTAGATAAATACAAAATTAGAAGTTAGTTGAACTCATGTGAGAATAAATAAAATAAAGATGAGAGAGGAACTTGAGGAGATGGAAGTATGTCAGGGTGTTATCACATATTGCCTGGGCACTTAGATTGCAAGGTGATACAGACCTAAAATGCCAAAGACTGATGTATCTGACATTATCTCACCATCTAAATGCTTGGTAAAATTGCAAGAAAAACGAAACAATAGAGGAAAGGGGTTTTTCTTCTTTTTATACCTCCACCTATGATAGTTACCCTTAAGATAGCCTGTCACATCTTTTGATAAAAGGTCCATCTTCAGTTTTAAATGGGAGCTATCTACGCTGAAGCATACATTCAAAAGCACTTTCTATAAACAGCCTGTTGGGAGCCTTTAGCTCCCTGCTAATATAACAACCAAAAAATCGGCTGCCGAGTCAGGCTGTCCTTGCTGAAGGAGGCAGGCGGGGAGCCGGGCAGAAGCTGCGTGCCGGCGTGTGTGGCTCCGAGCCCGGCCCCACGCTGCTCTGGCCCCCGGCAGGTCACTTCCATTTATCCCATGTGGGCGCCAAGGTAGATTGTTTCATTTACACACAGGGGGGAGTTCACAGCCGTTCTGCACAGGCAAAAATGATTGAGGCCAGTGAGGAGCCACGCACTGATTCCTCCCCTCTCCTTGAAAATCTGGGGCAGCTCTGTGGAAATAAATGAAGCTGCACTCTGCTCTCACAAGCAATTTTAGTGATATGTCAGATAAATTTATGTGCTTAGAAGAAAAAGAAGCAAGAATTCAAGCCAGCTTCTCACCAGGTGTAGCATGGTGCAATGCCTTGCACTTCCAGAGAACTGTGTGCATCTACTCCACATGAGGATCTGTCCTCAAATCTGCTGGGAAAAGACAAGCATCTGTTCCACGACCTTCTGCAGCAGCAGCAGCCACAGGACTTTGGATGAGAGAGAAGTCTGTAATGAGCCCAAGACTGTCTTTCCCCTCCCCCAGCCTCTCCTTTTAGCGTAGAATGCTGTCAGGAATACTTGCTTGCAGAAAATGTATTTTTTTCAGTGGTGAAAACCCTCTGAATTCTGCTGAAGGACACTGGTTTTCCTTACCACACGTGCACATTGTCCAGTAAAGATGGATTAAAAAAAAAATAGTACTAATAATGAAGTTCCATCCAGAGTGAATTTATTAAATCATTCAACCAGGAGGGAATGAAAAGTCTGCATCATGCTGGTTGCTTTTCTGCGCTGAAGGATCTCGCTGGGTCTGCAGCACAGCAGAGGCAGTGACGGACAGAGGCGTGAGCACAGGGGAAAAAGGGTCTCTGTGTGTGGGTGAAAGCTGCACGATATGAGGAGAAACAGCGAGCAGCAAGAACCTCTTCTTTGAGACAGAAAGACTTTAAAGCATTTTTTCTGAAAGAGAATGCCTAGTACAGACTTGGGGGGGCGGGGGGGGAAGCCCACCAAAAAGAAAACCATTAGAATAAACCCTGCTGCAATGCTGAACTCAATACTGCCACCCAGAGTACCTCTTTGCATAATATCTGATACTCTCTGTGGAACTGGAGACTAGGAAGATTAAAGCAGATGATCTTTCTGCATGTAAAGCAGCCAGGGACAGCATGACGGATCATTACTGAATACATTTCTGGCCATGCATAATTGTGTTCTGATCTTCCTTGTTTAAGTACTATGACCATCTCTCTGCCAGATTATATTACTTAACTCATAAGAGCCAAAAATATTCTTTACTTCTCTGTATTTTGTCCATAGCTATCTCTGGGGTCACTTGCATTAGAAGCATGCTACTGCCAGCTATAGTAAAATGTTAAAATGGCATCAAAACATCCTGCAGTGGACTAGCAAGGTCAATCAGATAATTGGCTGCATGCAGGCTCTGGAAAATAAGTGTCTGTTCAGATGTTTGAGAGGCATGTGGCTTGTTTCTCTTAACCCTTTGTGGTTATTTCTGTATTGTCTAATGCAATGGTGAATGCTAGTGCAAAACGAGGGGGGAAGGGATGCAATTCTTGTGTCATGTAGTTTCCCATCATTTCTGTTTGACATTTTATCAGAAAAATATTAGATGTGTATTTACAGAACAAGGTTTAAATAATCCTTAATGTGTAGTGTGTGGCTGTGTAAGGATGTAATGCAAAAATTTCATGAATGATAGAGAAGAAGGAAAAAAAAATCTCTTGCTTACAAATGAAAATTAAAATCAAAGGGGCTGTGTGCTGTGGTGCAATGACAACGGCTCTGGGAGTTTCTGCAGTCCTAAGTCACAACTGCTGAGTCACAGGCAGTGATCTTGGTGTGTGCAGCTGTGCTGTCATCTCCTGGGGACAAGCTGTGTGGTGACACGGTTTGTACCACCGCCCCCTCTGTTGGTTAGAAAAGATTTGATGTGGGCTTGTCAGTGTAGATCATTACCTGCCTTTATCTGTGGGGTGTCAGCTGCTTTGTATAGCCCATAATTTATCCCCACATTAAACAAGCCTTTTATTAGAACTGGCACCTAGGTGCCTTTTGCTTTTTAATAAAAATAACTGAGAAATGCAGAAACATCCAGAAAATGTCCCTGCTCCCTTCTCTTTCCTCCCGTAGCTCAGGAAAGAAAAACTGGAAATTTAAGGAAATATTTAAATCAAACTTTTATGTTCAGATTTTTTTTTCTCAGAAATAAATAATGAAAGAGATTTTGAAGCAAGGTTTAATATGGTGATATTACCGGTTCACTTAAATCCCAGAAGCATTTCAACAGAGCCTTTCTTTCAGCACTTATCGCGTTTGCAGTTATTCTTCATATACATATATATATATATATATACATATATATACACACAAGTACAGATATATCTGCAAACATTGTTTTCAATTTATGTGGGTCCTTAATATTGTGCTGTGCTAATTAAGTTGTAATAAACAAACATACACACATCATATTTGCTTTCCAAGCTTTTTCCTCTAGAAATGTGAGGGGTTTTTATCTACATTATGACATTAATTCTCTATTTACATACTGTTACTGAGCCCTTTGGATATAACCTTCAAGAATATTGATGCTTTCTATTTTCAACATTTTAATTTCTATCCTTAAGAGATGTCAACAGGCAAAAAGTGCTCTTTACTGCCTTATTATGCAGCTCAGCTCCCTCTCTAATACTAAGAGTATTTGTCATTTATTCAAAACTAAAGTATTTGTGCCATAAATATACCTCATGGTATTTTTAATGTGATAAATGATACAAATAATACATTTTTCACTCTCAAAGATGTGAATATGGTTAAGTTTGGATCAACATATAGCTAGTATAGATGTATATAATATCTTTTTGCATGCTTTCATTTTATTTTTTTTTTTCAAGATGTCTGGAATTGTCTAATTCCAATTTGCACAGGACTCAGTACAAAATGACATGTTAATAGAAAGCAACCAGTTGCTTCTGGGTAGCAAAAGACCAGGTTTCCCTGACCTCAAAATATTTGCTTGTCATATGAGTTGCAGAGAAGAGAACCATTTGGCTCAGTTCTTGCTTCAGCTCCTGTTTCTCCAAACTGTTCACCAAGTTCCCCTCCATCCCTCAGTGGCACTGCAGTATGTTCAGAATTGCTAGAAATTTCATGGCATAAATCACTGCCATGCTGAGCAGTGGCCTGGCTGCATGGCTCTGGCTCTGCTCATCTGGAAGGTGGGGCCCTGAAGAGTAACTGTAGGCAGTTTTCACAACACAGGCTTTCCAGAGTTGCTCTTCAGACTGTGGTTGTGCTCATGCCAGACCGTTTTGTGTGAGGAGGGCCCAGCCCTCAGGTCCTGTGCTGCACCTGCGCCTTTCTAACGAGTGGTCCGTTGGTACCTCCTGCTGAGGAGAGTCAGCCAAGTCAGCCCAACTAGTCAAAAGGAAATCTGCCAGCACAACAGGGTTAGTTGTATCTGTGAAATCAAGCACTTTTGATGGTTGTTCCTTTTGGACCCAATTCTCATACTTAAAAGGATTCTGAGATGCAGTTGCTTGCTGAGAGGTCCCATGTTCTCACTTGCTGCCCAAACTGCAAGGGCTAGCACCAGAAATTATTCTAAGGTCCTAAAGCCTACCTGTACCTGAGTCCTGTTAAAAATACCCAAATTTGTGCAACTTTCCTGTAGTTGCAATTATTTTCCTCTGGGTGACTAGTAGTGCAAAGCAGCTTCTCTTTCAGGAGCTGTGCAGTCTGTTCCTGCAGCTGGATAAAGCTGGGGAGGGGTGGCAGAGATTACAAAGCCTCGAGAGGGACTGAGAGCCACTACAGCAATGTCTGGTGAGAGGGCAGAAGCATAAGGAGACAGAGTGTGTTTCCATCAAGAGGGTTCAGGACAGATGGATTATTTACTTGTTCTTTCTCTGTACCTCTTTCCATCCCCCATTAGGTGTGTGTTCCCCATACGTTGTGTGAACCTCAGCTGGAAGCAGGAGGTTCAGACATGGGGGAAAAAATGGAAATGGCAGACTTCTGGCATTTAGAAATGTCTGCATTTCCTCCAACAATATAGTCTTTCTGCTTTTTCTGATGGCAGCATCCCACTGATGCCTCTCTGGGCTGCTTCATGACTGCTTTTAGAAAGTTAATGTGTATCCTGGTAGACTGCATGCAAAGAATATCTTAAAACCGCACAACTTACTGCTCTGTCAATGCAATATTGTGCTTAGGCAGGTGATTGTTCTATTTCTTAAAGATTCAGGAGGCGTCTAGTGCTAGAAACTGAAAGCTGCTCTTTGGTGCCTTTAAATTTCAAAGGTTAACACAGTAGCTGAGAATTGCACAGGGCATCTGTGAGAGCCTGCAGAGTCCTGTCTAGAGCTTTTCACACAGGAATGGAGGAATAAACGTGCAGGACTCTAAACCAAGCTCAAAGCAGTGATGAAATCCTCTGCACCCCTCAGTTTGAATTCAAAGGTTTGATCTTGGAGCATTCTCTGTGCTAGCATGTGTTCTCTGACGTTTTCCATTAGCAACATCTCTAGCTAAATTGAGATTTCTGTCTGTATTTTACACTGTAGGGATTTCTGGAAAAATGACTGGTTTAATACCGGAGAATAACAATAGAGCTACATTAGAGTTTTTAACTAAGAATTCTTGATTGCCCAAATCACTCTTTCCCTCAGAAATGATGGTGTCTACAAGAGACAGCAGTCTGCCACAGCTTTTAGATGACTTAGTGTTTAATGGAAGCCAACAATAAGACTCCTCTTGTTGCAGAAGTGTTCACCTGTAACTATTATAGATATGTCATAAGAACGTATTTCCAGCAGCACATAAATCTCAATCTGATAGGAATAAATTGTAGCTACCCGGAAGTTGGACTCAATTTCCAGTTTCAGTGAAACTGGAAAATTTTCAATTAAACTTCTTGACTGAGAAAAATCTTGTGAGAGATTTTCATGGCCCTAAAATGTTTCCTTTTGGGATTTGTGGGGTTTTCATCATTTTCATTTTTTCTCTTTTCTGTCAGTCCCCTCTTAGGCATAGTCCATTTTTCCTCTAGAGATTTTTAAGACAGTACACCAAGGAATTAGTTCATGCAAGTCATCCCTGAGCACAACCAAAAAGCCTTGAAAGTGATGAAATGGGTTTGTGTCATCTGTGAATGCATTGATATTCATCCCTATTATCCTTCACATTTTCAATTCAAGCAGCACATAATTTATCAGCTCTGTTGTCAAATGCTGCACGTAATTGTGTTCAGCAGAAAGCTTGGTGGGAGGGAGAGGAGAAGAATGGAAAAAGTAGATAACCATTCACTTCTTCCCAGGAGAAGCACAGAGCAGCGCTTGCTTTGAATTTGGTGGCCATCTACTCTTTTCAAAAACTCCCACATCACCGTGTTGTAAAAGTGGAGCAGCATATACAATGTAAGAATGTAGTTCAGCAGGGGCAACACAGGCAAATGTCTTATTAGAACAATGCAGAGCATGAGACTGCAAACATTTTGAGGGTTTGCCAAGCTGAACAGTTGCATGGCAGCCCCACAGCTCATTGCCATCACTCTGAAAGTGAAGTCACTTGGATATGGGCTGTCACTGCATTGCAGCATCTCCTTCCAGTATCAATATTATTCTACTTTTCAAATGGTTTACTCCTTTTAGCATCCTTCAAAAGATCATGGATGTGACATGGTTAACAGATGGCACCACCTTGATAGGGGATGTCAGATGCAAATGATGATGGAAAAAAATACTGACATGCTTTAAATTCTGTTGGAGAACATGGGTTTGTAAATATTCCTTGTCCGTTCTGCATTTAACATCCATAGAGTCACAGCAGGAGACCTGACAATCAGTTTCCTTAATGTGTACTGCACACAGCTGCTAAGACACACAGTTACTACACATCCCCACACCTAAAGTATGGCTGTGAAGGTCAGAAGAGGCAAAGGGGACAGACAGCCTGTGGCTGGATAAGGGGCTCCATTTTATTCCCCAGGTTAAGGCTATTGCAGCCTGTGTGATAGCTGGTTCTTCTGTGGCTCCTCCCTTTCTCCTGTTCTCATCATGACCTGTGATGTGTTTGCTTCTACTTACAGAACAGTCCCTTGAAAAGTTTTTCTTGGACATGTCTTTGTCAGAGACACCTGGGTGGATTCTCGTGCAGCTTCTTTGCGTATCTTAGGCCCCAAAAGCAGCTTGAAAACATCTAGATCTTCCTGTTAGCTGTTATCTCGTAGTCTGGAGGAGCCGCAATGCAGGGAGTGTGGTAAGAAGTGACAGACACCTAGTGGATTTCACTGCATCTGGTAAACCTGGTCAAGAGATAGCACTCTCTTTTTTCCTGTTCAATTAGAGCAGCACTGCAGGACACTGCTGTGGGAAGGAACAGGTTCAGTGCCTGCAGTGTGGGGCAGCTCAAGTGTAATAGGGAAAGAAATCCTTTTTCTCTCCCTGTCCATTCTTACAATCAGGAATGGAGATCTGTGAATTGCAACAAAACTGTGTGTGTTCTCTCAGGGTGCTTAGCCCATGAGAAAAATGAATGTTGTGACCTGGAACCTCGGCACCTTACAAACTTATGCATTAAGCCTAGTCTTTCAGTGTTATGTGTTTAATGGGCAGAGTTTTCTCTAGTTTGATTTCCCCACAGAAAGAATGCTGGTCCTTCTCCGATATGCAGAGAGGTACTGTGGTGTTACTTCATTGGTAGAAGTTTGCAGAGCTTTGCCTTTTTCCCCATTGAATATTGAGTCTGTGCTGTGAGTTGGCATTGCCTTCCTGAATAGGATGAAACAAGGCCACTACTGACTTGGTCATAGGGATAGGAAGGCTCTATCCAGGTAAATCTAGCAATAAGCACTAACTCCTACTGGCTACATAGCTCTTCTCCATGGCCTCTCTCAACCAGCCTGGTAGAGAAAAGCTTCTCCCAGTGTGATGAAAACATGCCCCAGGCACTGACTGTCTGCAAAGGAAAAGTCTTTTGCTGTAGCTCCATACTTGAGAAAGGAAAAAAAAAAAAAAAAAGGCAATGAGAGATGCTCTGCTCTGGTGTGTCAAATGCTTCAGCCTGATAACAGTGAGGAGTGCCTGTCTTAGGAAGAACAGGGGATGTGAGGGATTTGAATAAAAAGCATTGCCAGACTGGTAGTTTGATGTGAGCCCTCACCATGCCAGAATAGCAGCTTGTCTCCTGATAATAGATTAGCAGAAATTTCTGTGCCTTTCTGGAATATTAACAGCAGTTTGCCTCTGTTTTGTTACATAAATAGATTAAGCTTTAGCTGTGCTCCTATCAGACAGATTTTCTTTGCCTTTTTTTTTTTTTTTTTTAAATAATCATCAGATATTCTCATCAGTTTTGTCCTACAAGCAAAGCTTTGAAAAAAATATCTGAAGAGCTGAAGGAACAGTTGCTTTTCTTTCAGCATCTGTAGCTGTTTAATATTTTGCTTGTCTGTCTCTTCAGGTGCGCAGGGGAGACAGAGCTGCGCTCTCCAGTCTGTATCAAGACAAGCAGAACTTGAGCAACTGGGGAGAAAAGGACGAACTGCCACAGTAACGCCAAAATTTCTGGCTCATGTTCTTGAGCTCTGCTGTTTATGTGTCAAAAATTGAAAGTGTAACTGGGTGAATAAACCTCAGGCCGTAAAATTCATAACTGTTTGAGTTTCAGCCAGCTCTTCACTGGGGATTTTGTGGGTCTAGTTTTAATTCGTCCTTCCATTTGACATGGGAATTGTGTAATTCATGCAGTCCTGGAAGCATGGAACCAGGTAGCTCTCTTTATTACAGCTATTTTATTTATTAATTTATATAAATGCTGTACTGACCTGTTACCCTCCTTATAGAATCATAATTTTACAAATATTTAAAGCAAACTGACATGTGAAGGAGCTTGCTTTATATTTCTGGAGGGTTTGTACTTACTACCTAAAAGCTAAATGGACTTACCATTTTTTTACATCTGAAAGTCCTGATACTGTCTGTTGCAATATGAACGTCTGCTATGGTGAGGTCAAATACAGATGACCTCACTGACAGAGCTTTCTTTAAGCAATTTTTACAAATAGTCACTGCTTCTTTCATGCTTTTTGTATTAAGTTTCTGCTTAAGAATCTCACCTAAAGTCAGATCTCTGCAGTGCCGCTACAGTACTTGCCTCACAAGCTGAATCCTATGTTGGATTTAGTATTTGCTATTACTTTTAGCTTAATACTTACTTCTTGAGAAACTCTTCAGGCATAGCCACTAATGGATCCAAGAAATATTTCATGCTTGAGCCAGGAACTTATTTATCTCACTTGGATGTATCCATAGAGTGGAAAGATAGAGAAGGAAGCTGCAGCACAGGGTACTGACAGCATGTCTTGTTGGTATGCACTGAGAATTATACTGAAACCATGTACCTAACTACTTATACACTTGAGAATTTACTCTTTAATTTGCTCAAACTATAGCTGTACTGTGTGTGGTGAAACTCTAGATCAGGACGAAAACAACCCTTCCTTGGGCAGTAGTGAATGGAGTTATCTGAGCTTGACCTGAGCTTGGAATGTTTTTGAGGTTGCTATCTGGGGTTAAGCCATAACAGGGTAGCAGGTGGAGTTTCTTGTAATTTTTTTCACGATAATCAGATGACTTCTCTGCAGTAATTAAATGTTGCTCAGTTGCTGCCTTTTTTATTTTTTTATCACAGCCATCAACCCTATTCTTCCCCCCTCCCCTTTCCCCCAGTAGTGGGTTGGAACTTGCTGTAGTGCATCCTGACAGCCTTAGTGCCACGTCCTTTAAATATGTTATGTGGATAAACAGAGACTTTGAAAAAAGATAACAGACCCCAAAGAGGATGAAAAATCAGCCCAGTTTTCCCCAGGGAAGTGTTTCTTACATCCTTGATATAGAGGCTGTGTTATTTCATTTTACTCCTGAATTATTTTTGTGCTCTCTTATTTTCCCCTTCTCAAAATACTTGAGGATCTTGCCAGGCGCAATATCAGTACCCGAACCACAAGGGACCCAAAAAGGCATTCCCCTGTGTGCCAAGATAGCAAAGTAAAATACTGCAGCATTCTGTAAGAGTCCACTTTGTACCACTGGATTACAAGAAAGTGTCACATAGAAAATTTACTCCTATTTTCTGACCTAGAAAGACAGATAAATAATGTAAGATTGCTATTATAAAAAAACTAGCTCAAGATTTATTCTTTAAAAGAAACAAATGCTATTAATTCCCTCCTGTCTTTCTAGTTCCTTCTTCTTGCCCAGCTCTCTAGCAATCACTTCTAAATTTTAAATTTCCATTTCTGCCAACTTGGCACACCATATAGAAACAAACTTTTTCAATAATATATATGCTGTGCCTGCTTTGAAAGCATATTTTGGCACAGGCTTTTCTAACTCAAACTGGTATCTGCTTTCAGAGATTACTTTTTTATTACTATTTTATTTCAACACAGCCTGCAAGAAGCTGCCGTCCAAGGTCCCAGAGAGCAGTGTTACGCAGGTAACTGCCTCCTGCAAGAATTTAGAGCCCATCAAGGAGCCAAAGAAGCTGCCCTGGAAATTCAAATCCTGCATGCAAAGAGCAAAGCTCCTCTCGTTACTGCAGTCCCAGTGAGGTTCAGTGCTGTTGCTCCTCAGGGACTTCTGCGGCTTCAGGAACTTGTTACACCTCAGAGCAAGCTTGGTGCTTATCGTCTCGACTGATGCTGATTAGCACTGAGGGCAGGTTTTGACACTGAGGGCTGTTAGGAGCCAGACTGAGAACATTTCATTCTGTGTGGAGGTTTTTTTTTTTGGAGGGACAACAGGTTCCTACCGGCTTCTGCCAAGCCAAAAACAGACTGTGGGCCTAAACCGTCGGTAGCTGATGATTCTGTAACTAGAGCATCCTCACTTCACTTTTACAAGGCGCATCTTTACAGATATAAGCCTGGAGGGGCACGTTGTTAATGTTTTCTCTGATCTACTGAAACACAGAAGATGGATGTGCCACAGTTGTCTTGGGTTTAAGTAATCTGAAGTTATTATGCACTTACTAGTTCTAACGGGAATGAATACAAAATGTCCCTAAATTTAGTCCACCCTTAGAAACCTACCAAACACAACATGCTTTAGGATATCCAATTACTGGATCACGTATGCTAACAACAATACACTGCAGCCTTATTAGCCATGCCAAAGCAGCACCTTTAGTGTTAGTCATGGATATAAAGCTTTAAGAACCTATTTTAGAAAGTCATTTTAGAAAATATCTGTGTCACTAACATAAAATTAAGCTCCCCAGTATATTGATATTTGTGCCCATGTAATTCTGTGTATAATTTTATAGAAAGACATGTGAAAGGGTTGTTACTTTTTAATCATTTGATACTAGGAGACACAATAGGCTACATTTTTTAAAGTTTTTAAAAAAAAAAAAGTCAGTCTGTTCTTCCTTCATTCTCTTGGTTTTGTTTAAGAAAGCCAACCAAAGTTAAGAATTGCTGACATGTGAAATGCTGGCAGTTTAAATGTACATTTTTCTTCTATTTTGGAGAAATACAAGTAAAAGGGAAACAACAAAAAGGCAGGGTTTTTTTAGTAAAGCTTACTTTAGAATGTGCATTCTTTCTTATTTTGGGATCTTTTTTCAATTTTATGGATTGCTTTTTCTAGTTCGTGACACTAATTGTATAATAACACAAACTGATGATATGCCAAATGACACATTTTTATTTATGAAGCATTATGGATAGACATTAGTAAAGCACTTCCCATTTTCTAGATCATTTTTTTCTTTGTACAGTGGCAAAGCACTTTGATGTTTCATGAGACAGAATTGTAACAATTTTTCAGTATTTTTACATAAAGTGATGCAAGCTGCATCAAAAAATAGCTTTCCACAGAAAATTTGGAAAAAGTGGTAGAAAGCAGTGCAATGTTTCAACTTCAGATTAAAAGCCAGCAGGAAAATAACAGCAAAATTGAGAACTGATGGTGGTCGTACATTAACAGCAATGCCTGTAGGTCAGGTTTTTTGACTGTATGTTTCTTGATGTCCTTACTCTGTCAAATTGTCCCATTTGAATATTTAGCTCGGCTACTTTGATTTAGCTTCCTCTATTCAGCTCACGTGTCTGTCTGCACTACCTAACCTTGACACATAATGAGGAATTCTTTATAGATAATAGGATCCCTTTTAGTTTTGTAGCTACTGTAAGCCTGTTATGTTGCATACATTTGTTGATAAACTACAATAATGTGATTTATTTCAATGCCCCTAAAGCCACCTTCACAAATGGAATTTACTTACAGAGCTATGTTGGTCTGTTTTGCAGAATTGTTCCTCTCAGGTGCTGTTTTCATTTTGGTAAGTTTGATGAACAAAAAGCTAATGAAGTACTTGTAGCAGTCCCTCTATGTGTGGCTATCATTGGAAAATATCAGTGGTTCATTTTCTCCCTGTTGTGTTTCAGCTTCTCCACAGATGTTTTCTCTTGTTGCATACCTGCCTCAAAATGCCGTTTCTCCGTTTTATCACCAAATTTTTTTATGATATTCACAGTATGCTTAATACATTTTAAGCTGCAAGAGTGTATCCCTTGTCTATGGGCAATAAAATGGGATAAGCTCACTGCACAATCGAAAGGTGTCTTGTGGAGCAACTCAGTGTGGCTGGAACATGTACAAAGTGCACATGGAAGAATGGGATGAGTGTATGGGAAACAAAACGTAGCAAAAATTAATTTTGGAATCTTGCTTATTTTTCCTAAGCATGCTGACATCTATCTCTATAATGTTGGCCCCACTTAAAATGAATTCTGTTGCTAACTATACTGTCGTACAGTGCGTCTCCTGCTTATCACGGCTGTCGCATTACTGAAGTTTCTTGGCATATGAAGCTGTCAGCTTTCTGTATGGAGCCAGTCACATGTCAAGCAGCTGCCATGCCATATTCATAACCTGTCTTGGATCAGTCTGAAGGCTACATGCCTAAAGGGACACTCAGAAAGTCTTGAAGTATCCAGCTTTTTGTAACAGCAAGGAGTTTTTGTTGCTTCTAGGTAGCACCTTGGTATGTGTATATTAGAGCCTAAGAGGCAAAGGTCTTCCTTTCTCTTCTAACATATGTCAAGTTTGCAGCAAAATCTGAATTTCTCCAGGTGTGCATATGCAGTGCTCATCCAATCTTTGTCCATCTGTGTGGAAGCTGTTAACATTATATATACATTACTAGACATGGGCTGGAAGCAACAAGATAAGTTGTATTTTATGAATGTTCCCAGAAGCACTACCCTCATTTGCATAATTACCTGTGGCATCTGCTGGGAGAGGTATGTTATGAAATGGAGTGAGCCAGTCATTTGCGTACACCTATTTCTCCGTTTTTCCCCCTTTTGTCAGCTGACCATGGCATGCTGGAGAGCCTCTTCCTCATCTGAAGGAGAATGCTAACCCTGCTTGCTTCTGAATCAGGGCGCCCAATGAGTGCCATCTAATGGGAAAGGACAGGAAGCAGATGGAGGAATCCCATGGCTTGTAACTTCATGTGTCCGTTTGTGCATAAGGATGCATATGTGTAAGAGAGAGACTGTATAGCACCACTTGGTATATGTCTGTACATGCAAGAGAGAGGGAGAAACAGGCTGGTTGTACACTGCAAGCCTCCTGTTGGCATCCTGCAGTATTAGGAAGAATTCTACCTATTCAATCAAGCATATAACTAATTAATATTGAGGAAGGGCATCCTGCCTAATGAGAGTTTCCCTGCTGACCCTGCAGGATGTTACTTATGCTTCTCATCAAATCTGCATTGATTTACTCTATAAAATATCACTAATTTTTTTTTTCTTCTTTTTTTTTTTTGGCCTGGTGCTTTGGCTGCCTTCCTTTATTTTTCCCAATACTCCCTTTTCTTACCTCTCTCCATAAATGCAGTGCCAGCCAACACCTATCCCTTCTAGTCTTCTAAAGAAAGCATTAGACCAAACTCGGCATACTTAGTACATATGTACTCATGGAGACAGGAGAACAAGATTCAGATGAGGGAGGAGGAAATGGCAGTGAGGATGCTGAGATAGACTTCTCTGGGTAAGTGGTCTTGCCACAACTGAAGAGCTTTAAGAACAGTTTAGATTAATTTTCACCAAAAATGCTATGAGGTGTGGTTAGCCTGCTTTGGGGCAGGAGCTTAAACCTGGTAATCTTTCAAGATCCTTTGCATCATTGTTATTCATCAATTCTAGCACTATAAATACTGCAGGCTCAACTCACTGCCTGCTACTGTCTCCAGTTAGGACTTTTGGGGAAGGGATGGGTAGTGAATTTTGTAGCAGCACCTGTTGGTACCTCCAAGCAGCAGATAAGGAGCAGCTGTACCTTCACTTGAGAAACCTGCTTCTGCTTCTCTGCAAGCCCTTCAGCGATCAGGGTCCTCCAGGTCTGAGCTGTTCCTGACTTGTGTTACGGAGATGTTTCACCAGTGGCTTTGCAGTGGGAGAGCTAGGAAGACAACCAAGGGCACACAGGTCTCATACCATCTCGTCTGCCACTCAGGTAAAGGATTGAGGCCCTTTGTGTTCTTCCTGTGCCCCTCAAATAACTAAGGATTTCTAATGTTGCTAAGTTGTGTTAATTACAAACCAGCTGCAGGAATCTCTTCAGGACAGGTAGTAATTCCAGGCTCTACCACTTCAGTCTGC
The DNA here is from genome assembly GCF_036013475.1 of Columba livia. Lineage (NCBI taxonomy): Eukaryota > Metazoa > Chordata > Aves > Columbiformes > Columbidae > Columba > Columba livia. Next base: position 26,102,825 of record NC_088607.1, on the reverse strand, counting down.
TTGCTGTATGTGCTGTATATACTGTACGCAGAACACCACTCAGAGCTGGTGAATGTTACCATACAATAAAAAAGTGTGATACATTCCCCATGTCAAATTGCAACTTGGGTAATTAAAGTCTTTCCACCTATATTCCTCTTCTTATTTCAACTGAGAGAGGTATTTTTCAATTACTTTTCTAAGGATTTATGTAGAGTTAAAGGGGAACTAGTGTGAGCCATCTGTATCACTTCATTTGAATGGTAAAGTGCTTTGAGATCTTTGGGAGATGAAAAGTGTTTAATACTAAATCACAGCCTCAAAGTGTTTCATTAATTTCTTTCACTAAGAACAGCCATTATTTTATACACTATAGGTCTGAAAAAAGAGAAGATGCAGGTAATTAAAGGTGAACCTAGGCCACAAAGCCTGATCAAAACTTGTGCAATGTCTGTGCCTCTCCAGGTTTACATTTTTGCTTTTGTTTGTTTCTGGATAATTTTTAATTGAGTTGGATGTTTTTCCAACCCATTTCTAAAGCCACTGCTGTTAGGAATGAGCAGAAAACACTTGCGGCACTTACTTGTCTGTTTCTTTTTTTTTTTTTTCTTTGTAATGGGCCCAAGTGTCTACAAAGGGAGTAGGAGTCAAAACTAAACCTCAAATCTGAGGAATTACAAGAGAAGAAATTTGCAGTGTTCTAGTATAAAATAAGGCCTTCAAAATGGTGCTGTCTCATTTTTAAAGCCCCGCTTTATAAAGAAGCATGTATCTGGGGGAAGTAGTTAGTGGAGAGCAGTTAGCTTTGCCCCCGCAGACCACATCAGGTGGCACCACAAGGGACAGAGCAGTGACAGCAGGGACAGGTGCTGACCCGCCTGCGCTGCAGCCCCTCAGCACCGCTCCCTGCTCAGGGCCTCCGTGTCTGCTTAGGACTCTGCTCCACGCTTCAGTGTTTCCCCCACTGGTGACTCTCAGGGTAAGTGCTGACGAGTTTCTAGAGTTGGACTGATAGTTGCTGTTGCTGCTTTCTGCCAAGACCTTAACCTTTTTTCAAGCAGTTGTGCACAACGCTAATGAGCCTCTGCAAATAGAAGTCTGTATTAAATTGGCACTGGAGTTTGTGCCCTGGGGTTTGTTCAGACACTAAATGCAGCTGAAGGGAAACTCTGAGTTTTATTCTAAAATGTTAAGTACCCAGTTTCCTCTCTTCTTCGGCAGGTGTCACAGCAAGTCATACCTCCTAAATGACCCTGTTAGTTTGAGTTAGAGGTGCTTAGTGTTATGATTCAACCATTACAAGCTGTATCTTGATAATTCCTATCTCATCTTCCTTCCATTCTGAGGCCAGCTGATGGATGCAGTGATGGGGCTGAGTGAAATGCTGAAAACAGCTCTCTCAGCATGCCATGAGCTCTACAGGAGCTAGCCTTTATCTACCAGGATTGCAAGCTAAACTAATAGGTCATGCACATATTCACTGTAATGTGCACATACTTCACATATATAAGCTTGTTACATCCGTTATCTCAGTCTTTTTGGTATTTGTGAAAATAGGCTCGAGTTACTGAGCAAGCTGCCTAATATGACGGTTTTCTTTGAGCATTCTTCGTACCAAAGGTTTGTTGTTTAATAAACACTTAAACCTGAAGTCTTGAATAGCATTTCAAGCCATTCTTGCCATGTCATCTCATTATAGCTTTGTTTACTTCCCAGCCAGAATATCCAAATACCCATAATATGTCTTGAGAATGAAAAGAGAAATTACCAGACTTTTATTGCTGGCTTTCTCCTCTGCTCCCTCCTAGACAAAAATCCACTCTCAAATAATTTCTCTCATCTGTTTGTTATCAGCTGGGCTTACAAAGTAAAACCATAGAGATCAGAAATAATTATGAAAGCTTAAGGGAAATCTGAAATGTGCATGTTCTCTGGAAGAAAGACAAAGCACATTTTCCAGATCACTGACACAAGTGAGCATATTCCATATAGGTTTTGTTAAATATATATTTCAGAAAAAAGAACCCTTTATCATGTCAATTTGATGGAAGGAATCTGAAAGTGGGACACAAGACAGGGATGTGGATTATTTAAAAGACTTTGCAGTATGGAAAACGAAAATGTGACAGGCCTGATCCTCTGTTGCCCTCTGGCTTCTGAAGGCACTTGTGGTTGTGTGGAAAGTGCCAGCACAGAGTCCTGAGAGGACAGGCTCTGCTGGTGCAGTGGGCTGAGGTAAATGTTCCCAAGGGTAGAGCAGAGGGAGGTATGGGTCTTCCAGCCTTGGGGTGGAGGTGGAAGATCTGCTTCTGGACATGTGAGACTTGTTCAGTACTGCTTCTGCACACTGGGGGCTTTCTGGCAGGAAGCTGACAGCTCTTGGCTTCTCCCACCTTCCCTAGCAAGATGAGGTGAAGGAACATGGTAATCCTGAGAGCAGAGGTGCTGGGACAGTAGGGACTCCATTGCTCTGCACTGTGCTGGCAGGCACGGGAGCTGCCAAAGATGGAGCCAGCACGTTGGCCATCAACCTTGGGACTTCTTAGGCTATGTGTTTGGGACCCATCTAGCAGATGGGTTTCCTCAGTAACTAGTACACACATGTCGAGGGTTAAGATTGCGGGGTGACAATAAAACCCTGGCAGATGTATTGTTAACCCCCTCTCCCCACCCCCACACTTCCCCCTTTCTGCCCCTCCCTCTCCCCACTTCCCACTCAGGACAGGTGATCGGGAGGGAAAGAAGGACAGAGAGAAGAGAGTTGGAAAAATTAACAATGTTTTACTAATGCTACTAATAAGAATAGAGAAAATAATACAAAATATACAAAACCAATCTTGAAAGTCTCAGCAACTGCAGATCTGGCAACCAAAGTCCTGGATTAGACTCTGCAGCCAACCGGAGCTGGATTCAGTCTCTCACTAGGCCTCAGTTCGCAGGGACGACTAGCAGGTCCTCTCCTAATGTCGGCCATAAGCAGAAGGGAAAAAGCAAAGGCAAAAAGGGGCAAAAGGGAAAAGGAACGAGATCCTCGTGATCTCCCACTTTTATATGAAGTATTCACGTGAATGGAATGTTATACACAGTTGGTCAGTTTCTCGGTCACTTGTTTCTCGTCGCCCCTCTCGCGAGATGTCTATCCGTGCTTATCAATAAGTTTGCATTCCATTGCTAGGTTTACCAAAACATGTGTCTGGTTCTTCAGGAAAATGCAGTTAATATGAAGGCTTTAGCTGACAGGCAAAATTCACTGAAAGAGAAACTTGTTTTTAACAAAACCAGGACAATACAGCATACCTTGTAGAGAAGGTATTGGCTGGGAGAGGGGGCTGGAGATCTTCAGATGCCTGATATCTGGCTGCTGAGGGGATCCCCTGAATAAGCCAGAGGAGTGGAGTCAGCCCTGGCTTCTACTGTTTGCCAGGCTGGGCTGAGCCGGCTAGCAGCTGTGTCCCATGTCTTTGGTGGATGTCTGGATGTGTACCTGAGTGGAGAGGGCAGGAGTCTTGCAGTGGCACACAAACAGGCTGCAGTGTTTGCTGAGTGTGTCCACATGGCTGGCTGGGTGAAGAGCAAGTGTTGCCTTCATCTTTTCCAAGGACACAGAAGACTTTTGAGTTTGTGGAAACACAGAATCATAAAACCATCAGTATAAAGCAGGACAGTTTAATTTTCTGAAACACAACTAGATAGGTGGAGAGATTAAATTATGGTCCATTTATTCTCTCACTATCTCAGTTCCAGTATTTTAAAATATCTCTAAGTGACATAAAAGAGGGTTTAGACTTTCAGTAAAATATTGATACAGTTTTTCTTTTCATGCTGTTTCAAGATTTCCACATCAACAGGTTGGGTTGATTTTTTTGTAGTATATGCAGACTTAAGTAGAAGTTGGATTTGTTAACCAAGGCTTATTCTAAGTGAAGAGGATTTGGCAGTGGTATGTGTTTGAACTTACCTGTTTTTCGAAGTTGTTTTTGTTTGTTTGTTTTAGGTTGTGCTTCCTCTGAGGTTAAACTGCCACATAGCACAGTCCAATCTCTTTCACTGGTTTGGAAAGACAGTAGAAAGTTTGCCCTGAAGACCATTAGGGGTTAGATTTCTTCGCCCAGATTTTGATTTGCTGAGTTCCACTTGTGTATGGAAGGCAGGACCTTTACCACACTTGGCAGACAAAGGGTATTTGCATTAACAGCTCAAAGCAAGCAGTTATCTGATAACACTGATAAATGACGGCCTTCTGGGAAAGGGAGCATGTATTATTTAAGAGGAGTTACCTGAACTGAATTATAAGGTGGGTAACAACACCCCTCCTTTCATGCGAGTGGAACAGAAGGACACACTGCATCTCAAGTTTGCTGTATGGGATTTATACTGTAAAGAACTCATCTTCCATATAGTGTGTTACAATAATTGGAAGAATATTTCCATGCTTCTTGCAAATGGTTGTAAGGGCTACACTTGGGAAGGGGGATAGGATGCGCATTAGTAATGTTTTTATCATGTGTTGTTTATTTTGTATATTTAGAAGTATGATTTTTAGAAGCTATTGGAGCTATACTGCCAAGAGACCATGGCTAGTAGAGGGGCAGGATGGACCATCGGTCTGACTCCACGTGGTAGTTGCTAGATCTGAGCACAACGAGCACGAACATTTCAAATAACTCTGAAATTCATCCTCTCCTGCTGATAGCAGATGTTGACCAAAACCGAAATTCTAGACTCTTGTGAAATTCAGATCTACATCTCAATCATGTGATGAGACATGCTATGCAATCAGGTTCAGACTGCTCTTAGGTTTGTGGCACATTCTAGATGCATATTTTTGGGATCATGACTTGGCAACCAGTGCTATCTAACAGTCTATATGAGAATAGGATTTAAAGCTTTTTCATTATTTATATGTTTACAATAGCAGTTATTCTTCTTTAATAAAATACAATATTCTGTATTGCTTCTGGCTTCACCTGTACAGACATTGAGACTCAATAGGTTAGTAAAACAGTCTGGGGGAAGGTGGGTTTATTTAGTTTCATAGCAGCATGTTATGTAGTTTTCTGTCTTTGAGGTCACTGGGCATGATGTAAAAAAACAGGGTCTGTGAGAGCATCAGGCACTCTTTATTCCATTCTAATGTCTTATTTGTATTGTGTTTGTTTTGTTTTGTTTTTCTGGTTTTGCTAAAGAATTAGTCATCCAGTTGAGAAAGTTCATTTAAAAGCTCAAACCTTCCTAAGAGAGTATTCAGCTTCTCAGATGAACAAAATGCTGCTTATCTTCTGTCATTAAATATTTTGGAGTATTATCAGTCGGAGCAGGATGATGGTCCTTTCCTTCTGGACAAAACCCAGATCTGACATAACAAAGTTCCTCAAGGAATTCAAACAGTTAACAAGATTTCTTCTTGAATTGTGTCCTACAGAGAGTTTTATTATCAGCAGAGACAAACATAATTCTTGTGCAGTACTAGTCCCTGATTCTGAGAGGGCTTACGCATATGATTAGAATTCAGTGAAGCAGCTTGTGTATAAATTGAAGCAAGAATTTGTTGCAGGACTGGAACTATTGTGAATAAGATGCATAGTACTCCAGGGATCTTTTGATTAAAGGTGTTGTTATCCATATCATTTATATCAGATACATTGCTTTTACATGAATGCTGTGGTTGTAGTCATTTTCTGATGTTTGTGGAATAAAAAGATACAAACCCTGGATGGCCTGAGAAGAGGATGAACATATCACAGGCACTACATGTAGATTCTTTCCTAGCACAGATGGCTGACAGGTATTTCACAGAGTTAAAGGTCATACATTCTTTTGTGTGTCAGGCCATACCCTGCACATAGATCAGATATCTTTGACGTTGGTATTCACGCACACACACCATTTAAAAGTTCTTCCCGCTGACTGTTGCAGAGCTCAGAATTAGCTGGCTAGCTAAAATCACACAACCTGATTTTTTTCTTTTGTGCTGCCCACCACCACTGGCTATTATTAGATTCCAACAGACTTGTCCAAATGTTGATAAGCAGCAAATTATTTGTGACCAGAGCAGGAACACCGTGAATAGGCTTGAACAACATAGTCTAAATAAAAAAGCATCTACTGCTTTCTCTGGAAGGTAGTGCAAAAATAACCATTTATTTTCTCTCTGTGTGTTACAGTGATGGAAAGGAGAGCTGCTTGCAGCTCTCTTCTCACTGGAACATTCAAACTCATCATCCTTCTGAGAGCCCAAGACCGAGTCCAGTCCTGGGATGACTCATTTGCCTCGACCTGTGATCCCTGTTATATTCTGTGGGTGAACATCACAATTAGTAAGGTCATCGAAGCTTAAGCTTCTTAGCATTCCTTGAAAAGCATCCCAGAGTTCTTTCCTTTATGGCAGCAGTATTAGAAATATGCCATTTCTCCAGACAAAGGCTGGAGTCCTGAGCCTGCTCAGGATTGCAAGTTTTGCATTTGATTTCAGTTGAATGAGGATTTCACTCAAATTGGTCTACACATGTGGTCTCTTTGTTCATCATTTTCCCTGTAAACCAACTGAAGCACCCACCACCTGAATGACACAAGGTGTGTCTTCTTTCTGGAGCTTGTTGCATTTTGTATAGATTTCTCTGCTTTCCTCCACATTCATACTCAGACACCAGCCTGTCGCCTTCCCACTCAGTAGTTTTTATACAGGGGTAAAGAGAAGCTGCGTTTAGTGTGAGATAGAAAGAACAGTGGCTGGGTGCCACCAATGTCTAAGTGACGAAGATCTTGGCTAGAGACTGAGAGCTGGATGCATCTCAGAGCTAATGGTGTACGCTCTTGCATAGTCAAGGGATAAAAGTAGCTATTTATACAGCATAACCCATCTGCGCTTGTTCAATTTCTATCTTAGGAGAAGATAAATGCAGAAATGTTTATTTCTCTCATTGGCTGAAAAGGGAACCTACCTAAAGAGTTCAGCTACAGATACTTGTTTTATAGACCTGTAGTTTGGATGGGCAAATCCCAGCTTGTGTGCTGAGCAGGAATAAAGCCGTTTCTGTCAATCAGTGTCGCTTTGAAAATGCTGTTGAATTTCTCCCCTCTCACATCAATGCTAGAGTATCGTGATGTGTCAGCATTGGGTTGTAGCAGCAAGTAGGATAAGAAGTGCAAAATCTCATAACCTTACAAACGTGAACAATGTTATGGACAGAACATCTACATAATTATATTAAAAATAGTTACTACTATACATGTTCATTGACCTAGTTTTTCTTAATTTACCCTCTAGCATAACTGTGTATATGTAACTGAAACAGTAAACTCTAGGAATTTTATCTGTGATTTTAGTATGGGATATATCAGTTTGGTCCTATGAACTTGCAGCACTCGTCATGAGTCTCAGTGAAAGCCGATAAAACATGTTTTGGATCCAAGTTAGAAAAAAAAAAAGATATCTTTGAAGTGCAGTGATCTCTGTCTGTAAAAGTGTGTTGGGAGAGTTTTGACTGCAACAACGAGAATTTAAAAAACATTCTGAAGCAAAAATCTTCCTACCCCCATGCACTGTATTTTAAAGGTCAAAAGGGAACTCGGAGAGCGGCAGAAGTGCGCCTTTGTGCTGCACTGCAATTGGAACATGTCCTCGTTAGAAGGAAAAGTGATCCACCCACAGTAGGATGTCAACAATTTTCCTCTTTCCCACATACTCCTTTTTGAACAGAGAAGGGTTTTCATTATTGTCAGAGTCCCTCAGGATCCTAGTTTATGAGAAACTTCATGCAAATTTAAAACCTATTTGAATCTTTTCTTGCTGCTGATACTCACACAAGGCAGGTTTCTTCAATTATTTAATCTTTGCTTTTTACCAGTAATGACTGGCTTTGTTCTTTCTTGAGCTGTTTGGTTTGATTGCCCCACTGAACCCCTGGTATTGCAAAGCTTGGGGTTTGTGGTGTTTTGTTTTTGTTTTTAATTTATTTTTTTGTTTGGTTTTGGGTTTGTTTGGTTTTTCTGAGGGTCACCTTCCCAATAGCTCAGGAATTTGAAAAAAACAAAACAAACCACACTTATAAGTTCACCTTCTCCCTCAGATACTGAATGAGTAAAAGAAAATCTATAAAGACATTTAATTCCGGTACCTAATGGCATGCCAGGACCAGACTGACTGCACACCTGGTAAAGCAACAGCCATAATAGGGTGAAGGGAATGATGGGCTTCAAGAAATGCAGGTTCTTCTAATGTTCTTGTTGCAGAACATCACAAAATAACAGGGACCAGTAAAGAAAGAGTCTCATTTTTATCAGGAAACTGAAAACCAAGTTCATTGCACAGTCACATGACTGCCATTGAGGGCTTAATAAAGACTCCATTTACTGTTGGATCTTGCTATAGATAAGCAGATGGTGGTGATTTTGGGTCCAAATTGTTTTTACATGCAAGATGTCTGTGGATAGCAGGAGGAAAGGTTGAATAGCTTTAAATTAAACAATAAAAGCATGCTGTATTTTTTAAAAAATAGTCACAAAAGCAAGAACACTATCAGTATGAAAAGCCTTGAAAAGTCTCAAGTTCTGGCAATGTTTTAAAGCCAAGTGAGACAATACATAGTTAAGATCACTCAAATACAGTAAATAGGAAAAACGGTGGAGTCTTGTTGATTTATAGCAATAGAGTTTTGCTCCCATGATTTTATTTTCAAGTTAATACTTCAAATACATTATTTCTTTTTAATATAATAAGGTCTAGCTATAAGCCTATTTTGGATGGCTCTAGTTGCACCACTTGCACTTGGAGTTTTGTATTTTTAATTTTACTTTTAGCTTTTCAGTCAAGCTGATGAAGACCTGCCTACATTGATTTACACCCTCAGAAGCATTTTTCCCATAAGATCACCAGTGCTTTGTGTTGTAATATGATCTACTTCCCCCCGCACACACCGCCTATGCCCTCCCCCCCCCCCCCCGCCATTATAGCATCTAAAAGCCGGTACCATTGGAAAAACTCGGGACAGCGATGCTCAGCTGATTGACTTCAGTCCTAAGCAGCAGTGTCTACACTAGAAGGGCTTCATGCCAATGAAAAATCATGTTAGATTCGGGCCTTTTTCTTCTCATGTAGATGTCTCCTACATGCATTTACTTCCAGATACTGCATTTTCTAGAAGCATTCAATATGCAGTATTTGAGGCAATAGCACATGGAGCATTTGCCCTGCAGCTTTACTGAGTCCCCTTGCCACAAGCATAACCCCAGCAGCTGCGCCATGACCCTTCCAGGACCTCTCAAAACATTGCAATAATTGTCCCCATGTGACATCAAAAGTAGATTGGTTCTCCTGGCTCCAGGAGACTCCAGTCCAGAGCCTTTCCCAGGTAACTGCCAGGCTTTCTTACATTACAGACTCTTCAGTCAACAAAACTCTTGTATATAAACGCTCTTGGCAGGAGCTGTCCCAGCAACACGCAGCACCACCTGGCCCCTGCTGCTCTGGGGCCACTCAGGCAAAGGACCACAGCTCCTGCGCTGTGGGCAAGGTCTCCGTGTTGGTGTTCGTGGCAGCTGCAGGTCCAGCTCTCTGTGTTCGTGACAGAGATTGTGTTACACTGCTGGTTATGAGGAGCTCTTTCAGCGCCTTCGTCTTTCAGGATTCCCAATGTACCAACCCGACCTGCCTATTCTATCCTAATAGAATATGTTCTTCTCAGCACTGCTCTTGTATCTTCACAAAGTCGTAACAGTAAACTTGAACGTTGTTGACTCTAGGTACAATTAAGACCATCAGGAAGGTCACTTTGTAAACTCAAGCCAGAAATGCACTGGCGTTAGCTTCATTTCTAGCCTCATGTACAGCCTGTTTGAACTTGTCTGTTGGAGGTAGCCCTGTGTGTATTGGGTGAACACTGAGGGCTGAGCAGGAGTGAACTTGTGGCCCCATTCAGTTGTCCTGGGAAGACAAACTGGCTCTCTAAGAGGGATGACATGGGGGAAGGCAGCCACCCAGCTCAGACAGGGTAACTCTGCATGCTGTCGTAGAGGAAGGCTGCTTCTGGCAGCTTATGTTCTCGGACAGAGGATCAAACTACTTTGCCTGCCAGAGAAGTCCTCCCAAGCCTTGTGACCCCTTAAGAAGGGATGGTGTTCCCTGCAGCTGCTGGTTTCATTTGGGTAGTTAAATTCCAACTGAAAGTAAACTACTGGAGGGTAGAAAAGCTGGAGTTTATCCAGGTAAATATTGGCATGTAATAATTGCAAGTGAGCTTGTGTTTCCTTCTCTAGGAATGGTTCACGAATTTCATGTGCAGGCTTTGCTTTACCCACAGATTAAATGCAGCTGTCTCAGGGGAGATATGGAGGTTATTTAGTAGTGCACAGCAATGAGATAAAACAACTTAGGGCAGGAAGAAGGGAAGAGCACCATATTAAATTAAAACTGCACAAAGCAGAATTTAGGGAGATAGAATGTAATTACCCAACTTGGAATGTGGCCAAGGTACTGATGCTCACACCTTTATTATTTAAAAAAAAAAAAAAAAGAAGCCACAGTGACTATCAAAATCAGAAAGAGATGAGACCTTGCTTTCTTGCTTTCAGCCTCTCTTCTGAAAGATGGCACCTCAAGTAGCACAGTGCCCATTAGCGCTATGCCATGGTATTGATTCAGTACTGCTAAGAAGGAAGAAGGCCACCTACTGAAAAATACACATAATTAAAGCTAAAAAGTGAGCTGCTTTCATTGTGAAATAGAGTTCTCATAGCACTGTTTTCCCAGGAATTACACCATAAAAAAAAAAAAAAACACAAACCAAATAGTTGCACTTCAACTCCAAGGAGTTTTGCAAAGGTCAGCCACTAGAGCCAACTGAATGCATTATTTAGTGACTTGACCATCTTATTACTGAATATTTCATTGGGTTCGTTTTTACAATCAACTATTTCTTTTTCATGCTAAAAGGAAGAAGTATCACTAAATCTCCATTTCTACTGTGGTAGATAGTGAGACAGAAGCTGCCAAAGGAAGCAGGTATGACTAGCTGTCCTTGATTTTCAGCAGCTTCTAATTCCTTTGGGTTCCTTTGGTAATTCCCACCCTCGAATGAGTTTCTCAGTGTTACTCTAGAAGACTGTAATAGAAATCAGGATCCTTGTTGCTGCCAAAATAAAATTTAGTAGCTTTCTGCAGAATTACTCCATGTTACACCATGAGGTCCTGAAGATAACAGCATTGAGTACTTAGAAGGTTCTTTGTTCATACAGGAATAGGGAAAGCGAGAAAGTGAGTTGAAGGCAGAGGTGCTCTGATGGGAACATGGTTTCTGCATCTCCTGTGCAAACTAGAGACATGCAGACTGGAAACGACCCATGTGTTTTTCACAGTCGTGATTTTCACCACAGAACCAGATTCAACCTGGATGTAGTCTTCTACCCTTTTCAGAATATGGCTATCTTCATAAACGAAAATCCTGCAATTTCATCTCAATCAGAAGTTCCACACTTAATGAAGAAATAATTTCAGACCTTACGCCCTTCGTTGTGCACAAGCTCTTTCTGGGCTAAACTTCAGTAAACCTGTATAAGGTGGTTACTCAAATATGCTTTTGATCTTTGCCAGTCAGTTGTGGTGTTTTGCTGAAAGGGTATATCAAGAGTTTTCAGAAGATAGATCTGTTTTATAAAACAGATGCAGAAGGTATAGATAGCTTATGTAAATGCTGCGCATTGGCATTTACTTCATGTTCTAAAATATGAGCACCGTGTATCTGAACTTTTTGCATGTTTAGAATTTTGGAATCATACAATGTCCTGAGTTGGAAGGGACCACAAGGATCATTGACTCCAACTCCTGTCCCTGCATAAGACAACCCCAAAATTTACATTAGTTTTTACTAGGACAGCTCAACCTTCCCAGGAGCATGCTAAATGATTTGTAAGATCCAAATTGCAGAGCAGAGATTGCCTTTTAAAAATATATACTATTAAGCACTTGTAAAATTATCCAGTTATGTTAAGTCTTCATGGGTAGCAGCTTCTACTGCTTTTCTATATAATACACCATTCAGAGCCTGTGCATTCACCAATGTGATTTTACTGTATCTGTAGTAAGTTGGAACATTTTAGATGAATAAATTACATAGCAGCATAATTATGTGGAGGTTGTATTTGCTCCACAGTTACAGCTGAGACTTTCCATCATAAACCCAAGGTACATACCCCCTTTTGTATTATCAAAAAAGCTTTTTCCATTTCAAGTTATGTTAAGTGGTCTCTGACTAGTTAAAACTTTTTTTTGCCAAATTTTAATGATTTCAGGCATAGTGCTTTTCAAGAGATAGGATTAAAAAATCATTTATGTTTTTAAATGCTCTTCCAATGTTTTCCCCTCGTACCTTTATCTATTTGAAGAAAGGTAAAAAGTTGTAGGATTTGGGACAGAAGAATAGGAGTTTCTGTCTTCCCTGGGCTGTATCTTATATGCAGAAATCTACAGTGAGCTGAAAGAATTTCCAAATACAACAAATTCAGCCAGTATATACCCACAGTGTCTAAGGAGAAAATTCTGCAATTGGAATGTTTTTTTGCATACACAGATTTGCATGGGTCCTGCATAAGCAGACACCATTAAGAACACTTCCTTGAACAACCACTGTAAGGTTTTTCTCTATGCAAGACAATTATTTCTTTACTTTAAGTAGCTCTCATCTTACCAGTGCTGAGTATTTTCAGAGTCCTTACCTATGGTGTCTCCACGAAAAGAAACATAAGCTGTTAATCAGTCTTGCTCTACATACAGACAGTCTTCATTTATTAATGAGCAGATGATGCTAGAGTGCCTTTCTCTTAATCATATAGTAATTTTGCTAATTCCAGCCTTCTTAGTGATTATACTACAAACCACAAAAAGATGTACTTTACATTTCCTATTAAAGCATACTGCATGTAATCTTCATTAAGATCCCATATGCCACCAATTATGCAAGCATCATTAAACAATGAGCGAATACATCTACATTTGTAACTCTCCTTGGCCTATACTATGCCATTACAGCATGTGTATAAAAAGAAAAATAATGATGTGATGCTGTAGCATCACCATCAGTACTGTAGGCATGCATATGCAAAGTGAGTCGAGATCCATTTTGCATGTTGTCATTGCTCCATTTGGAGCTGGGATGTGCAGGGAGGGGTTTTCTGGCAGCCAAAGACAAAAAGGAAGCGTTGATTCTCTTCTTAGAGTAGGGATAACTTAGCTGGCTTGTCATCCACAGTGGGGACCCATCCTCGTCCTCCACGGTGTCTCTGCTGTGGAGCTATTCTGCCACTCCTGAAGAGGATGCAGTAAGCTCCACAGCTACTGGCCTTTTTCATCCTGTATTAGCACATGAAGGGTTGCTGGTCCCAAAAGAACCTTATCCTTGTTTTGGCACAAAAACTCAGAGCGGGGCTGAGCTTTGACCCATCGCCCTCCACTCGTGCTTGCCCCTGAACTACTGAAGCAATACTTCTATGAAGCTCCTGTATGAAAAGATGGTGACAAAAAAAATGGTCTAACACTGGTGTATTGGGATTGCTGTAAAAGATTTTTCACATTTAAGAATTTTATTTTTAATCAAATTCTTTCACAAAAGTACTCTATGAAAAAATGCCACATTTTATTCAACAGGTGTATCATGGATAAGAAATGAGGGTACAGCCTTTTTCAAACTTATGAACGATTGAGTTGTTTTTAAATGTAACTTTAGCAGTTAATTTTGTGATCCATCTCAAAATTAAAACATATTTTCCAATATTTTGAATTTTTTAACTTTTAAATTGGACATCATCTAGCCTCAGTGTCCTTTTTTCTTAGTACATTTGGGTCTGAAATACTTTTGAACAAAAGTGAAAAACGCAGGTTGAAGCATGAGAATAAAGGCAAGAAGTGTGTTCTGTTGACGATCTTTCAAAAGAGAGCAGACAGATCACCCCCCAGCTTCTCGACGAAACATGCCAAACTAACCCTTGGAGAACTTCTGCCCATAAGAAAGAGTACTACAGTACACTCTCTTTACTATTTGCTTACCCTCACTATTCTCATCACCACCCCAAGATAACCAAGGTTGCTCCCTACCTCAAAAATAACTCAGATTCAGCTAAAATCCTCACTTCCATAAAGAGGAAAACACTAGCTTTTATCTGAGGCTTGGGATTTTGCTATTATTATTGTTGATTTAATACCCTCCATTTTCAGATACTGTGGTGTTGAGAGGAAAAAGAAACAAGAAACACCAACACAAACAAAACAAAAAATTACAAACAAAAAAAATAACAAAACCAAACCAGTGAAGAGGCCAGACACTAGGTAGTACCCAGTATTTTATCTAATTTTTTTCAGTCTGTGGTAAGTGTGATATGGGAAGATAACAGCACTGACTTCAGCTCAACCCTCTGTCATGGGGTGGAGAATTAGAGCCATGGAAGTGTTATCAGACGTAGTAAGCACTACAACATTCACCAATAGAAGAAATTCTTCCTAGTCTACTGTCTGATATTATGGGGTTTTTTTGTATCTAGCAAAAATATGTCTCATTTTAAGGACAAAACAGACAGAGATATTCCTTGTCACAATTGAAGTGATTTCTTATAAGGCTAGGACCAAGGTTCAATGGCTGAGATCCCTCAGCTGTTGCCTCTGTGATATGCCTTTTTGGCAGCAAACCAACAATGTCAGCTTCTGTTTCCCCAAAATGAATTATTCTAAAGAAAACATCTATTTACTGCTCACTTCTTAACTGGATGTTATTCCCAAGTGCTATGTAATCATTAAGTGAGCTTTAATTTAACAAGTGTGCTGCTCTTAGCACATTTTTACTTATGTAGTAGTAAATTAACTATAATAGATTATAACTGTTCGCCAACATTTAGCAATAAGTGAGACTTCCCATAATTATCTTTAAAACTAAGGCAAGGTGTTCTAGTGGCACTTGCTCACCACTCATTCTCATTTACGATCACTGGTGAAACAATATCCACTTCAAAGAAAATAAGATTATTTTTTATTTGGAGATTAAAAATTCCAGTTCATTTACTCTCTGGTTACTGGGAACAGCACTGCATGAGGTATGTCTCACCTGGCCACCTCCGGTTGATGAGCAATGCTTTGATAATGGGATGGGAACACTTCAGTGGCCTAAGTGAATTTGCTGTATCAATGAGGCATCGCTGCATTTTCAAAGTGATTTCCTTCAGTGCCTCATAGTTTCACACATATCACAAATTTTGATTTGGTAGCGATCAGTAGCTGGTTTCTGCACAGGGGCCAAATCCCAGAAACAGAGTAACCAGCCCCAGAGCCTGATATTTAGAGGACCTCTCACCTTTTTTATCCACAGAATTCTGAGTTCTGACGTTAACTCAGGCCTCTATGCTCATGTCTAAAGGGAGAAACTCTGTCTGAAAGACTGTCCTTATGTGACACTTTTCTCTGTCTGCTGTCTATATAGATAGGGAATGACCATGATTAATCAGACTAGCTACTAAAGCAATTTCTTGAGAACAGTGATGATATTTAACTTGAATATTGTTTTCTCCAGGGCTCTACCCTGATCCTTTAAGATTGTGCACTTCAAAGGAAAAAAATTGATCTGGCACTTACATTTATGCTAGGCTGACATTGTTGGTTTGCTGCCAAAAAGGCATATCACAGAGGCAACAGCTGAGGGATCTCAGCCATTGAACCTTGGTCCTAGCCTTATAAGAAATCACTTCAATTGTGACAAGGAATATCTCTGTCTGTTTGGTCCTTAAAATGAGACAAATGCCATCGCAAGTCAAATTAAATCAGAACTTTCTTATATAGGCACATGACTTCAGAATCAAACTTCAGAATCAAAGTGATGCCATCAGCTTCTTTCACATTTAACAGCCTTAAGCGAATTTTGGTTATAAACAGGCTGGTCTGGCATCACCCTGTAATTGCCCACAGCATATCACAGACCTCTTTATATAGGCTACTCTTCTTCTGAAATTTTTCATGTTGTTGGGCTTTAGGTTCTTTTTAAGGGCAAAAATAAACATGGCCTGAAAAATAACTCATTCTCCTGCCCTCAGCAAAAAGAACTTGTGCTTACTTTTTCGTATAGTTAAATTTGCATCTGAAAACTGTTTAACCATAATGACCTCTTGTCAATATTCTCGCTCAGAAATGTTCCTGTGATTCCTTGGCATCTCTTTCTCTCCCAGTTCATGGGGCTTTTGGTCTCTAGCAGAAACCAGCTGAGAACAAACTAGCTAAAAGAGGTTAATGGAACTTGAGTTGCATTGGGATGTTAATTATGCATAAAGTGTCTACTCCTTTTTTTTTCCAATAAGTCCATATGTTCTTCCAAATATACAGAACAATGGCATTAGGTAGGTAATAATCGTTGATTTCTCTCAGTAGCCTTAACTGAACCGTGAGATAGAATTGCTCCTCTGGAAGCAAACTGCCTGTTTTATCTTGGCAAAAAGGAATACATTCATCCAGTCAGGCAACTGCAGGAACAGAAGAGGAATTTGACCAATATTTTCAGCAGTACTGCTTTTTTAACATGTAGAAACTTTTCCTTTATACACATCATCAAAACAATGTCTCTGGTGTGGAATCTGGGAATTTTTTTGAGGGAGAGAGTTTTGTCAGTAGAAAATACAATGAATGTTGCTGTATTTGGAGTCTGGATTTCTGTCTGGGTGATTTGTATGTACAACAGCTCTACTGCATCCACTCTTCTTCTTAACGGTTTATTTTTGTCAATCCATGTCATTCAGATTTTTATTATGACAGTTCTTATGCTATTCCAAAAGCTGAAATACTTGTAGTTCATCTTATTTTTTTTAAATTTAAACATTTTTCATTCACAAGCAGTACTCCTTAGAGCCTGTAGAGAAAGACCCAAGTAAGTGAGTCTAAGTGAGAAGAGCAACACGACTGGTGAAGGGACTTGAACATAAGACCTATGAGGAGAGGCTGAGGGAGCTGGGGTTGTTTAGTCTAGAGAAGAGGAGGCTTAGAGGTGACCTCATCACTCTCTATAACTACCTGAAGGGAAGTTATAGCCAGGTGGGGATTGGTCTCTTCTCCCAGGCAGTTAGCAATAGGACAAGGGGGCATGGGCTTAAACTCTACCAGGGGAAATTTAGGCTGGATATTAGAAAGAAATTCTTTACAGAGAGAGTGATCAGGCATTGGAATGGTCTGCCCAGGGACGTAGTGGACTCGCCGTCCCTAGAGGTTTTTAAACTGAGATTGGACATGGCACTTAGTGCCATGATCTAGTAAACGGACTAGAGTTGGACCAAGGGTTGGACTCGATGATCTCTGAGGTCTTTTCCAACCCAGTCGATTCTGTGATTCTGTGATTCTGTAATACAAGTTATTTTATTCCTGCAGATATCCATAACCTAATCTTGTTCTCAGTTCAGGTGATGTCCCTGTTTGTTGTCTTGCCTCAGTGTGTTAAGCTGTGATCAGACTTTCCGTGTGGAGATCTCAAGGAAACGGCTGTGCGTATGATGTTTATGTTGCTGTGATTAAAAAAGGGCAAGTTCTTCAACACAGGATAATGCCCATGTTATGGGAAAACTTCCTCCGGTAGTGTTGCTTGTTTTACAATATTTTGAAAACATGTGCTTCCCTCTCAGTCTTTTCATTGAAAGCCAGATGTCAGGGAGTGCTGGGAGCAGATAGCCAAGAGTAATTACAGTTTCCTGGTGGTAGCCTGTGTTATGACACTGATTGTAAAAATATTGGAAATTTTCATCAGATAGGTAACATTAAAAGCATGCCAGATAAACTATGAAAAGAAAAATGGAAAGTGGCTGACTTGTTTAACACCTTAACTAGAAGGACAAAAACAGAAGTGCATCAAAGAAGCCGAAAAGGCAAATCTGTTTGCTGCTTTTCATCAAATATTAACTGGATTCTGAAGAGGTTTCATTATCCAGATGAAAATATTGGGCTTATTTGTCAGAGTGCAGAGGTTTACATTGAAATGACAGTTTTGCATGCCATCATCATGGAATGGTATACATCAGAGACACTGAAACTGGTGAACTGGTACATTTGGCTGTGATCCTGGAAGCCGTGTTAGCACATGTTCAACTCTTCACACTGGTTTCCACAGCACTTCATTGAGAATGGGGCCTTTGGCTGGAAACTCACTTTGCCAGGGTCTTTGATTGCTTGTACGCGCT
This sequence comes from Columba livia, assembly GCF_036013475.1. NCBI lineage: Eukaryota > Metazoa > Chordata > Aves > Columbiformes > Columbidae > Columba > Columba livia. The sequence continues at coordinate 26,084,663 of NC_088607.1, read as the reverse complement.
ATGCGGCTTCTATCAGTTTACAAATAAAGAAAAATTAAAATAGGTTAATGAACTGTTATTTTAAGAGTTCTGCTTTAGCTAGGTCTAAACGTTTTCATTTATTCCACACCCCTGTTGCCCTTTGAGATTCTTAACTGTTGTTTTCCTGTACACTAATAATTTCCTTACAAAATTGTTCCCAAGAGAACGAGTTTGAAATAATTATGAATTAATTTGCAACTTTTATGTACTAATAAACTTCCCAAGAAGAAAATTTTACTTCATCCAGGTGGAAACCAATCACATTACATCAAAGCTAACTGAATTTCAAGGAGGTGGTGTGGTTTTGTTTTGTTTTGTTTTTTTCAAGAAGTCGCAGAATAACAATGCCCTGTACATTAAAAGTAATTAAAAGGCACAAACAGCTATTTTAGAAAAAGCCCTGGGTCATTTTTTGCTGCAGTATAGAGTTCTGAGGCATTCAGCAAAATGAGTATTTGTTGTATATAAACAAAATGAATACCAATTCTTGGAGGTTGAAAGGTTTCATGCTGTAAGTGTAGATTTTATGCTTTTATTGAAAAATATTTTTTAATGGTTTTTTTCATCATCTAATGTAAATAAATAATTCATGCTATAGTCTCTAAAACATGGATAAAGAAATGTCTTTTTATGTACAGTTTATTCAAATAGAATCTTCAGTGAACAAAATGTTCTGTCTTATTCATTTATAACTGCACAATGTCAGGTCCTTGTTCACCAAAACACTCATCTTATTTATATCTGAGCACTTGAGTAACCCAAGCACTGCTCCTGAGTACCTAAAGCAACAGTTCTGAGCATGTGCTTTAAGTTAAATACATTAGAGTGCTGTTCCAAGTGGTATCACAGTTACTCACTTGCTTAAGCGATTTATTCAACTGGGGATTTCACATCCAAGTTTATATGCCCTAATGTATTTTAATCTTGGTTAAATTTGGAAATTGAAATGAATGCTTTAGCCCTCAATTTCCAAATGAGACATAAAATACATAATTAATGGAAAAGACCTGATATCAAACTTTGGATTTTTGAAGTTTATTTTTGTAGTTGGTAGAGTTTGGCCACTGACTGTCTAGGCCAGAATGAATCTCACAGTATGTTTTGGAAGAAAACGTTCTTTAGTGTCAAAATCCCTGTTTAATGTCTGAAAAATGTAAGCCAACTTATTGTGAAGAAAATAAAGGGAGGAATTGCAACTGCCTTTAAGCAGGAGTTCACCACATTTCACAGCTGGCATGGGAGAGGGAAGAGAAGGGGGAAGAGACTGATGAAGGTCTGGGAGAAAGCAAGGATAAAACATAGCAGGCTTGGAAGCAGACCAAGGAGTGTTAGAATTGTGACTGAGGGGAAGCCTGGGGCAAAGTCAGAGGTAGCGAGAAAAGGCCTGGGCACCTGCAGTGTCCATGGAAAGACCCAGACTAAGCATGAGGTGCCGGCTGTGCCAGGTCCAACAAGGCGGTACTGCTAACGGTGGCTGTAGCAAAGGAACCTCTGCCCCTTTCCTGAGGAAACAGATGCAAATTGGAGACAGGAGTTCACCAGGATTATTGGCATAGCCATACAGAATCCACCTACAAAAATGGTGAATACAACATGGGTGATGTTTCCTCTTAGATAATATAAACCAAATATCCTTTCTACAAATCAGGGCCTAAATATGAATGATCAAAACAATGGATGCAGGAATTTCTCAGTAGAAGATCTGACCATTTACATTTTTTCCCCCTTAGGGCTTTGAAGAGCAGCTTCTGCTTTATCACCATAGCTTGATACGATGTTCCTTCCTTTAATATACCCAAGAAGGAAAAAATTCTCTTGACTGAAATAAAACCCAAGAGAACCTGTTCCTCTCATAAAGCCACACTTATGGGCATGTTTCCATAACTTCTATCTGAAATACTTTTTCCTTGGGAAGTTTGAAGTCTGCAGAGTACTCTTGCTTTATGTAAACACACATGGAAGTCCCCAAAGCACAAAAGCTGCAGTCCAAATTTCAATGCAATGCTTTTTAAAACTAACGAGGTGCAAACTTTGTAACATAAATAAGACACTAACCTCAGTGTCAGCACAGTTCAGTACCACTGTAATGAAGCAACTGCCTGCTTGAAGTGTTTTCAGATCTGGCTGAGTAAACCAAGAGCCCCAAAATTCTTACACCTATAGAAAATATTGACACTACTACACTTTTGGCACATCCCAGCCTGTTCTTGCAGCTCAGATTCCTGCACGGAAGGAACTATATCCAAATACTTTATTCTTCCATAGTAAAATAATATTCTGTTTAATGGCATTTTTTTCTTCCCAGGCTTTGAGAAAGACATCAGTACTGTCTTCCCATAATTCCCTCACACTGCACTGTTTTAATGATATCTAATCTAAAGTAAGAACATGATGCTTAATGAATATGTGTTTATCACTTGCTTAAAGGAAGAGCAAGAACAGATTAAGTCCAAAAGTCCCTTGTAATCTGCTGGGAGAGATATCTGGAGTGTTAAGAGTCTGCACAGCCAGAAAACCTGCAGAATATTTTTCTTCAGCTCTAATTTGAAAAACTTCAACAGCAAAGTTTACCCTAAGGAGAAATTGTGCTAACCACAGATTCATTTATTTATTTTCTGCCAATGAACACAGCCATGTGAACAACTGACAAGAGATGCCTTTTTCTTCAGAAGGATGCCAGAGCTGCAGAGTTAAAAGCTTGAGCTTGAAAATTGAGACTGACCTTATTTATTAACACAATAATGGGCTGCTTGTGCCTTATGAGGTTTTCCAGGGTTGCACTGAGCTAAACATGAGAGTTTTTTTACTGTCTCATTTCAGGTGGCTGGCAAGGCAGAACATATGGCTGAAAATACGTCACGTGGTATCTCCTGGAAGATGACTGCATTGCTTGTGATCCTCACTTTCATGGTAAGATAACAAAACCCCTTAAGAAGCCATTTATCTGTAAGAACAGACTGGCTTTTATATGATGCTTCTCATCCAAGACTTGAGGAGGGGGACCTTGGACTAATCTCTTTGGTAGTTAAGCAGGCAGATCCGCTTTCTGTCTTGGTCACAGCAGCTAGAAACCACTGTCCATCATGCCCTGACAGCAGCCACTGATGGGAAATTTCCCTCCTGGGAACTGGCAAGGCTGGGAAGCAGGCAAGGGGCCCAGAGCCAGCCCCACTGCCTGCTGTGCCAACTTCACACATCCCTTCAGGGTGTTCCAGTCCCGTCACAATGGTGTGTTCTGAGCTTACAAAATTTCTAATTGAACATTAATCCTTTAATACCAAACTGTGCTTCATCCTGCCTAGAGCACTATAAGATTTCCAGCAAATGTGAAACATACTACAGGTGAAGACATGGCCTATTGAAATTTAAATTGTAGGCAGTTTTTGTTAGTACAAGTTTTCCTGTTTATGCTTCTGATTTCTGAGCAATTGTTCACCTGTTTTCAAAAATCAGTACCTTTTTTTCTTTTTTTGGTATTTTGGTTCTATGGAAACATCACCTTTTTTACATACCACGTGGATAAAATGTTTATTGTTTTCCAAACACCTCTTTTTGGTGTATACGAGTTCCAAAACCCTAAGTGCTTCAGATGTTTCAGGAATTATCATTCTGTTAATCCTTCCTAAGCTCATAGAATAGCTGAAGTTGGCAGGGGCTGCTGGAGATCACCCAGGCCAATCTCCTGCACAGGCAGGTTCCTCAGGACTGTGTCCAGTCAGCTTTTGAAAATCTCCACAGATGCGGATTCCAAAACGCTCTGAGCAACTTCTTCCACAGTTCAATCACCCTTATAGTAAAAAAGATTATAATTTTTAAAATTCTTATGTTTAAACAAATGTCTTGTACTTCAGTTTGTGTCCACTGCCTCTTGTCCTGGCACTGGAAATTGCTGAGAAGAGTCTGGCTCCTTCTCCATTACTCTCTACCATCACATATTTATACACATTGATAAGATCCAGATGGAATGGTCCCACCTCTCTCAGCCTGTCCTCATGTGAAAGATGCTCCAGTCACTTCATCATCTCTGTGGCCCTTTGCTGGACTCTCTACAGTATGCCCATTTCTTGTACTGGGGAGCCCAACGCTGGGCACAGGACTCCAGATGTGGCCTCACCAGTGCCAAGCAGAGGGAAAGGATAGGGATCATCTCCAGTGGCTTACTCGCAAGGCCCTACCTAACACAGCCCATGACACTGCTGGCCACCTTTGCCACCAGGGCACACTGGAGGTTCATGTCCAACTTGTGTCCACCAGGATCCCCAAGGCTTTTTCTGCTGATAGACTTGGTCCATCCTGTGCCAGTAGATGGGATCACTCTTCCCCAGGTGCCAGGCTTTGCACTCCCGGTCACTGAACTACACGACATCCTTGTCTGCCCAAATCTCCAGCCAGCTGACGTCCCTCTCAATGGCAGCACAACCATCTGGTGCATCACCCACCCCTCCCAGTTCTGTATCATCTGCAAACCTGAGGACACACACTGTCCCATCATCCAGGTCATTAACGAAGACACTGAACAGCATTGGACCCAGATCTAGCTGTTGGATGCACAGTGCATTTGAACATAATCCCATGAAGGAACAGTGTATCAGAGTTAAAAAGCAAATTTTTATGTGTGCATTTGGCTGACAGCTCACCAATGAGCCTCCCTGCCATGCTGTTACCCGTACTCTTGTCAGCATGAGCTTGAACTCCTGCAAAAGCACAGCCAGCTGCTGGGAGGCTCTGCAGCAACAGCAGGTGGCACAGGGACTGAAGCGATTGCTGTCCTCTCTTAGAGGAACAGTCATGTTACGGTGGTGCCAGCAGACAGGATCCAACCTGCTGGTTTTAACTAAAAACTCTTAGATGGTTTGGGGCTTGATTACATAAGAGGCCACTCTTTTCCAACTCATGCACCAATTTTAATAGCTAGAGTGTTTACATGTGTTCTCTATCTAGTAGAAAAGGGGTGTCTACTAGCAGGCAAGTTTCTGTGAAAAAGCCTCAACAGCTGAATCTGCTGCAGTGTGGGCCCTCTGTGGACTTGGGTTGCTCCTGGCAAAACTGTCTATTTAAGAAACCCTTTGGGACAGAGCTGGATTCAGGATCCAGGAGATTTTTTTTATATGATTACTTGCTGTAGTAAAAGAGATAAGTTTGATTCCTTGTGTAAATTATGACTATTAATAACTGAATTACAAAGTCAAATATTATTATAATGAATTCTTTAGTACCTCACAATTATAAAGTGTTACAAACTCTGAAACAAACACTAGAAGTCTCTAAATAAACAACACATTTGTGGCCTGAAACTGCCATTTTTTTCTTCCATTGTAGGAGACCTTGGGGCAACAGGCTTCAAAGCTCTGGATCTTCATTTACTCCAAAAGGAAGCAAACCGGTGTCAGAGTAAGAAAGAATCAGATCTTGAATCCCATTAGATGTGGGCCTCTCCGATGCAATCGACACACTTGTGTTTTGAGTTCTTCTGTTTCATTCTTCTTCAAGATCCTATGTGCCAGTGCTTTTAGATCTCTCCTGCATCTGATGTCTTTCATGACTTTCATTTTGCAAACCAGCAGTTCACTATGTTTCCTTTCTTATTGTTTAAGCAAGGAGGCTCCAAGATATAGAAAAGCTAATCTCACAATCCTCAAAATGTATCCATAACTCTCCTTCTATTTCTGTACTAAATGCTATATTTGACACCTTTTTTTTTGTTACATGTCTTTGATGCTGCTCAGGGCTCTCACAGTCTGTTTTACTTGGCTGTGAAGATTCATTCCCATATGTAGCATCAAGGATGAAAGAAACCACAGAGCTGTAGCTAGAGTGGGGCTGGAAAGGGGCTGCCAAGGCAAACACAGCGCTGCCAAAAGAGTTCTCCTCTGAAGAATGCAGTGTTTCTCAATTGTGCCTGGCTCGTAGCTCAAACTAGGGTTACAATTAGCACTAGCATTGAAAGAACAGGAAAGCCTGATATGCAGCTGGGAAAAGGGCTGGAAATTGAGAAATAGGACTGCCAAAAGAATTGTTCTCCTGGTAACATGAAGGCTCTGGATTAAGCCATATCATGAGCCTTTGGGTCAGCCTAGGTTTAGACTCGGGGCTAATGGAATGGAAATACCGGAGCTCCAACTGGAGTTGAGCTGCCAAAGGAAACAAAAGGGCTGCAAAAAGAATATCCCCTTCAGGAACTGATAGTCCACGGATGTGCCTTTCCTAGGGCTCAGTCCAAGGTTAGGGTTACGCTTGGAAAAAGGCTCAGAGCTCCAGTTGTATTGAGGCTGGAAAGAAGCTGCCAATTAGTTTGTCCAAAAGGGGAATGTTAAGCCACTGAAAGGGCTGGAGTGCCCTAGTAAGGGCAGGGCTAGCCCTGGAGCAGGGCTAGCATCAAAGGCCACAAGTGTCTATTGCTGTAATTTGTGTACACAGTGCTGTATTTTGTGCTTATCTTGCATGCAGGCACCTGCTTTAAAGCAGGCAATATAACCACAGAGAGGTGTAACCCCAAGGAGAAGTTAACAAAAGGGGGAGATACACCTTGTAGTTCAGACCCGACTGCTGGCCTTAAAGGGAAGAAAAAGGTCTTGAACTTCCTAACATCCTGAGCAGGGCAAGACTTAAATTCGTGTGCAGTGAACAGCAAAGGTGACAAAGAGGCCACGATTAGGGCCAAGGCAGGGAGACAGAGGCCACAGGTATCAGCAGCTGTCCATCACACCTTCAGCCACTGCTGGGGGGGGCTGCCGTGGTCCAGCCACTGTCACCGCAGCCACTGCAGCCGCCTTGAGCGCACTCGCTGCCGGGCCCTGCTCCCTGCCGAGCCAACGCCGCGTCAGCGAAGGAGCTGCTGACGAGAGGAGGGGGCGCCGCACCGCACAAGCCGGGTGGCTGCGCTCTGTGGGGTGAAGGTGACTTTGGCGGCCTCGCGCGGGCATTTTCACACAGCTCGTGCCACCTGCTGGCAAGCGGCAGCAGCCGCCCCGCGGGCCCCGCACGCAGCTCGGCCCGGCCGCCCCGGCAAGGCGACCCGCAACCGGGCACGTCTCTGCGCGCGGAGGGCGCTGTGGCTCAGAGCTGCTGGGGCTTCGGCACCGTTATCTGCGGAGGCCAGGCCAGCCCGCTGCCATGTGCGGCTCGCCCCTGCCGGCGGGGCCCGGGCTGTGCGACCCGGCCGGCCCCAGCGCCCCCACTCGAAATGGCGCCGCGGGGCGCCATGGCGGCAGGTGAAATGGCTGCTGACCAGCGCGGTTCGCCTCGCGCAGCGGACGGCTTCCCTCTGCCTCCCGGCGGGAGCGGCAGCGGCATTGCGGGCAGCGCCTGATTTACGGCTTGCGGCACGAAGAGCTGCGTCAGGCAGCGCCCTGCCAGACCGGGCTTCCAGAAGCTTCCTCACCCTTCTCAAAGATGGCTCCACGCCCCTCCCACCGGCTGCAGCGCGTCACCTCTCTCCGCCTCCCCGAGCCAATGGGCCTGCATGCTCTGGGGTCACGTGGGGTGAGCGAGCCAGTCACCGAGGGCGCGCGGCGCTGCCTGACGTCACTTCTGTTTCTCAGGTGTATTTCCGGCTTGGCGTGCGCGGTGCACGAGAGGTTTGTCAGGCGGGTCGGCCCGGGAGCGGCCACGCAGGTGCGGGGCGGCGGGTGGGGCTGTGGGGGCGTCACTGGGGCCTCGCTAGGGCGCAGCGGCGGGCCCGGTGGGAGCGGGAATAGGGTTCAGGCCTGGGCTGAAAGCGAATGAGGGCTCGCGGCGCGGCCCAGACCTGAGGTGGGCGCAGGCCGCGCCCTGCCCGCGCTGGAACGGGCTTCTCGTGCTTCGGTGCAGCAGTGAGTTGTCGGTGTTTCCTTACTGCTGTATCTGCTGGTTAGCATGCTGGAATCTTGATGGCTTTTTGTTTTGTTTTTAACGCTGCTGTCATTCGTCCTTGTTCTTAACCTGATGCTTGAAGTTGTCTTGCTTCAAATATTAGTTTAAAAAAAAATAAAAATCAAAATCGTAAAGTTGTTGTTGTAAGTTCCTGTAAGCTGTATCATGTCAGTGGAAGAGTGGGATTTAGTGGTGGAAACAGGATGTGTGACTGAAAGTATTTCCAGTTATAAAATGCAGGAGTTCATAACTGAGCTTCAAAGCAAAATGGATTTTTCTAGTAGCAAGATTATTTTCTCTTCTCTGTAGCTAATACTAAGTACCCAGTATTGTGGGTGCTCATTTCTAATGTATACTTAAAGTTACCTTTATTTAGAATGCTCTCGTATTGGACACTGTATATGTAATCTATAAACGGCTGAAAAAATGTACTGGTAGCTGGGTTGTCTCGTAATATTAGAGGTTATATACAGCTGTAATTAAGGTATGTGTAACTATAAGGACTTTGGTGTTTTTCTGTGCAGCATGTGCATTGTTTGTGGTACCACTAGGATACACAGGCTAGGGTCTGCTTTTGCTGGTGATTCACCCATGAGTCACGTTGATATTCTCTGGTCAAAACCACACAAGATGATCTGAACTTGTATTCTGGGATGTGACCTTGACTGAGTGTTGTGTCCATGAAGCTAATGTGTCCATGAAGCTAGTTCTTCAAATAATAACTTAAAAACACAACAAGCAAGCAAACACAAAAATGCATTTCTAAAACATTTGCTGCCATATATATTATGCTATTTACCTAATTGGATTTATACTTAGTGAAAGTTTATGTAAATTGTTTCTCAGAATGGAAGTTAGTTGCCGAAGTAACTCAAACATAAGTGCATGGAGGGTCTTGATGTAATTCATATGTATAAAAGGTGGTATGTCCTGTTTTCAGGTAGGTACCTTGTGAGATAAGATCCTGATGGAAATAGGAGACAAATATCAATAGAACAAGGTTAAACTGTATGTTTTAAGAGGCTCTAGCTGTTGTTAGAGTATTGTAGTGATAATACCACTTCTACTATACGGTGCATCATAGTTGGGAATAAGTAGTATAAGTGTATTCTGTCTGAAAACTACATAGTGAAATAGTAAAGTGTATTTTCTAATGTACTTACAGGAACACAGTGTATTAAATTATCTAAGCAACCATGCTGGCTGCAAGGCTGGTGTGCCTGAGGGCAGTATCATGCCAGACTATCCACCCCACCATTACTCAGGCTTCCCCAGCTTTGAGGAACTCCAGTATAAAGGCATACAGGCTGTGGCAGCCTAGCCAGGTAAGGTAATTCTCCTAAAAGTTGTGACTGCTGATGGTTTGAAGGGTTGAGTGTTTGGCCAATAGAATCACTTTGCATGAAGTACTTGTTTTGAATGATCATGAGAATTCTGCTTTTTCGAGGTACCTGCTCTAATTTGCTGGAGAAAAAAATAGTACTCAATTAGAAGTAACAGGGCTTTTAAGAACAATTGAAGTAGTATCTTGTGTTCTGATAACTATTTTTCTGTTGAAATTATTGGGGGGAGGGGAGGGAGAATTAAAGGGAGGTAGTTGGCGATGGACAAGGCTTACTATGTAAGGCAGAAGCAGCAGAAATTCTTGCCTGACCTCCTCCTAGATCCCTGTTTCTAAGGAAGAATCTTGAATATTATAGTAAAGTTTGAACTTTCTTTTTAAAGTCTTTAGTCCCAATATGTGTTTAAAGCTTTAGCCCAGGTTAGAGCAATTCCTGAGCTATGGTGGGCTGTCATGGGTCTTACCAGTAGTTTTAGAACCTGGACTGTCATTGTCCTAAGACACTGTCTGTTTATTCTTATTTAAGATAAGAAGTTTCAGACCTGCTTTCTGCCCAGGTAGCTCAGCTGTTAGGAGGCATTGTTCTTCTGTTATAATCTTGATGAAAGTGACAATAGCAAATTCTTCACCCCCTTTGTGTTTTTTTCTCTTAAGCATAGAAAACTGTTTTAAGCATCCTAAGTTTGCAGGTGTGTTGGGGGTTTTCTTGTGTGTTTGGGTTTTTTTTTCATTTGTTTTTTGTTTGTTTTGTTGCAGGGGGTGGGGTTTGTTTGGGGTTTTCTGGTTTGTGTTTGTTTGTTTTTTCTTCTGTGAGGAATACTACATAATTACACCTTTGGGTGAGATGTTGTTAGATGCAAAACACAACAGAATCAAAATGCTTTGGTAAACTTCCTGAATGTTATTGCTCTAATTACTGATTGTAGCAACACTTGTGGATTTCAGGTTTTAGTGTTAAAACAATCTTGGAGCTTTGAGCAAGCCCTTAATTGCTTAGGTGTCTGTATAATAATTTAGAAATTTCTGTGAAGAATGGTAAGTAAACTTCAAAAGTTGTTTCTGAACTTACATGTAAGTTTATTTTTGTTGTTCTTGTAGCTTACTAGGACTTTGAGCACCATGCTCTCTTTGTTTGGAGCTTTTCAGCCTTAAAAATCCTAAGTCTGTAGGCCTTCATTCAAGGTTTCTTCTTGAAATCAAGGCCAGATGTGTAAACAGAATTTATACTGCCTTTCTAATTCTAGTGTCTGTAAAATATAAATATTGGGTAAGAGTATTTTTTTTTAATATGGAAGTGTTTATGTAAGGAGTGTTTTTACATGGAAGACTAAATCCTTTTCTTACATATAAATAAAAAAGTAAAGAATATTATATGTTTTTATATTAAAAAAAAAAAACTCATTGCCTTGTTTAGTACAGTGGGACAAGAGTAGAAGAAATGCAAATGTTTGCTTTTTAGCATAACTCGAAACTTCAGCTTCTGAAATTCACTGTATTGGTTCTGTACTTCTAGAATGTGTGTATGTTATTCACAAAGACTCCTAAACTTTAATGTTTAGTTGTTTGCCTTGAGCACAGTTGCTTCATGTCTTTGGGGGGGAAGCACAGATTAATAAGAGGCTATGTATGTATTTTAAACATAGCAAATAAGTTGATAAGAAATGTTTTCTATTTTATTTCATTAAATCTTTCTTATGTTATTTTTGAACCTAACAGTGTTATGCCACCAGAGTAAGAACAGGTGTAAGACGTGGAAAAATTGGCCAGGAAATTAAAGAAGCAGCATTTGAGCCATCCGCAGAAACTGCGCTTAAAGGTAGAGTAGCTATGTTTTAAATACCGAGAATCTTTGATGCTTCACTTCCTTGAAGGAGTCTGTTTCCTTCAAAGCATTAAAGAGACTGAGAATATTGTTTCATATGTAAGTTTGCTTTGGAGTCTCCCTCAAGCAACTGGAGACAGTTTCTCTGTTTGTCTTTCCTTGTGAAATTTAAAGCTGCAAATGCATCACAGTATACAGAAATTTATTGTTGTCTCTGCCTTAAGCTGAGAACTATTACGTCAAAACCAACTGTCTCTTAATGGAGATTTAGTTGCAGATTTTATAAAATATGCCAGTGCTTGTTTTGCTACATCTACTTTGTATACTGTTTAAAGTAAGGATTTTTCTACAGTTTGGAAAAAAAAGTCTCTGGTGCAACAGTTATGTCAGGCATTGCCTTAGTAGTATGCTAGGATGCTTACTAGTACCTTAGTGTGGTAATTTCAGTGCATTATAAAGGGGTTTGTTTGAGATGAGTGTTCAGCAGAACAGATTGTAAATGTCCTGTAATAGCGTTGAACTGACAAAGGAGGTATGTGTAGATTGGCTACATGGTGTCCTGGCTATAACATGTTGGGAGAAAGTGTAGCCTTAAAGAGAGTTGCACAAATGAAGGTATATGGTCTGAGCTGCTTTTCAGTTATAACAATATTTTATGATCTATGTTTGTAGCAGTAATCTGATATGTGTCCTACAGGCAGTGTGTCTAAAAATTGGACAATAAGAAATTTATGGTAGATCATGTATTGTTGCCCATGAACTTTGGAAATCCCTTTTTAAACTGATTTGGATCTAATTGCTGCCAAATAGCTCTTGAAGGAGCAAGCATTAGGGGCAGGTGACTGACAGGAAAGGACACAATGCCTAGTTTTTTTTACTTTTTATAGCAAGTTGGATAGTGAAGTGACGTACTCAGGTGACAAGTAAACTCTTCTATTGGAGAACCTGTTAACTGGTTTTGTGATGCAGTTCCTGGTCACTGTAATGGTCAATGAACCTGGCATGTTACTAGCTCGTTTCTTCTTACTCTGCGTTCTGAAGCTATATTGTGTTGGTGGGCTGAATCTAGAGCTTTTCATGTGTAGCTCATTGAGAACTGGTAATGCAGTGACTTGAAGTTATGTGAAGTTTTAAGAAAGAAACCTAACAGATACAACAAAACTCACATGAAGATGTTATTAACTAGCTGAGAAAAAACATTCCTGAGAGTGTGGATTTTTTTTTCTCTATACAGCTGATCGCCTGGGGAAATTTATTGTTGCCGGAGGGGCTGCTGTTGGCCTGGGGGCCCTCTGTTACTATGGAATGGGCATGTCCAGTGAGATTGGAGCTATTGAAAGAGCTGTGTAAGTAGGATGGCTTACTGTTTTAAATAAAGAGTGTGTTAAGCGAATGTCCCTCTTCTTTATATCCATCTCTTCTTTAGCTCGTATTGCCCAGTGTACACACAGCTTATGTTTTCTAAGCTCTGAAGAGAAAGCCCTCATCTCTGTCTGTGCAGGGGTTTAAAGTGTATAACTGAAAGCAAAATTTAAATTACCTAAGATTAAATGGGTGTCGACTTAAGTGAGTTTCTTTCTGTTGCTGAATTTGAAATTTGTTTGTGAGGAGTATATAAATATGTCTTAAGAGATGTGTCACAGATAATTTATGAAGGGTAGTCTTGTGTAAATCATATTGTTAAGACTACTTTGTCTGGTGTTCCTCTCAGACTGTTCATTAAATTTTAATACAGCATGTTGTAGGTAAAGTCTCCTTTGAATGCACTGCTTATCTTGGCATAAGCCCTGCTCTAATAAATATGTATTGCATAAAACTTCAGTGTATTTCTTTTTGGCCAACAAAAGCCTGACTGTGATGGCAAAACCATATAGTTACTGACACTTAAAAGGTAGTTAGCCGTAAACATGTACTTGGGAGAAGCACATTGGAGACATTTTGCTTTACTTTGCATTTGTATTCATCTTAAATGCTTTCTAGCTGTATCAATGAGAAGCTGTGATTTTTTTTTTTTTTTTTTTTTTTCCCCACAAGCCTTAAAGTAGTGGGTCAAAACAATAAAATGGGAGAAAATGTGTGTACTGTGTTTAAGCTTGGTGTTAGCGGTGAGAGTTTCCTGTCTGTAGTATGATCAAATCATATTGCAAACCTTCTCATTCACATCTAATTCTGTTGCTGTTGTTAGAGCTCTCAAAATCATGTGTCTTGTGATGTCAGATGATCAGGTGCACTGTGACTCAGCAACTTGTGAGCTGCTTAGCAGGCTACTTAGTACCCAGTACACATTTTGTACACTTTTTTGTTAAATGAGTTGTTATATATACACTATTCTCTATTTTTCCATAGTTAAAAAGCATTTATTACTCTATTTCCCATGTATTCTTTCTCCTTAGAACTGAGCTATAATTAGCATTATTTGTAATGTTTCTAGAGAGTTATGTTATGTTATACCAGCATGAGGTTGGAAAGATCTAAAAGTTCAGCCTCCTGTTGTAAGGTAAACTCATGGCAGAACTTGCTAGACCACACCACTGTTATGAAATCTCCCTTATATCGGCAGCTATGAATGTGTTTAACAGCTTGATTGTGTTCAACCTTGGTCTTCATTCCGATACTGTTAATTGCACTGCTATGAACGACTGCTTATTTTTCAGTATCTGGCCGCAGTATGTGAAAGACAGAATTCACTCTACTTACATGTACTTTGCGGGAAGCATTGGCTTGACGGCACTGTCTGCTGTAGCAGTAAGCAGATCCCCGGCACTCATGAGCCTCATGACAAAAGGCTCCTGGCTGGTAAGCTCATGTTATAAAAATAAAAATGTTTGCTGAGAAATGACTCCAAATGCCATGGATGATATAAAAAATGTGAAACATAAACAACTTGATGAAAATAATGTAAATCTTCACTTACCTTAGTGTCCTTAGCTATAAAGACAACTTCAGTATTCTAATGCTATTTTGTGATGTAAGATTTGATGCATCTAATTACATGCTCACATACAGCTTCTGTACTTTGAGTTTGTCAAAGGCAAATTACATGAGCAGCAAGGTGCTGTGATATCCATACCAAGCATATGCAAGAAAGAACCTGTTATAAATAGCCAAGGCTAATTATACTATTTTCTGTAGCTTTCTGAAAATGGAAGCTGAGGTCCCTATGCATTCTTACTCCTCCATGTGCTCTTCTGTATAGCTCCTTGAAAGCTGTCTCCTGTTTGCCAAAGTTGAAATGATACTGTTCATACAATGTGTCTGCTTAGTATATATTCAGTGTGTTAACTGTAGTGGAACAGTAATAGGTAAATGCTAGCAGTACGTTATTTTACAGAGATTAATGATATATTGTTGGTGATCAACCAAAGTTGTATGTTTCTGACCAGTTTGCTAGCTGCTGAAGGATTCTGACTGGTATCGTCATTAAGAGGAGGCAGTGAGGTTTAAAAATCATTGGTAGCAAAAGTATGTGAACTGAGCATTGACTTTGGATAGAAAAATGTACAAGAAAAAATAATGCTAACATTTCAGGCTAATGAGGATTACAGTAAGGGATGGAACCATGTGTTTTCCTTCTCTTACCTTATACAGCCAAGAGATTGTTGCCCTCTTACCACCAAACTTAGATTCCTAAAAGACTGAGTAAAACAGGAACGTGGGATCTGCAAAGATTTGACTGTAACCTTACGGGAGTAAAATTGACACATGCTTCAATTAGGAACTAGGTTGCTGTTTTCAGAATTACACTATTGATTTTTAGACTAGGAGGTTAGAACAGAGACTGTATGTCCTAACACCTACTTGAGGTCTGTAATGCTGTTTTTACAGGCAATAGGTGCAACTTTTGCAGCTATGATTGGTGCTGGGATGTTGGTCAGGTCCATACCCTATGAAGACAGTCCAGTAGCTAAACACATGGCTTGGATGATGCATTCAGGTATGTGATTTCAGTGTTCATTTTAGAAATGTTTGTGCTTCAGTGTGACTGGACTCTTTACTTCAACAAAACTTTAAGTTTTTTTCTTTTATATATTGCTATAGGAGAGTTAAGATTTTTCAGAGACCAATGAGAACTCGTGAATGTCAGAAAGATTATTTTTTTTTTTTGTAAGTGTCCTTAGCACAGTGGTAATATTTGGTTTCATAACTGCCTTCTGGCACTAGAGCTTCTGTAAGCACAGTTGTCTACACTTAGTGTTATTTAGTTTTACAGGATAGAAAAGCATTTGCTGACTAGAAAAATGAGATTTTTAGTATTAAACTGCAGCTTCTTAGCTACATGTTCCCATCAGGTATGAAAGCTGCAAGTACAGATTATTTTTTCACTAATGATACCTACTTCAAATAACAATGGCGATCATTTTTCAAAACTGTTTTGTGAGAAGTAATTTATGGTTCAGGAAAGACACGTGGATGTTGGGCACTGGAATCGTATTTGCCTCTCCAGAGCTAGCATTTCTACCAAGAAGAAGTTGTGTTTATTGTGTTTATTTTAATGATTATTATTAAGTTAAGTAACCTAGTATGACATTAACTGATTAGATAGAGGTTTCATACAACACTTCAGAAAAAGTCTGTCTTAGTTGTCTAACTACTTGTTGTGATAGAAATCTGTCCTGTATCTCCTACCAGTTCTGTTTTGAACAGAACGATATGTTGACTGGTATTAAGCTTTCTTTCAAAGACCAACTCCCTGAAGAATTCTCCAGAGCTATTAATAGATAAAAGCAGGTCATTGAACTTAAGGTTGCCAGTTTACTGGGCTCCCTTCTAGATAGACACATGATCAAGTGCGTTGGTGTTTTCTCATATAAGTGGATTAGTTTGGGCATTTTACCTGACTGGAAAATGAAATGGTTTTGGTAGGTGTTGTTTTTACTAGAACTGTTCCAAATCTTACAGGTGTTGTTTTGTTTTCCTTTGGCTAGGTGTCATGGGTGCAGTGGTGGCCCCTCTAGCCTTTTTGGGTGGTCCTTTGCTGATCAGAGCTGCCTGGTATACAGCCGGAATCGTCGGAGGGCTTTCAACTGTGGCCATGTGTGCTCCAAGTGAAAAATTTCTCAACATGGGAGGACCACTTGGAATAGGCTTAGGCTTTGTTCTTGCCTCTTCAATTGGTAAAATTTTGTTTCAATACTGTCAGATAAAGTAGGTTACAAACTTAAGGAGCTAAGATTCAGCTCACATTTAATTGCAGACTAGTCTGTCCAGTTAAGATTTGCCCTAAATAGCCCTTTCAACTCTAGCACAGTAGAAAATACTCTGTTAAATTCGTTCTTCCAAACAAACATAAGTTAGAGTTCTGGCAACTGTTGATCTGATAAGTGGCTGATAATGGGGGCTTGTATTTTTAGCTATAGTCAGTGACTGGGGAAGACAGTAAACATGATCATAGTTTCTGATCCACTGTTCTTCTCCCTTATGTGTTTGAGTTTCTAGGCATTGTTGCAGTCCTAGGAGCAGAAGTACTTTCACATGAAGGAAAGTACACGTGATTCTGTAGGGTGTTCAGAATTAGTAGATCAGGTTGTGTATGTGAGATCTTCAGCTGGTATATTAAAGCTCTTGGTGTCCATAATGCCCCATGAATTGAGTACTCATTGAAAAATATATGCTCTAGTAACTGAAGTTTGACCCAACTCAGAGTAGCAGATACACATAGTAACTTTCTTTACCATTTTACATTCTTCTCCAGGATCCATGTTCTTGCCCCCTACTTCTGCTTTTGGTGCTGGCTTGTATTCGGTAGCAGTTTATGGTGGATTAGTGCTCTTTGGCATGTTCCTGCTCTACGATACGCAGCATGTTATCAAGCGTGCAGAAACTATTCCGTATTATGGAATAACAAAATATGATCCAATCAATGCGTAAGTGTTGTGTTAATACAACTAATCTCAGTGTCTATGTAAGAATTTGCTTCACGCTATATTGAAGTATGCTTTTAAAGCAGCCAGACCTTTTGTTTATTGTTCTAAAGCATATTGCTGTTAAATGTGAAGAATCACAGGGTTTAAAAATACAAAGTGGAAATAGCTAGTGGAGTTAAAACTGAAGGCATCTGCCTGAAATGAGAGAAAGGGGATTGAATGTGTGGTATCACATGCCTCCGGCAGTACTTTCTAAATCATATCTTTGTTTCCTAAAACATTGGTAAGAGAATTTATTGCTGCTTTCTGAAAATATCAGACAATATCAGCCAAGAAAAAATATGTTAACTCTTTCACAGTCACTTAATATTCACTAGTCTTTGTTAATAATAAAAAAGCTTCAACAGTGTGATAGATGGGGAAGGAAGGATTAATTGACTCTCAATAAGGACCAGGTCTGACTAACAAGTAACTTCCTGATAAATGTCTGTCTGATCTTAGGTGATTTGTTTACCTCCTTGATTCTGGTTTCTTAAAATAGAATAATGCTGACCTTCTTCAAAATTCTTGAAGATAAACAGATAAAAGTATAGCATAAAATCAGGGGGGGTACTGTGTGAGAACAGCGTACTGTCTGTTAAGGCTTCTGTGAATAGTTCCTGGGATGGTAGAACAAAAATACAGGGTTTTTTTTGACACTGAGGGCAGTCATAGTTGGGTTTTGTTATAGATGCTTCAAGAAGGTTTTTGGAAGTGAAGTATAGTGGTGTAAAATGCCAAATGACACTGTTTCTGTTCAACAATACTAACTTTGATTTCCTGTTTGCTAGGTGCATGGGTATCTACACAGATACACTGAACATCTTCATTCGGGTGGCCACCATGCTTGCAGGTGGTGGAGGTGGCAGGAGAAAGTAAACCACGACTCCTCTTTGCAGCTGTCTGACAGCCTACCTACTGCACATACTAAATAAAAATCTATTGTTACAAGCAGTTTTGCTGCAAGTCAGAAGTTTAGAGCATTTCAGCATATTGTTTCAGTGCACTGTGATTCAGACTTAATAGTTTTTCCTCAAACACTTTACAGCTCTGCATTTTACATAGTGTGAACTGCTTCTAATTGTACATTATTTGGTGAAAGTAAATTATTTTTAATATATCAGTAAGATACACTATCTGCTTTTTCATGGGTTTGACAGCAATTCAACTCTTTTTTGCTGTTACTGCATAGTAAAGGGAGTAATGTCTGAACTGGTATCCCATATGCAGGTAGGAACAGAAGCCACTTCATGAAATGCTTTTGAAATGCCTCAGTTTTCAGTTCAGATTGCATAAATGATATTTTAGTGACGCATTAAGAAGAACTGAACAAATGGGTTACGGCACTAAATGCAGTAGTGACTTCTACCCTGACAGAAATTTCAAAGAGGTTTAAGCAATTGTCAGAAATGCATTTGATTTGACAGGTGAGGTGACCAAAAACATGGAGACAGGATGAGAAAACTATGCAGCATTTGACCAGTATGAACTTCAGTCTCTGGAGCACACCTGAAAACTCCTAACTTTAATGTTGACTGCATATAATAATGTGGTTCTTTTGATACTATGTTTATCAGATTGTGGAATAGCAATAGGGGTGTGTCTTTATTCCAGTCACTAAGTTTCAATATTGCAGGCAAAGCCCCATCCTTCAGAAGAGCTCCTCGTGCTCATTTCTTCTAAGTGTGTACAGTTAGCACAGAAAGAGGCAATTGATGGCCTGCTGTAAACCCAGGTGCGATAGGTTTACCACACTGTTGTATATTTTAGTCTGTTTCCAACTTTTCTCCAAATTAGTATGTTTAGCTTGGTCTTAAAGAAATGTTCCCTATCCTTGAAATTGATTTAACGTTAAGAAACTTACCAAATTCTATTGCTATGTGTTGGAATAAAAGGTGACTTCTTGGGCACAAGAAAGTTTTGAGCTAATGTCAACAACTCTGACTTTCAATTTCTAGTAAATATGTATATGTATTGACTTACGGAACAATAAAATTCTAGCCTCGTGAGTTGACTACTCTCACTTTCTCTGTGTTAATAGAAATGTTTTAGTACCTTTGCACTAATAACTTTATGAAGAGTACTCTAAATATTTTTTTGGCTACAACTTCTTTTGTAAGAGAGTGTATACTCTGTTTAAAAAAAGAAGAAAATCTACTAAGGTGTTTTCTAGTTTCGCTAACTATCATCTTTTCAGGGAGGTCTCCCAGATGGAAGATACTGATCTACACTTGCTTCAGGTGGTGCTGTTAGTGTAACCTGTTGGCTACTGACTGCAGCCAGTGCTGCTTTCAGTGTCTATCACATACTGTAGTATTTTTAATCTCTTCAATCACAGGGAGGAAACAGTGAATTGTGAAGAACCTTCTTGTGCCCAGAGATTATACAGCACAATCTAGTTCCTGGCACTATTACAGCTGAAGGAAATTCTGTAGTACTTAAGAGGAAGAAAACTCTGGATCCTGTCAAGTGTATGTAGCCTGTTCAGAGTGTTTATCTTTTTAAGCAATTTCATGGTTAATCAATTTCTATATACTGTTGCTGTAGCTGAACATAGCAGTGTGCTTGTTCTCAAATTCTGAAATCTACAGGGAGCTGTCTTACAACAAAATTCTAGTATTTGTGCCTGTAATAATTAAAAAAAAAAAAAAACCTCAGGTAAAACTCATTTTATGTGGATTCTGAGGACAAAGTTCTAGAGGTTGACTCTGAACCAAGAGGAGGAGGATCCTGGATTGTTTGAAACAGTAAATTGTATAACACAACACCCTACTTAAGGGAGGTCTTTGCATGGAAAGTGAGACCAACAGGATAGTCTGATAACTCGGGCCAAGTAATGCCCGAGGAAGCATGAGCATTCATTTGTGCTCAGTCTTTCTGAAATACATGGCTTGATTCCTGTGGGTGAGCTTGCATCAGGAGGAAAATACTCTCTTGGTCCTGCGTCTCCAAAAAGAGAACAAGGTTAAGCGTTGTTCCTTTAGAATTGAAGTCTTAAGTGAAGAATTAATATTTGTCTTAATTGAGACAGCTTTAATTTGGGGAGGGGTGAAAAACATTAACTGTGATAATTTGATAGGCACAAGAACAGGTGCCCATTTTTTCAGGGAGAGCATCTCAGACCTTGTCCCGGCTTACTGTCAGGCTACTCTTGGAATGCCAACAGAGAATGCGAAAACTTCCTAGAACTAAGAAATTGTTTAGTTTTATTAATAGAACTTACTAAGATGGTGTTACAATAAGCAAGTTTTTGTCTCCTAAACACTAAATACTTTCAGAAGGAATTCAAATGCTTTGTATCCTAAATTTCAGATGTCTAAAAGCTGATCAACATTGAGGTTAGACCCTCTAATTCTTAATGTCCTGTTTCATGTGCTTCTGTAAACTAGGAGGGGAAAATAATTGTTATTAAGTGGGTTTAAACTCACAGAAACCCAAAACTAAGTGAGGAGTAAACCACCTTCCCCCCTCAACTTTGAATAAGGAATGTTCTTACTTTGTTTTGTTGACTTGAAAAAATTCTTAATGAAAAGGGTTGTCAGGCATTGGAACAGGCTGCCCAGGGAAGTGGTTGAGTCACCATCCCTGAAGGAGTTTAAAGATGGATGGATGAGGTTCTTTGGGACGTGGTTTAGAGTTGGACTTGGCAGTATTAATGGTTGGACCTAATTATCTTAAAGGTCTTTTTCCAACAAAAATGGTTCTATGATTTTGCCATCTATAAGGGAGCTCTTACTCGCCATGGTTTTGACAGTTGTTTATGAAGTCATAAAATGGAGTAGGGGAGGTTGCAGGCTTTTGATTTGCTGTTGAACCAGGTTGAAGAGGGTTATACATAAGTCTGTTCCCTTACTGGTTTCTGGTAGAGACAATTATTACAGAATTTTGCTGAGTTTTTAAATAGCTACTTTTATGTTTTGAGGGGAGAGTAAATCAGTCACAAAACCAAGATCAGATATTTGCATGGTTTCTTCTTTCTAGTACATTAACTTGTATTTAAAGAAAACACAGTTTTCTTGTTTTCAAGTGAGAGTTAAAAAATTTAGTATTGTTTAGTGAGAAGCAGCTTAGGTGACAGCTTAACTGGCAACAAATACAGGAGAATTACATATTTGTGTAAGTACAGCAGGGGGGGAAAAAAACAAAGGAATCATAGGTTTTATTAGCAAGAAACAGGACTGTATTAAAATTATAAAATAAGGTAGAACCCAGAAGCACAGTGCAAGGGAGAAAACTTCAAAACTTGCCACAGGTTACTGGGGCTTGTGGTTCTCTTGAAGTCTTCAAGTCAATTTTTCATGCCATGCTGTAGTGCGGTGGTTACTGGGAGCAATGTTTTGGTAGAAGTTACGCGTGAGGTTGGGCTGGATGTTCAAGTAAAGGCCTTTTTTAGGCTTGAGATGTACAAGTCTGTTTAGTGATTACGCAGTACTGGCACCTGAGGGTCTGTTTCATCAGTTAGCTGAAGCAACTCTGTCAAAAATACTCTCTTGGACTGCAGTTGCATCTGTGGATTACAAGGGAAAAAAGTGGGGATGAGGTATAAAAGCTTTTCTGGTTTTTGTTTTACAGACAGTAAAATTGAGAATCTATGGTTTGGTGGCTGCAGTGGATCCAGTCACATTGGTAGCTCATACCAATAAAGGTGGACAAAGTTGTGTGCCATGTTTCTAGGTTAGTCAGATAGTCCAAGGCAGCAAGAATTGCTTCTGGAGCAATGTTGTTGATTTTTGCCTGTGTGCCCTTTCATACTGGAGTGTGTGTGTGTTGGTGGCATCTCACTGGGCAGCAGGCCAGATGTGGGTGTTGGGTGGGAATAGTAATTTCTGTTGCAGAGAATGTTTAATGGAGAGAGAGAGCTGCACCAAAAAAAAGCCAACTGAAAGTGACAAATACAAAGAGGTACCGATCAACACAATTACACAGCATTCCCTGAAAATAAAATAAACAGCTTCAGGACAACTATGAGGCCTTGGTACTTATTTTTAAAATGTTCTTTAAGTTTCAATGATTGTTTGCTGCTACCCTAATCTACAGTCATGGTGAATAAAGCTATAGCTAAATGAAAAGTTAACTGTATTCATGAGGTGTTAATGTCTACGTCTTACTATGTGCAGGTCTCAGAGAAACCAAAAGTAACTACAAATAGCACTATGCCAGAAACTGGTTTCTTGACCGACAGTGTTGCTTCAGCATGCGATGAACTGGTTGATTCTAAAGTGGTCACAGTTGTTGACAACAAGAGGCTTTGTATTTGAAAATGACACTTCTCTTGGTCCAGTCTTTTTGAGGAAACACAGGAATTAAAAAGCTAGGAGCACCTTCCTCCTCAGGTTCCACCTGAGGTTCAGGGAATTAGCTAGAGTTCATTGTAAATGCCACCTGAGATACAGTGGGAGAAGTGGGAAGGCAGAAAATAAGCAAACTGGAAATGGAAGACTAGAAGCAATGAACCAGGGTCATTTTCAGACTCACCCAGAAGAAGAAAAAGTAATTAACAAATAAGGTCAAAGAATATATAAAATTGTAAGACAGAAGTGTGTCAGGGGAGCATTTGGGAGACAAGATGGGAGACAAGATGGGAGACAAGAAAACACAGATTACTGTACAACCTGCTAACCTGTGATTCAGAGTCTGTCAGCTGGAAGTTTGAGGCATTTGTACAGTGATCTTCTTTAAGGCATTAATTTTATGAAAGGAGCAGCAGATGTTGTGTTACGTCTTTGCAGCTGGAAAAGGCTTTTGGTGTTTGCTAAGGTGAGTTGGGGGCTGGGAAAGAAATGGAGTGCAGAGGTATTTCTGAATCGTCAAGGGAAATAAGGGATGTGTCCTTAGATTCCCATTACTAATACTTCATGTTCAAAAGCCACAAAGAGTGTCTCAAAAATTTGAAAAAAGTAGTTTATTCTTTACCTTTACATTAAGGCATGCTGCAGAGTGTCTTGTTACTTCAAAAAGAAATAACACAATCTTAAAATTGCAGTTTTCATAGAGTCATTATTTCTGGAGGCGGTATGCTAATGTTTTGTAAGATTCATTAGTATTTTGTTAAAAGCTTGTGCTATTCTAAAAATAATCTGCATTTTGTGTATGAGATTTTTTTTTTTTCTAACCAGGTGGAAGCAGCTGCTTGTGCCATAAGGAGAATAAAACAGTTGGAGCAAATGGTCTGGTTAAACTTAGAGATAAATCAAAAAGATTTTTGAGCTGTGAGAAGGCAGTGAGCATTAAAAACATTCAGGATACAAAGTTAACGAACATCATTCTCTGGGAGTATGTGCTGGAATCCATTTTCAAAGAGGAAGGGGATGTGGTATAGAATCTGCAGGTTGTAGTTGTGCTCACTATATTAGACACAGTAAGAACAGCACCTGGGGAATAGTAACTAGCAAAGACCAGATTGAAAAGCAAGTCCAAGGTCTCCTAGCAAGTCTCCTAGCAGTTTATGGTGAGTTGCTAATCACTTAGGGTGTCCTGGAGCAGGCTTTAAAACGTCATTGACAAAGCTTTTTCAGCAAGTGTCCTGCCATTCCTCAGTTTGTGCCCTGCAGGTAAAGCCTCTGCAGAGCAGCCAGCTGATGTGCCTGGGAGTCCGGTGTGTGGTGTTTGTCTTCTCTAAGCTCTGTGTTCACTCTTCTGTCCCTTCGCAGGCTGCTGTTCTGGATAGCCTTGCACTAGTAAGGTTGGGCTGGTAGCTGTATTTATTTTGCTTGGTTTTAACTTTCTTCCTGCAGACAACTTGGGAAAGATGGAATAACAGATGTGTCCCCTTTCCCCCTGGTTTCCTTTGTGATTTATGTTCTCTCTGTAGTCTTTCAAGACCTTAGATGTGATGACGGACTCTTTCTGGTAGCCGTTGGCTTCTAAACAGCATACCGAAACGAGGCAGCACTTCTGTCCAAAAACATGTGTTTTAGATGCAGTGCTAAGTGTGTGATGCATGAGGGAAACATTTTCTTCTTGTGGTAGTCCAGTCCTCTAGTTCAAGCAAGATGTGATTTAGGAAACTGGTTTTGACAGCAAATCTGCCAGAGCTCACACCTCCATGACAGGGTGATGAGAGGAGCTGTGTAACTTCCTCATTGTGGAAGGAGATCTGCTCCCACTGAACGTCAGTTTTCCCCCCAGAGTGGGGAAAAACACAGGCACCTGAAAAGGGGGGCTTATCCCTCTTGCCATTTACCATGACTCTCAAAGATTCATCTTTCACTCTCAGCCGCTGTTTGAGAAGGCACTTCTTTGCTTTTTCCTTCTTTCAGAAACATGAAAGAAGAATAATACAAGACACTATGAGGCCTTTTGTACAAAACAAGTAGTCTGGTTGCCCAATGCTTAGTTCCAGAAAACTGAGTATGAGGAAATTTTAAGTGGTACAATGGCAAATGTCTGGGCAGGCATCTTGCTCTTAATTTTCCTGAATAGATAAGTTATTCAGCTGGCAAGCCTCCAAAGCAGAAAACACTGTGCAGCTGTCAGCCTCTAGGGCTTCTGGAAAGATTTTGTCATTGATCTGCATATCAATCTCTTTTGTAAAAACATAGATAAACCCTGTCTGTACTGATCTGACAGGAGGTGGTTTGGGCGATAGTAGAAGGAGTTTGTCCTTCTGAGTGGGTATAAATGCTGTTACTTGGCCATGGTGGCCTCTTCCTGGTTCTTCTGTACATTGTGGATATGCTGGTGTTAACAACCGAAGGAAGTTGACCATATGAAGTCCAGAACTTGCACTAAGCCATTTAGAGGCTAAGGCTGTCTCCATTTCTATAGTGGTATGTGTTTCAACTTCATCCTGTCAGCTCCTACAGAGAGACATTTGCCTGAGGAGAATATTTCATCGTTTGATTTAGTGTCACCTACTTTTATCAGCTTGCATGAGCTAGTTCAGTGGGCACCATTTCAATGCAACGTCCCCAAAGCATTTATGGTCACCTCAATTGTAATTCTGTGGCTAGGAGTGGAAGAAAAAAGACATACTTTATCTACAATGGTTTTCCTTTTAGCTAGAAATTTGATGAGATAAGAGAACTCTGCTGAGGCTTTTATTGAGATCCCAAGTTTTGTCTGAATCAGTCTTCATAAGAGACATAAGTGGTAGGAGAGTGAACTTTTTGTATTTCAACTCAGCTTGTATATCTTCTCATTCCCTTCGGTCTCAAATGGAATTTGCAAACATATCTGGAATTTTGTTTCCTTATATTGTCTAGGGTGGGAGGAGGAATCTGATAAGTTACTCTTACAAGATCTTTGGAAATCCTGAAGGGATATATTGCTTTAGGAAATGCAGTTGTTTTTGTTTGGTTTTGCAGCTTGTGGTTGGTTTTTTTGGGGGGGTAGTGGGGTTTCTTTTGGGTGGTGGGCTTTTGTCGTTGTTGTTTGGGTTTGTTTTTTGTTTGGTTTTTTTTTTTTTTGGTTTTTTTTTTTTGGTTGGTTGGTTTTTTTGTGGCATCCTTTTTCTTAGAAAGGATGGCGATGGATGAGGATGTGTACTCTACTGCAGGAGGAAAAAGTTATCTTTATCTCTGGACAGACCATTGCTTAGGCAGGAATGAGGTGGATTGGTAGTAATGGTAGATGCACACCATCCCGTCTAGGTGGGATGGTGCAATGATTTTAGGCTTGGAGTCAGTAAATTAAGACCTATAACTCAAAAGCCATTACCTTCAGACAAGGAAATGATCGTGCCTCTGCTATCTCACCATTGCAGTGGTGGTGAGTTAGCATCTAGCAAGAAGTCCAGTACTTTGATAGATACCTAGACCACTGTGCAACTTATAAAAATGTATAACTAGTATTCCTCATGGAAGTTAAATATTTAATTTTTTTAATGAGATTGTTCATTCATACATACACAAAAATCCCCACCCCCTATCTTTCAGTTAAAGTTTCTGTGTACAAGTTAGTAAAGATAAATGCCTGACAGTAATGCTAAGGAATTATTCAGAAGCCTAACGACGGTGTCTGCAAGAGCAGACCAAACAGTGTCAGAACCAACTGAAGGAATTAACAAAGATAACGTGACTTTCTGAATCTATTCCCATTCATGACTGGCAAGGAGAGGTGGTTAGATCTAGAAGTCATCACTGTGGGACACGTGTGAATGAGACATTTGTGTTTTTAGCATGTGTCGGTTCTGTGTTACACTCGTGTTCAGAGGCTGTCGTTGGTGAAAGGGCGGTGGGCAGCTGCTGGGTCAGCGACTGATCTCAGAGCCTGGTGCCAGCAGGTTTCTTGCCTTTGTAGCAGCAGTGCCAGATGACAGGTCTGAACAGCCGTCCACATTAAGGGTTGCCACAGATTGATGTGCTGTTTTCTGTGTTGTAAGAGCCTGTTTCCACTTCATTATGATGACGAAAGGTCACTGAGGTGGTTGGATGTTGAAATAAAAATCCAGTTCTTAGCGTAAATACTACATGAAAGGGTTATTTAAATGCTTTTTTTTTTTTTCTTTTCCAAATGAATCTGCTTCAAAATTGAAATGAGCTTCTGGCAACCATTTCTAAATTCTAAGTTTGCTATAAACCGAAGGTCATTTCTCAAAGAAAAAAATAAGCTACCTTATCAAATTCTTTTTAAATATCAAAGTGTTTAAAAAAAAGTTGTCCTGCTCTTTAACGTCAGCAGAAATAGGGAGGAATCATCTTGGTGTTGGAGATCAGTTCAAGCTGTATAAAGGCACTGGGCTTGCCAAGTGTTATTGTTTTATGGGTGTGATATTATATAGGTTTCATAAAGGCCAGTGCATATTATCTCACAGTTTCCAGCAGTGTTAGAGGTGGGGTAAGTTGGATAAAAATTGCCAACATAATTACGTTAAGTGTCTTCATAAGATGAGATCTAAATTTCATTTTGCATTCTGCTGTGCAAACTGAAAAAATGTGTATGAGTCAGGTCTGGCCTTACACAAGCTGACCGTGAAGAACGCTTTCTTGGGAAATAACCGATCTATATGCTTGTTAAAAAAATCAAAGTAAATTATTAAAAAATATGCAGCTGCTTATTTAGGTCATGATTTGAAGTAGAATTACTGAAAACATCATGGAAACTATTGGAAACATCAGCTGTAGTCAATATTTAGGATCAGATTTTCATTTAATTGCAGGATAAACATATGCCCTGTCTTCAATGTTCTTCAGCACACATAACAAAATAAGGAATTCCTGTAAAAGGTGGGGAATTTGTAGGCAAATTCTGTTTATGTATCATTGAGTCATGCCTGGACCTGCAAAAAGTCCCACAGAGTTTTATGGGTCGTAATTAGGTGTATCAGTTGTCCTTTTTATATACATATAAGTAACGACACAGAAGCACTGGCTGCAGTGCTGAAAAGGAAGGAAATGGAACATGAGCAGACGTGAGAAAGGAGCTGAACGTGCTCTCAAGAAGAGCAGTGACTGGACTGGGCAGAGCGTGTTTGGCCAACTGAGTGTGTGCCCTGTGGAAACAAAGCAAGGTAGCCAAGGGCCTGAGGGAGAGCTCTGACACAGAGTCAGGAACCCTCCTGCTGCTGCTGTTCAGTGACTTACAAAGGAGCAGCAGGGATGAATATTGGAAGGAAGAAAAATCAGCCTTTATGGTAAAGGCAGACATTTATCCTGCCTTAGGTAAGGGGTAACCAACACCTGCGTGGGATCTGAACAATGGAGGGAGAAAGGAAGGGCAGAGCTGGTGACAGCAAAGAGTAACTCATCCTACCACAACAGCAAGGAATTCCTGAATGCCAGGGAAACGAGGAGACTGCCAGCTGTATAGGCAGGAGTTAAGTGAGCAGAGCCTTGCAAAAATCACAAATTGAAAACCTACTCACCTAATTCTCTAGTAGGTGAATCTAGTGTTTTAAAATTACGAATGTTGAAAGCAGAATAAGCATGTACTTAGCTCTGTGAATGTGAAGTGTTTGTACCTCCTTCATATATGCAAAAATTAGTAGTGCCTTGCAGGCAAAGGGCTGTATTTTGTAAAAATTGATGCGAACAATTATGATTATATCAACCAACTTTGAACCTTTCCTTAGGGAAATAACGAATGTGTGAAATGTGAAACAAGATTAAGACTGGATATTAAAACCTGCTTTTTAAAATCATAATTTAAAATTGATTATTTGAAGCACTTCAAATTAATGTCTTCCATAGTGCATGGGGACCTACTGCAGTCCATTGTAGTTCCAGTTTTGTGAGGTCCTAATTTAATTACAGGCTCAACTTTTGTCATAGCTGTAGTGTTCCTTAGTATATTTGTTATGCTAAAAGTCCCCTTTAAAAGCAGGAGATTTTAACAAACACCTGAGCAGACAGCAAGTTGGGAGAGGAAAGAAATGACAAATAAACCAAAACCCATGTTAACTTGAGGCACTTCTGGCATTCTAGCCGTAATTAGGTATGTCGCTCAGAAGTATGTGGATGTATTTGTTGGTATATATACACAGAACACAAGGCTTGTTTGTACAAGAAAAGGGAAGGGACAGGGAAGCAGTCTGTCTTAGAATTTATGGGTTTCGGGAAGGCGGTTGCTGAGAATTGGCATGGCTACAGCTCGGTGCGGCAGGGCGTGCTGTGAAACCCAGAGGGCTGCTGCGGCCAGGGACAGCATAGCCTTCCCAGCCATGGCCCACAGCAGCTGCTGCTCGGTGGGGAGCCTGGTGCTGCTCAGACCAACCTGCCTGTCTCTCAGGGGAGAGCTCTGACTTCTTCTAAGACCCCAAGATAACTTGTTTCAGCCTAGTGTATGCACCTGCAGGTTTCTAGCCACAACATATTGTGAGAGATTATCCTGACTGGATGATTTAGCCCACATGAGGAGTGGGAAAATTTATGCCTGAACTTTCTCTCCTGTGAGGAATGGTGGTACAGTCTAAGTATGTATGTAATTTGAGACTGGTTCAAAAAATGAACACTTAGGTTTTCATACGCTTGTGTTTCATTGAAAAGTCAAAATATTTCTGAAAAAAAAAAAAAAACCCTATGAAATAAAAACAAACAAACAAACAGACTTGTGCCTTGAGGGAAAAAAAACACACACACACAGAGAACTACAACAAAACACAAACCACCAGTCAGTTTAAACACTTGCAACAAAAACTTTTGTTCACTATTACCAGATCATAATAAAGGAAAAAGGAGTGTGAGGCAGAACTGGATGATGGAGGGAGAAAAAGGCACGGGAGTGGCAGAAGGGAAGAAAGTATCAAAAGAGAACAGACTCAAGGGCAGAAACTGGAGGTGACTACGAACACCAGGCGAGGAGATACTTAAAAAGGTGACACAAATGAGTGTAGTTACTGGCAGAGACATGCTGAGTGGGGGACACAGGCAGCCAGCAATAATAAAGTTTATGAGAAGATTATCTGAAATAAAATTAAGAATCAAATAACATAAGACTAAGGATAATTTCTCTTACAGAAGCTGATGTGTCTTCAGCAGAACAAATGAAAGTATCTAGGCTGCAGATGCTGTACACATTGGAGAATAGCAAATAGTGAAATTTACTGTTCTGCCATACACTCAAGTAACAACCACTGATCCCCTCTGGTCTGAGAGCTGAAAACATTTTTCAGGTAATATCATCCTGTTTGCTCAATCAAAGCTGTGGAGAAGGTGGCAGTCTCCCTTGACAGCAAGCAGACTTGGAGGTTTGTGGACAATAACTTCAGACGCATCTGGCAAAATCCTTTGTGCTGTTTTTGGCAAAATAGCTTTTAAGAAAATGGTTGGTTTGGCTTCTCTAAACTCAGAAATACAAGTGCAGGCTGAAAGGCAGAAGTGTAAACCATTTAAAACTGTTTCTCTGGGCAGACAGCAGAGCTTCCTACCACCTGCTTTGTTTCCCCTCTGTGGGGTATTTGGGTGTGCAGAGATAAGTACAGGTTCGCTTCATTTCCTATCACAGTAGCTGGAAGGCTTGGATTGTTGTCACAGAGGAGACCAAGTAGCAGCCTGCCTCCTTCAAGCAGAAAACAAAAATTGGGCATCCAAGTAGCACATTCTGCTTTCTTGCTGGGACTGGATGGTAAAATTAAAATGCAGTTATCTATATTTAGAAAACCAAGTATTTGTAAATACTCTTGTTGCCAATATTCCATCATAAATATTTCAGAAGAAAAATGTTTCTTTTTTCAAATAGATATGGGAAGCAGATGTAGTGCATTTAACATTTCGACACATTTCCAGTTTAATTAAACAAGCATAGCTGGAAGTGTCAGTAGCCATTGTGATGAGAGGTTCTCTTATGCAACTCATCTCCCATCTTACCTGGTTACATTTCCTTCCATGTTTATTTTTTATTTCTTGTTGTGTACACTGGAAGAGAGGGTGATGGTTCTATTCAGTGCTAAAAAGACATGAAAAATTGTTTGAGTATTGTCATGGTTTAACCTCAGCTGGCAACTAAGCCCCACAGAGCCACTTCCCCTGGGTGGGACGGGGGAGAGACTCAATGGGGTAAAAGTGAGAAAACATGTGGTTTGAGATAAAGACATTTTAAGTAATGCAAAAGCCATGCATGAAAGCGAACCAAGGCATTCATTCACCACTTCCCATGGGCAGGCAGGTGTTCAGCCATGTCCAGGAAAGCCGGGCTCCATCGCATGTAATGGCACTTGGGAAGACAAACACCATCACTCTGAATGTCCTCCACTTCCTTCTTCTTTATAAGCAGAACCTGAGATCATATGGTGTGGAATATCCCTTTGGTCATTTGGGGTCAGCTGTCCCAGCTGTGTCCCCTCCCAGCCTCTTGTGCACCCCCAGCCCACTCACTGGTGGGATCAGGAGCAGAAAAGGCCGTGGCTCTGTGCAAGCTCTGCTCAGCAGTAACGGGAACATCCCTGTGTTATCAGCACTGTTTCCAGCACAAATCCAAAACACAGCCCCATAGTAGCTACTGTGAAGAAAATTATCCCATCTAAAACTAGGACAGGTATAAAGTCTTAGTAAGTTTGAGTTAATATGTGCCTTTATGAGATTGGTTTTGTTTCTACTTCACCTTTATGCTTAAGGAAGAAAGCCAGTTGAGTAAGGCAGCTGGCATTTTAAGAGGCAGAGCTGAGATGCATTCAGTGATGTGGTTTTCCTTTTTCATTTTTTTGTTGTCAACAAAGATATCCTGATGTCACCAGAGCCGTTCTTCCAGGCAGGAGTGGAGAGGTGGTAGTTCTGTGTTAACAGGAAAGTGTAAGAAGACCTTGAATGTGAGTTTCAGAAATAGCCACCTTAAAATCAGTGGAATTAAAATTAAGTTTGAGAGTAAAAAGCTTTAAAACAGTCAGAATAGGTAACAAGATTTTTTTTGGCATGAGAGCTTTAACCATTTATCGTTAGGGAGACTATGTCTTTTCATTACAAACCAGCTTTTTTGTTCTGGGTTATCATTAAAACACTGTTCACATGGTTGCAACCTATATGTGGTTATGTAAAGTCACAAAATTGAATTGTCAGTAAAGCAAGACCTTTCCTTTCTTTTTCCTTCAGGAAAAGCAAAGCAAAACAGCTTTTGTAAAAAAATCTTTCCATCATGTTTAATGTACAGTTTTTGTCTATAAAAAAAAGTAGAATTAATTTAACTAGCAGCATATGTAGTAACATATCATAAACCACATTAATTTTCTAGATTTTCACAGGCTTAAATCTGCAGATCAATTAAAGACTTCAAGATTTAAGTGATACTTGATTCAAAATTTAAAATGCAGTGGGTTGAGTTCTGTGGAATTAGGCATATATAATTTTACTTTCTTAATTATTGGAGCTATACTGAGAATCGCTATCAACCACTTATATATAGACTTCGTTTGCAATTATAATTGTCCTATAGTGTGGCATGGCATCGTGCATACATGAGCTTGCCTAGAACTTTCTCTGAAAGTGTAATGGAGATAAAATACTGTAGCCACTAATTGAGATACATAGTTACTTCAGTGCTACCACTATTAGGGCAGCCCGATTGAATGTTGCAGAAGAATGACTCTCCTTCGTCTCCTTTTGCAAGCATTATCAACATTTCAGATCTTCTGCAAACCTCAGCAAGCAGGCCTGCTAGCCCATGAAATTTCCCAGCTCTGTTTTACATGCTCAGTTTAGCTTCATTTTTGTCTGTTTTTTTAATTGTTGTTGATGTTTTGGGGTTTTTGTTTGTTTGTTTTTTGGGTTTTTTTCCCTTGAAAAAGATAATATTTACCTGTTCCCTGCAGATATTTGGTATATGCAGTGAGATTGTTACTACTCAAAATCTCTCACTGGATATTTTGAAGGAAAAAATGTAATAAAACCAGCTGACAACTCTCTTGTTTCTGTACTTTTTAGTCACCAGTGAGGAGATAATTGCAAAGGTTGAATGCTGTGCTAAAGTTTTAGCAATGTGCCTGCCTGGACCTTTCCTCCCTGTGTTTTTTAGTAGCTTTGCTGACACTGAATTACGGTCCAGCCTGCTTTTTTCCATTTAACTAATGAAATTTGTTAATAAGTGGAAGAATGAAAATGGTTTGTAAAGTCACATGTTCTATCTAAAATCTCATTTTCTTCCTCATGCCCTCTCTCGTCCTCAACTTTGCTGTCAGGTAGCACAGGACTTAAGGGGTAACTACCACATCACAGTATCACAGTATCACAGTATGTTTGGGATTGGAAGGGACCTCAAAAGATTATCTAGTCCAATCCCCCTGCAGGAGCAGGAACGCCTAGGTGAGGTCACACAGGAACATGTCCAGGCGGGTTTTGAATGTCTCCAGAGGAGGAGACTCCACAACCTCCCTGGGCAGCCTGTTCCAGTGCTCTGTCACCCTGACTGAGAAGAAGTTTCTTCTCAAATTTAAGTGGAACCTCTTGTTTTCCAGCTTGATCCCATTACCCCTTGTCCTATCATTGTTTGCCACCAAGAAGAGCCTGGCTGCGTCCTCGTGGCACCCAACCTTTATATATTTATAAGCATTAATAAGGTCACCCCTCAGTCTCCTCTTCTCCAAACTAAAGAGCCCCAGCTCCCTCAGCCTTTCTTCATAAGGGAGGTGCTCCACTCCCTTAATCATCTTTGTTGCCCTACGCTGGACCCTCTCCAGCAGTTCCCTGTCCTTCTTGAACTGAGGGGCCCAGAACTGGACACAATATTCCAGATGTGGTCTCACCGGGTCGGAGTAGAGGGGAAGGAGGACCTCTCTCGATCTACTAACCACCCCGCTTCTAATACACCCCAGGATGCCATTGGCCTTCCTGGCCACAAGAGTACAGTGCTGGCTCATGGTCATCCTGTTGTCCACCAGGACCCCCAGGTCCCTTTCCCCTACACTGCTCTCTAATATGTAATTTCCAAACCTATACTGGAACCTGGGGTTGTTCCTGCCCAGATGTAGGACTCTACACTTTCCCTTGTTAAATTTCATTAGGTTATTCCCCGCCCAACTCTCCACCCTGTCCAGGTCCCGCTGGATGGCAGCACAGCCTTCTGGTGTGTCAGCCACTCCTCCCAGCTTGGTGTCATCAGCAAAATTGCTGATAGTACACTCTATTCCCTCGTCCAAATCGTTAATGAATATATTGGATAATATTGGCCCCAGTACTGACCCCTGAGGCACTCCACTAGATACTGGCCTCCAACTAGACTCCGCACCATTGACTACCACTCTCTGCCTTCTCTCTTTAAGACAGTTTGCAACCCACCTCACTACTCTATTGTCTACACCACACCTCCTCAACTTAGCTGTGAGGATGCTGTGGGAGACTGTGTCAAACGCTTTACTGAAGTAAAGGTAGACCACATCCACCGCTCTGCCATCATCCATCCACCTTGTTACATTCTCATAAAAGGCTAAGAGGTTGGTCAAGCATGACTTACTCTTGGTAAAGCCATGCTGACTGCCCCTAATAACCCTCTTGTCCTTGATATGCCTTGAGATGGCACCAAGGATAAGCTGTTCCATTACTTTCCCAGGGACAGAGGTGAGGCTGACTGGTCTATAATTACCCGGGTCCTCCTTCTTGCCCTTTTTGAAGACTGGAGTGACATTTGCTTTCCTCCAATCCTCGGGCATCTCTCCCGTTTCCCAAGACTTGGCAAAGATGGTGGAGAGCGGTCCAGCAACGACTTCAGCCAGCTCCCTCAGCACCCGTGGATGCATCCCATCCGGACCCATGGATTTATGGATGTCCAGACTATTTAATTGCTCCCTAACCCAGTCCTCATCGACTAAAGCAAACTCCTTTCTTCTCCATTTAGAGTTCATCCAAAGCAATATGATGTTTCTGTTGGTATACTGAAGCTGTAAATTTTATTCAATAAAATAGAGTGCAGAGGTGTTTTCATGTCAAAAATAATGTTTCTAGTTTACATAACTGGTTCTAATTTATATATTTTATGTAACTAGTTATTTTTATAAAACACTGAAATGACAAAATCTACTATTGTAATGCTAATGATTGTTCTCCTCTTAGAGGGGAGTATAAAACTTCTCTACAAATTAAAGATTGATTCTGTGTTAAGCAGCAAAAATGTTGACTTTAAAATTACAAGGTGAGGACTCACATCCATATGTTTCAACGATTCAAAATAAGCCTGAGATCATAAAAATTACATTGATGCTTTGTTGCCCCATTCATTTTTCTCCATTTTGACTGAACTGTAAAAGTACTTTCTGATAAGCTTAGCAGTGATGTGAACTAAAAACCTTCCAACAGTCTGAATGGTTCAAGTGTGCCAGTGGTGAGGCACGGCTCTTCAAATAGCGTTCTGAGGGTACTACTATCCATAGCGAGTGGTATTAGTGACTTCATCCAAGAGCCTTCCTAGTGTCAGCCTTAGCAAAAAAAGACTTTCAGGCATTAGCAATCTTGCCCCTGACAAGCAGAAGAGCACCAGGACGTGAAAGCTCTGATGCTGGAAATATTCAACAAGTGTTAAAAGACTGTCCTCTTCCAGGAATGGTGTGAAACACAGCTGGCAAATTTTAGATTCTTTTCATAACTGTTTTGTTGTAGCCCTTTGAAAATGCTACTAAACCAAAATACTAGTTAGAAAGTAACCCAGTGCTTTTTGTAACGTGTCGTTTGATGGAGTTTGCTGAATTCCTTTGCCTGTTAGAAGTTCTAGGCAGGAGTGTTTCCCTGGCAGGTAGTTTGTCTTGTGATACCTTCCAGGGACAGATGTTGCACTGGAACACGCTGCCTGGGAATTACAGGGTCATCTGGATGGAAGTGAACGCTTCCTGGGATTTTGGGTGGTGATACTGGGATTTTGCAGCTGAGGTGGGGGTCAGTGTCTGCCCCGCATGAGCTGCAACATTTCACAGTGAAACTGGAGCTGGGAGCAGCCCACAACAAACCCTCCTTGGTTGGTTAGTGTTACACATAATTACCCTTTCTGCGATCACACGTTTTAACCAGAGTTTGCACTATTTTTTTCTTTTTATAAAAACATATACTGTCACTGGTTTAAAACAGTCTTCTCCCCTGTCAAAGAAAACAATGCTCCAGGAAGAGAAAAGACTATTTCAACCAGTATGTGGCTATTGCTGCGTAGGAACATAGAAATAAGCTTTTGGGGCTAAAATTGGTAGATAAAAGGGCAACTTGATTTGGAAATATGCTGATCCAGTGCAAGAAACAAGCCAAATCCAAAACCTGAAATACAAAACCTTTGAAATTTGGGGGAGGAAGGGAGGGAAAGGACCAGGTATGTGCACCAGAGTGAAAACTTCCATCCTGCTGCAACTGCAAGTCTGAGTGGCCTGTATGTAGAATATTCTGGTATTTGACACCCAAATCTTATCAGAAAAAATTGTGAGAATCAGATGCTGCCAAACCTAAACTTTTGCTTTAAGAGATTCAGGTCTGCATTTGATTCCTGCTTGAAGCACTTTTTTCTTTCTTTCTTTCTTTCTTTTTTTTTTTTTTAATGCGCACTCACTGAACCTTGATACTCTGTTGAATTTAATGGACTCCTTAATCTTGATTGTTAACTGGAATCTCTGTACAGACTTAATTATCCAGATATAATAGATACTGAGAAGTTAATAATAAACTCAGAAATCTGCTCCTTAACCAGCTGTCTTGTTAATTATGTTGAACAACACATTCACAATTGCTTTGATTTAAACACTCTGGGTTTTGTTTGCCTTTTCAGTTCCAGTTCACTGTCCATGCAGCTTCATTTCAGCTGTGCTTTTACCTTTCCAGGCATGTAAAGGAGCAGACAAGGACACCTAAGGAGGCCACTGTGAACCACAGGACAAATGCCAGGCATTGGAGCATACCTGTATGCTCTGATACTCAAAGCCAGGTGCTCCTTTTTAACTGGTAATGTAGCTAATTGCTGTCTGATTCTGAGTAAACTGCTTCTTGTAATAGGAAGTGCTGCTACTTTTCATCCCTTGAAGTGTGATACAAAGGCCAAATCTCCACCCATTTTAAGCACAGTGTTCCTTTCGATCTGCCTTATAAAAAGGTAAGTTTGTGCTGGAGGGAGACCAGAACACTCCTTCAGTCTCCTTGAGGACATCTTGTGACTAGTTGGAAGGATGAAGCTCCTGACACTTTGTGGCTTTTTGTTTATCTTTCTTTTGTGCCTCAATACCTTTACTGCAGAAGGTACAGTATGTTCTTCTAGCAGCACAGCTGTCTCTTTTCATGTTCTTTACTTTTCTGATATAAAATGCTTATTCTCTATGTTGATATTAATTAAAGAAAACAAACAAAGCTTGACAACTGGAAATGAGAGAATGAATTTAGGAAGGGATTTAGACTACAGAATGTGGGTACATATCAATGCTTTGGTTTATAGAGTAGTGTTTCCTCTCTGCTACTGCCTGTTGCCTGTAGTACAGCATGATTACTTTTTACCTTAATCTGTGTCCTAAAACCTGCTCCCCTTAAAAAAATTCCTGTAATATTTTTCCAGTAGATAACCATCTGCCAATATAAAAATAACATATTGTCTGAATAGTGAGAAAAGCATTAATGGAAAAAGTTTCTACCCATAAGGAATAAGGGAATATGAAGCTGTCAGGTCACCAGAGCTGGAGTAAATGAGAAGTTCTTAGTAGAATAGTGAAACAAGTGAGAGTAGCAATTCTGGCCTTCGTTCAGTCTTGACTATTTTGTTTGGTTTATTGTGGTTTTTTGTTGTTTGTTTGTTTTTTAACCATACTTCAATTGCTGTATTACCTTGTGGCACCAGTTACCATTTTGCAGTATTCCAAAGCGCAAAAATTCACAGAGCAGTTTTAATCTTAAAAATGGAGGTTTTTCCATCTGTCTATAGCCTCATCTCTGGAGATGTCATTCTGGGTTTGCAGGGAGACGGTTTAGTAGGATTGAGTTGAAAGGTGTAACTTTTGGAGTTACCTGTTCAGATTTTATGTTTGATATTGTAAATCTCAGAGACCCACTATGATTATTCTGTGGTGTTTATTTTATACAAGATGTAGAGAACTAATACAAAATAAGAGAAAGCAAGCTAAAAGTTCACAGGTCAGGAGCAGATTTGGCAGCATGGCAGGAGATTTACCGTGTTTCATATTTTCTAGAAACCTTGTAAGAATCACTTTATCTGTGGACATGCATGTGGGGAAACATGTGGGAGCTGTCTTTCAAACTGGTCAAGCCCAGTGTTCTCAATTACCCAAGTCTGTTCTAAGTGGCAGAGTTTTTTGCCAGAGCTGTGGTACCTGAAGTCCTTCTGCTCCCTTTGTATTTTCTGCTTCCACTTATTCAGGCTTCCCTGGCCCCTTGAGGGAAGACTGAGAAACATTGTGAAGGGAGTTAGAGTTTCTAGATGTGTCTGCAGGTACATAGCAGATGCCTGTCCAGGAAGGACAGGAGACAGCAATACCCAGCAAAACCCAAATGAATACATGCAGGATCCTGTAATAACGTTCCTTTTTTTTGTTAATGTGCATCCTGTGGGTTTGGTGCTTCACTGAGTCAGAAAGCATGGAGAAGGTATGCAAAGGACACTGCTCCTTATCCATAAACACGCTGGTAGGAACGCAGGAGTGCCTGGGTGTGCAGGATGAATGAACTTCCATGTAAAACCTGACAGGACACCGCAAACCTCTTGAATGCTAGAGCAGGCACGGTCACTAGCCTTGGCTGTAGAACTGTGCCACAAGAATTTCCAGAAACATTGAGCATATGTGACACTTTGAGGAATCACCTACTAATGTACTTTCTGCTCCATCTCTGCCAGAGTCAACCTTTCTTCTGTCTTTAATGCATCCAGCACACAATGTGTCAAGTGCAATCAACAGCTCACTTATTTAGGTCTAGTAGGGAGGGAACAATTAAATGGCTTTGCCTGTCCAAAGCAATTTATTGTACTCTCCTGTGCATGTGGACAGAGAGATAACTATTTTTTTCCTCTTGGTCATTTTTTATATTTTCATTAAGTGATACAATTATAAAAGGAGTGCAGTCTTTTTCTCAGGTTAAAACTGCTGGAATTTGGTGTTTGTATTGCCTGCCAACATGGGACATTTCAAAGGGTAAAAAATCTTCACAATGTGTCAGGTGTATCTACCTGTAATGATAGAAAAAAAAAAAAAAATAATTTCTGTTCCATGCTAGGAACAAAGCTGTGCATGGATGTAAAAATCAGTCATGATGGTCCTTTGTTTCATAGATCTCTCTGTTCAAGGATTTCAATAGTGAATATGGTAATCAAAATATCTCTGGAAGCTAACCCATTCAGTGTATATATACAGCTATTTTAATTATCTGTCTCCACTGGTAATGTGTTATATTTCACCCTTAGGTCAGAAGACTAAAAAAATCATGTGCTGCTCAAAACTACCCAAACTCAACCAAAAAGTGCATAAAGGTAATGAGATTTACAGTTTCATTACTATTAATTAGGTAACCATTACTGATAAATCACAGCACTTAGAGGTTTTCCCGTCTGCAAACTTTGCAGAGTTTTCCATGCGGGTGAGTATTACCTTCATTGTACCACTGAGAAACTGTTCTGTTTTCTCAATCGACTTGCTGACTGTTTTGATTGGAAAGATATAGGAGTAGAAGATAATCTATTTGATTCTGACAGTATAAAACATTCAGGAGAAATGTGATCTAGTCTGATCAAAGCATAAAGTGTTCATGTTGGTTCCTGCTTCTAAGAAGGTCTTACTCTTGTTTTGAGGGCAGGAAGGATATTATCATAGCATAGATCTGCATTGAGAAGAACAGAAGCTGCACAAGTGAAAGTTTTGTGGGGGCTTTGCCTCACTGTATTCCACCACTATCTGTGTGGGGCTGTGTCCCTCTTCATGTTTTGAGAGATCAACCAGAGTTCAGCACAGAGCCACAAAGATGATTAAGGGAGTGGAGCATCTCCCTTATGACGAAAGGCTGAGGGAGCTGGGGCTCTTTAGCTTGGAGAAGAGGAGACTGAGGGGCGACCTCATTAATGATTATAAATATATAAAGGGTGAGCATCACGAGGATGGAGCCAGGCTCTTCTCAGTGACAACCAACGGTAGGACAAGAGCTAATGGGTTCAAACCGGAACACAAGAGGTTCCGCTTAAATTTGAGAAGAAACGTCTTCTCAGTGAGGGTGACAGACACTGGAACAGGCTGCCCAGGGGGCTTGTGGAGTTTCCTTCCCTGCAGACATTCAAAACCCGCCTGGTCACCTTCCTGTGTAACCTCATCTGGGTGTTCCTGCTCCAGCAGGGGGATTGGACTAGATGATCTTTCAAGGTCCCTTCCAATCCCAATCCCACATTCTGTGATTCTGTAAATTCCTAAAAATTCCGTTTTTGAGCCACAGCCCTACCGGAAACAAAGATTACCTGGGACTGAATTTGTCCTAAATATGGGTGGCTAAAGGCTGAACACATAAAGGAATGCTTGCATTGAAGTATTATACTTGGAAACCTCTTGTAGCCAAATACATTCCCTGCCTAGAGCAAGTGGAAGGGGAGGGCCATCCTGTAGTCTTGAGACCATTTATTCTAAGGAGAAATACAGGAAAGCGGTAGCCTTCAAAGTCAGGGCAAAGTGCTTTTTGCTTTTTAAAGTAGCTGCATTCTGGATGGGAGTTTCGAGTGGCTCAGTTTGTCTTTTCAGAAAACCAATATTCACTTTTTTTTTTTACTTTCCTTGTTTTCTGACTGTCTGGTGATTCACTGTGAACTCGGTCAGGTGCAAGTACTTCCAGCTACAAGCTCAGTATTCCCTGCCTGTTTAAGTTTTGTTTACTTAAAACACCCTGTGTAAACACCCCGTGTACTTGCACAGGGCTGCAACCACCTTCATTTGCTTGGCTCTGGAACAAGATAATGCAAGGAGGGAGTAGGTCAGCTGGCAGATAACTTGGTTTCTTGTTTAGTTGCACAATGAGAGAATTAAATCTAATATCCAATTCTAGTTAGAGCTACTTCTGATAGCAAAAGGAAGATTTCCTGCAGAAAGAATCAGTGTTTTCCAAAGCAGTTATTGAAATGTCTGCCATTTTATCAGTGCTTTCACTGTATGACAGTTTTACCCCTTAGCAATCTTGTCCACTTTCATATATCCCTACTATGGTGATTTGGCACCATCACTAGTCTGAAAACACTCAGGTTGCTTCTTCCTAGACATCCATAGTATCTCTGGTTTCAGTAAGACCCCACTGAAAAAAAAAAAAGCTAAACCATTAACAAATCTAAGATAAAAGGATTAGGGTATGCTTTTTGAGTAATAACATCTTAAATTTTAAAGTTTCTAAATTCATTAAAATGGCTAGCTGATAACTTCTTAAACTCTGAACATACAGAATTTTATCTAAAATAGTTTGTTTCCTATTTATTTATGTATTTACCCTTTTTTAGTCTTTTTGTCATACAATTACTGGTTTGAAGTTGCCAGCAAATTCATTCCAGCTGATAAAATACCTTAAATGCTTTATTCTCTTTTGTATTTGGATAACTTATGTGGAAATTCTGGTGTTTCTCTGCGGTTTTCCTTTAGCTGGTACCTTTCCTGCCTTTCCAGTCTCCTAGGGCTGAATTGTGGGCTTTGTTTTATAGGCAAAGTCCCATTTGTATCGGCGGTGAGCACATTGCAGACTTATGTCTGTGGGTCAGGGGTTTGTAAGAGTTCGGGACACCTTTCTTATTTAACTGGCAGTTGTAGTAGTGCCTGAGCACTTGAGCTATAAATGATCCACAGCAGCAATAGTGGGTTCGCAGCCCATCCAGGGCTGGGGAATGCCATGCTGAATGCACAGAGGTGGCTCTTGTCACTCTTGGCCTGAGATGGATCATGTGTCCTATCTGGCTGAACATATCACCTTTCTAAAGTACTGAGATGTCATGCAATGAGCATAACTATTACTTTTCAACCTGAGGTCCCTTCTGCTATCTGACAAAACAGCGGGCACTTAGGCTTTTTTTCATTCAATAGGCATGAAATCTCTCTGATAGAAAGTGCTTCCGAAGAGAATGTTCCTTTGAAAGCTGGCTGCTGTTTCCTGGGGGTAAAATACAATGACCTTGGGCTCGCAGAGCAATGGAAAGAACTATGCTGAGGGGGAGAAAGAAGTACAAAGGAAGCACTCCATTAAAAGCTGTGAATTCACCACAAAGGTCTCCTACAAAGGGAATCTGAAATGCCTTCCTCTGCTGCAGACCCAATAATAGGTGATGATTTTTCCTTGTCCCCTGTTAGACTGCCCTGATTCTCTGAGCACTCCAGCCTGCTGACTGTAACCATCTCCTGGCCCCAGCTACAGCCAAACCTTTTTTAGGCCAGGGATTGCTGGTTATTTGCTTTCATACAGAGTGCACCTGCCTGCTGCACATGACTGCTTGTCTCTGTTACACATCTGCTTGTGTGAAAATGCTTGGTCTGAATTCATTTTGACTCTTACCAAGAGGCAGCTGTAAAAGCTTAGGCCTAATGCGGCAACTGCCCAAAGCTAAACACAGTGTTTTGTTTTGAATGCAGTTCTGGACTGGAATTCTACAATGTTGGCTTTATTTTGCATTGTTATTGTTGTTATGAGATTTCTGGGTGACTTGTTCTTCCATGTGCTGTCTTTTCTAGGGGAATGCTACTTGTTTTATACAGTCTGCAGGAAAAGCACACTGTTCTGTCCTGCGCTGTGCTGGGCATGTGCCTACAGAAAGCTGCAAAGCCACTCAGAGACTCAGCTTAGGAGGGGGATAATTTAACCATACTGGCTACTTCTTTTGAAGCAAAACCACTGATTTCCTAGAAAGTTACTCTTCCAGCAGAAACCAATGTCAGCTTGTGGCTTCTGTCCAGAAAAGATGTCATATGTGATCACAGTAAGGGGAAGATAATGTGTAATGGTGTCGATTGTAGGACTTGAGCTGTGAAGGGACAGCAGTATGGCCCCTGTGTCTATGAAGACCTTCATCTGACTGTGGAAACTTCCAGGAGCAGCAGTCATATTTTCAGTGCACCCTTGGTATAGGGAAAAACATGCTGCTGGAAATGGGTGATCTCCAGCAATCTAATGAAGAGGAAAAAAAAAAAATGCGATTGCATGCCTTTTTTTAATTTTCAGATCACTGATAATTTAAGCCTACCCATACAAACATGGCTCAGCTTCAGGTATAAAAGTTTTGTGCCATTCTGCATGCTCCCAAATAAACAACTCTGTTTTCTCTCCTTTCCATCTCTGTTTTACAGGTGCACATTTCAAAAAGACTCAAGTGGAGAAAAGAAAACACTGTAAGCTTTGTCTTCAACCAGACCCTCGGATGTTTACTGGACCCCTTCCACAGTTAAAATGAGCAGACTGAGAGCAGGGTGAAAAGCATCTGCCTGCTGGCACATCTCACAGTGCTTTGCTTGGTTGAGGGTCCTCCTTTCACAGATAGGACATGAGTGTGTATTACTTTTATTCTTTGTTTGGGAAAGGCTTCAGTCAGTATTGTTTATTAATTCACTCAGGCTTCTTTATCTCATTAACATTAGTCTGGCAGCTGAACAGTCAGGAAGAGCTGTCTGGCTGTCACTGAACATGTTGCATGTTCCTCTGCACCGAACAGGGGTTTTGCCCCTCAAAGAAGAGAAAGAGGAGAGCTGGCTGAAGAGCTAGCTGAATCACTTTGTTTTGCATTTTTGGATTGCATAGAAGGTGGGAAAAGGATGATGTTATTCTTTCTAGTTATCAGTATATATGCATATTTAACCTTTTCTTTGAATGATTTATTTTATATTGACAAAAGGATTTTGTTTGTAGCTAGGCACATGATGATTTTTCCTGCAGCTTTTGCTC
Source organism: Columba livia (assembly GCF_036013475.1). Classification (NCBI taxonomy): domain Eukaryota; kingdom Metazoa; phylum Chordata; class Aves; order Columbiformes; family Columbidae; genus Columba; species Columba livia. The sequence goes on along the minus strand of NC_088607.1, from coordinate 26,041,520 downwards.
AGTGCTTGAAATCCACTTGGAAGTAGATTTCTAGCAAGTAAGAAAGAGCTCACCATTTAGAAAGGGCTGAGAAGCTAGATAAGCAATTTGTTAAAATAATGGTAAAGAACCAGACTGATGTGCAGTGGTAAGTTTTCAATTTCTTCTCTGAGGGTTTACATCTGGCTTTAAAAGCAAAGGGGCCTGTTCTTTAACTTCCTAGAAGAATGTAATCAAGTGGTTACTAAACAGCATACTGAAAAGGTGTTAAGGCTAATAAGATGAAATCTCTCTTCTGAAGCCAGAAGGCAGTTGTTCTTTTAAGGCACCAGAGTTGCGTGATCACCTCAATAAACAAAACTTACTAGAGCATGAAATAAATGCCAAGAATAATACCAAAGGGCTGAATAACAGAGAAACTGCAGCACCCTCTGCTGACATCATTAGCAGTGATTGGGGTCTTCACTCGTATCTTCTGTCCTTTCCTGTTTTCTGCCCTTTCCTAACTGTCTTCTGCATGTGATGATACTGCTCTGCCTGGAGGTGAGTCCTTAAGACAGAATTACTGGGTTGTTCATTAATTCAGTTTTCCTTCTGGTGAATATGAGGAGGAGTAGCAAGCTTTTCTGCTGTTGGGCAAATGGCAGGTTGCAAATAGTAAATTTTCCCTCAGTACTCAGAGTACTGCTGTCTCTCTTAATGTCATTTTCAGTATGACAGAAATGGCCTTGGTGCCCTTCAGAATTTCGGGGAGTTGAATAGGGATAATCAGTGGCCTGCTTTAACACAAATATCACAGTATCACAGTATGTTTGGGATTGGAAGGGACCTCAAAAGATCATCTAGTCCAATCCCCCTGCAGGAGCAGGAACGCCTAGGTGAGGTCGCACAGGAACATGTCCAGGTGGGTTTTGAATGTCTCCAGTGAAGGAGACTCCACAACCTCCCTGGGCAGCCTGTTCCAGTGCTCTGTCATCCTCATGGAGAAGAAGTTTCTTCTCAAATTTAAGTGGAACCTCTTGTTTTCCAGCTTGATCACATTACCCTTTGTCCAATCGTTTGCCACCAAGAAGAGCCTGGCTCCGTCCTCGTGGCACTCACCCTTTATATATTTATAAGCATTAATAAGGTCACGCCTCAGTCTCCTCTTCTCCAAACTAAAGAGCCCCAGCTCCCTCAGCCTTTCTTCAGAAGGGAGGTGCTCCACTCCCTTAATCATCTTTGTTGCCCTACGCTGGACCCTCTCCAGCAGTTCCCTGTCCTTCTTGAACTGAGGGGCCCAGAATTGGACACAATATTCCAGATGGGTCTCACCAGGGCGGAGTAGGGAGGAAGGAGGACCTCTCTTGATCTACTAACCACTCCCCTTGTAATACACCCCAGGATGCCATTGGCCTTCCTGGCCACAAGGGCACAGTGCTGGCTCATGGTCATCCTGTTGTCCACCAGGACCCCCAGGTCCCTTTCCCCTACACTGCTCTCTAATATGTAATTTCCCAACCTATACTGGAACCTGGGGTTGTTCCTGCCCAGATGCAGGACTCTACACTTTCCCTTGTTAAATTTCATCAGGTTATTCCCAACTCTCCAGCCTGTCCAGGTCCCGCTGGATGGCAGCACAGCCTTCTGGTGTGTCAGCCACTCCTACCAGCTTGGTGTCATCAGCAAACTTGCTGATAGTACACTCTATTCACTCGTCTAAATCGTTAATGAATATATTGGATAATATTGGCCCCAGTACTGACCCCTGAGGCACTCCACTAGATACTGGCCTCCAACTAGACTCTGCACCATTGACTACCACTCTCTGGCTTCTCTCTTTAAGCCAGTTTGCAACCCACCTCACTACTCTATTGTCTACACCACACCTCCTCAACTTAGCTGTGAGGATGCTGTGGGAGACTGTGTCAAAGGCTTTACTGAAGTCAAGATAGACCACATCCACCGCTCTGCCACCATCCATCCACCTTGTTACATTCTCATAAAAGGCTATGAGGTTGGTCAAGCATGACTTACCCTTGATGAAGCCATGCTGACTGCCCCTAACAAACTTCTTATCCTTGATATGCCTTGAGATGGCACCAAGGATAAGCTGTTCCATTACTTTCCCAGGGACAGAGGTGAGGCTGACCGCTCTATAATTACCCGGGTCCTCCTTCTTGCCCTTTTTGAAGACTGGAGTGACATTTGCTTTCCTCCAATCCTCGGGCATCTCTCCCGTTTCCCAAGACTTGGCAAAGATGATGGAGAGCGGTCCAGCAACGACTTCAGCCAGCTCCCTCAGCACCCGCGGATGCATCCCATCCGGACCCATGGATTTATGGATGTCCAAACTATTTAATTGCTCCCTAACCCAGTCCTCATCGACTAAAGCAAACTCCTCCATTGACCCAGCTTTAAATGGGGTCTAAGGGGTACAGGGCTCCCCAGGACAGCCTCCAGCAGAGTAGGCAGAGACAAAGAAGGCATTCAGCAATTCTGCCTTCTCTGTTTCTTCTGCCACCAGGGCACCCACCCCATTCATCAGTGGGCCTACGTTGCCTCTGGTATTGGTTTTATCTGCTATGTATTTGTAAAAGTTCTTTTTGCTGTCCTTGACCCCTCTCGCCAACTGTAATTCTAAGGAGGCCTTGGCTATCCTAGCTGCCTTCCTACGTCCTCTAACAGCAGCCTTATATTCCTCCCAAGTGGCCAGCCCCTGCTTCCGTGACCTGTAAACTCTCCTCTTCTGCTTGAGCATACCCAACAGATCCCTATTCAACCACACAGGCCTCCTGGCTCCCTTCCTTGACTTTCTACATGTGGGGATGTTCTGATCCTGAGAGTGGAAGAAGCAATCTCTGAATGCAATCCAGCTGTCTTGGGCCCCTTTTCCTTCAAGCAGTCTTGCCCATGGGATTTCCCCCAGCAATTGCTTGAAAAGGCCAAAGTTAGCCCTGCTAAAGTCCAGGGTTGCAATTCTACTTGCTATTCTGTTCCTGCCACACAAGATGCTGAACTCCACCATCTCATGGTCACTGCAGCCCAGGCAGCCCTCAACCTTTACTGCTTCGACCAGACCCTCCTTGTTAGTGAGGATGAGATCCAGCAGTGCACATCTCCTAGTCGGCTCCTCCACCATCTGCATGAGGAAATTATCATCAATGCACTGGAGGAATCTCCTGGACTGTGGCTGACTGGCTGAATGGTCCTTCCAGCAAACATCAGGGAAGTTAAAATCCCCCACAACAACCAGGGCCTGTGACTGTGAGGCCACTCTCAGCTGCCCATAGAAGGCCTCATCAACTTCCTCAGCCTGATCTGGTGGCCTGTAATAGACGCCCACAACAGTGTCACCCCTGCCAGCCTGCCCCTTAATTCTGACCCATACGCTCTCAACTCGCTCGTCATCCGCTCCTGGGCAGAATTTAGTACATTGCAGTTGCTCTCTCACATAGAGAGCAACTCCACCACCATGCCTGGCTGGCCTGTCTTTCCTGAAAAGGGCATAGCCATCCATGACCACATTCCAGTCATGTGAACTGTCCCACCATGTTTCTGTAATTGCCACCAGATCATAATCTCCCTACCGAACACAGGATTCTAACTCCTCCTGCTTGTTCCCCATGCTGCGCGCATTTGTGTACAGGCATTTCAGGGAGCGAGCAGAGCACACCAATTTCTCCCTGGGGGCATAGGAGGCCACCCAGTCCCCATCAGTTTTAGAATGCTGCCCCACCGATACAAGCCCAGCTACAATCCCATTCCCCTTCGAGCCTAAGGCAGTCTTAAGTTGTGAAGTCAACCACCTCTTCCTATGTGATCTTGTAGGCAGGCTTGGCACCACCTCCTCACCTACATCTTCTTCAAGATCCAGGGCCTCAAACCTATTACGGAGGGGCGGCTGGGGAGGCAAAGCAGGCAGGGAGGGGAGCTGCCCGTGACACCGAACTGGAATATGCTTCCAACCCTCGTCATATTTTAGGTCCCCTACCTCTGCCCGACAGCAACAAGGGCGGGGCCGTCTCAGGACTTCCGCCTCTGTCCAAGAGGGCGGGAGGTCCATCTCCTTTTCGGGGGTACCTCCCTGGGGCCTTTCCGACTGGCACGTCAGGGTGTTACTCCACCAGTCGATCTCCCTTTTGCACTCCCTGGTGGTCCTCAGCGTCTCAACCTCCTCCTTAAGTTTCACAACCATGTCGAGCAGATCTTGCACCTGCTCACACCTCACACAGGTGGAGTGCTGGCCTCCCTCCCCCGGCAGCAGCAGGCTCTGGCACTCCCTGCAGCCAGAAACCTGAACAGCCACTGTTCTGGACAGAACCTCCTCAGTCTGCATTGCCACAGTCTGTTTGAGACAAGCTCTCCTTCTGGAGGCGACCATGGTTGTCAGCAGTCTGGGATGCTAGCAATAAGTTAGAGGGGCTGACAAGCGACAAGTGGTCTCTGCACCCTGCTGCGCAAGCTACCGCACCCGCTGCTGCAGCACAGTGTGAGTGCTGGCACTCACCAGCTGCACAAGCTGGTTGCTCCTCCCTTGCTCCTGGTGAGCAGCGACTAGTCGCTGCCCTCCCAAAGGCTTTTTCAAGGCAAGGGGAGGGGGTGTGGTCGCCATCACCGTGGGAACGCCCCCCGCCGCATCAGCCGCTCTCTCGCAATGGCTGCCAGGGCTGCGGGGATCGGGACCCACCGGGAATCACGCTGTCCCTGTACATTTCCCTCTGAGCTTCCTAATCTCTGCTGAACCTCGTGGTCGGCTGAACCTCGCCAGCTCTGGCTCTCGCTGGGCTGGCTCCGATCAGCTGACTGACATAATACTGACAGAATTTGACTCTTAGGTACCAGGCCATTTCCTCATGTGTTAGAGCTACCATCATGCCATCACTTACAGGCACCTGTTCTTCCATTTGTTTTCTTTTCATGTCTATGTATATTTGTTTGGCATTATGTGAGGAGAAACATGTTTGCTCAGTGGCTTTTCAAAGTACACAAGCTGTATGCTTATATAAAGTAGTAAATTTAGCTTGTCCAAGCTGGCAAATGTGGTTTTTTTATATCTTGTGGTTCTGTGTGCATTTGACTGTCAAGCAAGAAAATTGCACAGCCTTCAAGTTCCAATAAAGATGTTTCTAAAGTATCTCTCTGCCTGCCAGAACAGATGTTGGATCATGGTCTGGCCTTGTCAACTTAGTGAGCCAGGCAGTCCCTTACTTTGTTTAAAGCTTAATACACCATCTAACACCAAATCGTTCCATCTTATTTTGTCACTATGGCTGTGAATTGCAGAAAAACAGGAGAAATGATCCTTGCTGACAGAGGGTTGGCATGGTTGGGTAGCAGAAGAAATAAAATTATGTATTCTTTATACAAAATATTATCCAAAAAGGTGTAATAGGGGTATTTGCTGTGAGCTTTTCAGACCTTTAGGCTGTGTGAACCATGACTGATGGTAAGGACTGTGTATAATTGAAGAATTCAGGATTTTAGCTCTGGAGAAATTCTGTGTATCTGAAGAATGGACTACAATGGCAACTTCTTGTGATTGCATTAACCAAGGAAAAATAAATCTTGCATGGACAATGTAATCTCAAGTAATAAACTTAGGTGAAATATAAAAGCAGAGGGATAAATGCTTCCTCTTGTAGATGTATAAGAGGTATATGGTATATCAGATATATAACTCTTGCCAAAACTGAGTGGAAGTCTCCTAGTGACTTCAGTCTTCATTGGATCAAGTCTAGAGATCTGTTGCCTGATTCTCTATTGTCCAATGCTTTTGCCAACTACCCCCTCATGAATAGCTTCAGAAAAGTATTGTCAGATGGTAAACACAGATTGGATGCACATGCACTTTTTACTGAAGTTTGTTCAGAGGAGAATTTGTCCAAAGCTTAGCACTGACTTTCTTCTCATGTGGGTTAAAGGTGAGGGGAAAACCTCCTTACACATCAGTCTTTTTTTTTTTTTCCTCAGATTAACCAGTTCATATTAGATGTGAGCATTTCTCTTCATCACAGCTAATTTCTCTGCAGGACTCATCAAGTATTTTTTTTAATTACTGGTGGGGAGCAAAGAGTGCTCCCCAGTCCTCCATTAAAAGACATGAGCAAAGGTGTTGATTCCAACCAATGTATGTCTGTGCTTCCCAGTAGCCCTTCCATATTACAAGACTTATGGCAGCCTTTGGATAACCTACATTGGTTTTTAATGCACAACTGTCTCATCATGCTTTGGCTTTTGATCTTAGAGCAGGGATATTGGCACAGAAGGAATTTCCCAAAATTACTTTCATTTTCAATGTCTCAATGGTGGGAGTCTCTGCTAGAAAAGTTCAGTGTCTGGATATGGATTTGTCCAAGTCATCATTCAGCTTTTGTTTGTGTATTTCAGATGCACTGACTATTAATATCTTCAGGTATGGGGGCTTTTATTCCACATTTTCAGGCTGATGCTCCACAAGGGAGTGGCTAAGGCCAGAGATTTGCTGCAGGATAAGCACCTTATGTTCACAATGCCATCTGGTCAGCCTCTGAAAGCACTACCAGAGAAATCAGGTCACTATGTGCCTATGAGAGATACTAAACTGAACATGACTTGTCCGTCTCCTGCAGTCTGACACAATCACAAAAATCTCTGTAGCTGCAAGAAGTTGTCCTATCGAGCCCAGCTTCTGTCAGGGTCTCAAACTGCATCCAGGGTGTTAGTTCAAGAGCTGATTAGTCCCAGCTATGGGTGATGATTTAAATCTTATAAAAGAGGCATTCAAGCCAAAGCATTCAAAACTTCAGTGCACACAAAATGCCTGTTCAGTGGATGGTTGTGATTAACTGCCCACTAGACACTTGTACAATCTCTTAACTATATTAACGTGCACACACATTTGTGTACTGCAGTGAAAACAACTAATATATCTTGGCTGATAGGATCTCCAAGTCCAAAAGCTAAACAGCAGCAGAGTTTCCCTCACCTGACAGGCAAGATGGTACTTAGAACTTAGGTCAGCAAAAAAGAGAGGTTTATTGCTGGGTTCTGTGATGTTGTTTTGGCATCAGCACTGATTCCAGGCTCGGGTGGAAAAAGAATACGTATTCCTGAGGCACCATTTGGTTAGTCTGCAACCAATATAGCTTGCCTGGTCTCTGAAAATCAAATCTCTGTAGCATACTCTTATAATCGGCTCCCAGAACTGAAGTGCACTGGAAAATGCTGTCTTTGCTAGGTGAGTTCTCAAGAGAAAACTTCCTACTTGCATTGTTGCAGGGCCCTGTGTTGCAGTCAGTGCCAGCAATGTGATATGTTCACAGAGCAATACTAAAACCTAGTTGTTTCTGGAATTTTCCCCTGAGATAACCATGTACCAAGGTTAAAAAATTCAGCATTATCCTTTGACTTCGTTAAATATATACCAATACTGCTGCTTTCTTCTGCAAAAATCTTGAGGTGAGTGGTTGATGAGCTGAAGCTATGGCTGGCAAAGCACTATGTGTGTGGTTCACCTTAACCTCACAAGCTCCACCTTTGATGATATTTGGAAGGAACTCCCCTAGATTTCCACCAATTTAAGTCAAGACTCAATGGTTTTGAAAAAAGATCCTTAAGTCTGAAAAGTGAAGTCATCCAACTCTTCATAATCTTATTATAAAATGTGCTTTGAACCTTTTCCAGTCTGTTGAACAAAGCTTTCTCTCTGCTACGCTACACAACTTTCTTTCCATGCTTTCTTCTGCTCCTAGGTATGATTTTACAGTTTTTGATGCCACATCTTCCTCATCGGCTGTTCTCACTGACTAGAGAAGTCATCTTTTTTCTCTTGGGGTTATGGTCCCCCACCCATTCTTTGTCTGTGTGGGATCTTATATCAGAGATTCTTCTGCTATATAAATTTCCTCAAGTTTTTCTTCTTGTGCTGAACTACTTTGACTTCATGAATTTCTGTCCATGGAACTGGCTGGCGTGCACATTGTCAAAAAGCCGTGGTATAAAATAGTGCTGCATTGAATTTGTTGTTTCCAAATATTTTTGTACCAAGGACAGTTTCAGTTACAGGATTTGAGCATCTCTGTTTCAAGGCACCATATAATCATCTTAAAGTCGCAGTATGAGTAGAGATTTTTCTGTCATTTAATTTGTATTTCAGCCTCCTCTGCAATAACTTTGGGTCATGTAATCTCACTTACCATATCATAGAATACCAGATTGGAAGGGACCTCAAGGATCATCTGGTCCAACCTTTCTCAGCAAAAGCACAGTCTAGATAAGATGGCCCAGCACCCTATGGAAGTCTGTTGCCAGGCATTTTATTTATTCTTCCAGTTAACCTCTATTGTTGAGATTCTTGCTACATAGTTCTATTTATTTGTTTTGTTGACAGATTGTTGTAAAAAAATAAATTCAAATAAGCACAGTACTTTGAGATAAAGTACTTGAAGGTGTGGGAGGAGACAGAGCACAGTGCTCATAGGTAAAGCTAGTAGACATGAAGAACCAAACTCTGGGCTCCAGCCAGGTTAAACTACTTGTTTTGAGAGCCAGCATATGTACAGGACTGTTGATTGTAGAAATCTCTTCAAGCAAAGACTAGATGGTTGCTGGGAAGTGTATGTGGGAATGGAGCGATAGCTGCATGCATTTTTGAGATAAGGTAAATCACCTCAAAGCTGAGTATTTAGGCCTGTTGTTATAGACAGAAAATTTGTTGAAATATAACTTGCTTCCTAGGGGAAGCACAAGCACTCCTTTGGTGTAAGGCTGCCTGGGTACTCAGATTTGCTCTTGTAACAGCAGTCGAAGGCAAAGACTGAGGTATGCCCCAGCCAGTTGGATTTCCGGGATCCTAACCAGTTAAGTACCTCAGCACTTAGTCCAGTTTGAGAGTTGCTGAGCTGTGGGATTCCCTTCTAAGAATGGTTAAAGCACATGCTTGCATTCCCAAGAGAGGACCTAAGGTCCATCTGTGACCACAGTGCTGCACGTTTACCTGAGTAAAATCCAGGGACTGTGCCAGCCCGAGGGGCTGAAGTGCTGGTGTGGTCTAGAGTTTATCTCTAGCAAGGGCTTTGGTTCACCTGTGAGTTTTGCATTCATGCCATTCCGTACTGAGCAGCTGAGTTTGGTTATACATGACAGTGAAAGGAGAATGTTTAATTTTCATACATCCTCTGGTTCAACAAGCTATATCACTGCCTTGTAAGCAGGATATCTACAGAGTGATGTCCATGGCATGCACGCCAGCTGGATTTATGGGGAGAACACAAGCATTTTCTTGCTCTGCCTTGACAAGTCTTGTTATTCTTGTCAGCCACACTGTGTAAACTGTAAAAATCTTGATTTATTCATACCCTAACTCAGACTTATATGTACAATTTTTGCAGGCAAAACAGTGAACAATACTAGTTCGTACATAAATAACCTGGACTGACTGTCTGCTGCTAAATGGCATCCTTCACACAGATATGTATCGTGCTTGATGGCACCATGTCCATCAGTGATCACACTGCCAAAGTGGATGTATGCTATCTAAATATACCTGGATATTCTAGGGACTATTTGTTCTTTTTCTAGCCCTGTCAAAACAAAATGAGGAGAGTGATATGTAGGTTCCAAAGAAGCAAGGTTACTGAATTGTAAAGGGATTTTGCAATGGTCTTTAAAAGCCTCTAAACTACTAAAATAGCTTAGCAGGAAATTTAATTACTTAACCACTGTGGCAAACATTCTCCTTTCCCCAGTTACCCATAGAATCTTTTTTGCAAACACTATAAAACACTCTTTGGCAGACTATAAGCAGGAAGGGCCATACCTGTGGTGAAGCACTGGAGGGTTACTTCTTTTTCCCAGGTGTTCCTCAAGCCTTCTCTGCTGTCACTGACTGTGAATGACAATAACTCATGATAAATCATGCAGGCAAGTGCTTTGAGATTTTTGTTTTGCAGACTAGCATTTTTTCAGAGGGGGTAATAGTACTCTCTCTTTACGTATCTGGAGGAAAAAACCCCATCATTCTGTTGGGAAGCACTTGGACATCTGTTTGGAAATCACTGTGGAAATGCTAAAATTGCCAGGTGTTTGGTGTCTGCTCTCCCTCTGTTTTCCTCCTGTTGTCGTTTCTTATTTCCTTTGGAGATAAGGACATCACAGCTGTGTTTCCCTCATAGCAGGACTGTATAAAACTGTAGCATGGCATTAAATGTATTGTGGTATGCAAAATAACAGGGCTGTCTGACCACACAGAATGGTGTTACTCAGTTTTTAGGGCCTCTTTGCCACAAGGAGTCCTGGGTTCTTCCTGTTCCTCACCCATTACCTTGGTGTGTTTGCTCTTCTACTGAGGTAACATTTATTGGTTCCTGATGCAGTACAGTGAGTAATTTCTCACAGTGCCTGGCAGAAATGCTGCCAGAGATCCATTAAACTTGGGCCCACAGAGAATGAAAAATTGGTTTTATTTATACATACTCGTAGAGTTTGGCATTTAAAATACTCCCACAGCAAGAGAAGATTCTGGTCTGACTCAACTATATCAGGCCATCTAAGGAGTTAGAGACAGGAAAATCTAGTGGGTTTTTGTGCCTTATGAAATACTGACCATAATTTGGTCTCAGTCTGTGCATGCTTAAACAACAAAGTGAGTATTTCTTCCTTCAGGGTCTGTCTTGTAACCTTATGACAACACGTCACTAGCAGTTACTGGAACAAGACTTCTGATTTCCTGCTACCTTTTAATGGCAGAGAGAGTGAACACAGGTAATGTTTTTACTGCAGGTAGGCTTCCAGTTCTGGTTCATTTTTTTAAAAAAACCTCTCACCTTCACATTTGGCTATGATTATAAAGTGCATTTTCACAAGTATGAGATTTGTGCATGGAGGTGATTGTGCACATGCTTCCTTAGAAAGCCTTGGTATCGTTTCGGAAATATGAAAAGTTTCTTGCTATATTTATTGCTTTGTATGTCAGGTGTATATGGGATACAAGAAAATAACCTGAAAGAAATGTAAAACCCAATATGAGGATGTTACATATATCTAGAGGTGTGGGTACATATTCCACATTTAGCAATGGGACTACTCCAAAACAGTTGGGAACAGAAGAAATTTAATTGTTCAGGCATGTATTTTCTTTCTGTTAATTTATTCAGTAATACTTCAATGGTGTCTGAGAGTATGAAGCTTTCTTGGCTGGATATGGTGCTGATACGAGAGCCATGGGTGCCTGGTCCAGTGACTGTGCCTGTGGAAGGGATGCTGGTGTGACACCTCTGCGGCTCCCTGTGCGCCACCACCCTCCCTGCCAGGGGTTTCTCTGTAATCGTAGTTGTGACAGTGCTACATCAGAAGGGTAATGAGGGAGGTTCTTGCCAGGAGAAAAAAGGTGCATGTGCATCCCAAAGGGTGATGGAGACCAGCTTTGCTCTGGATCAGCTGTGAGGTGGGAGGGAATGTGCTGAGTGGAGCATGTGCAATATAAACAGGAGACTGCGGAGCTGGGAGGTTTGTGATCTTGATTTCTCTGGCTTTCCTGCCTATTCTCAAAGAAGTTACCCCTTCTCTCTTTCCTCCTCTGCTTCCATTGCAACAAAGAGCATACTCACTCCTCACAAATGGCTGGAGCAGGGGTCTCTACCATTAAGAGTCAGTACAGCAGGATGGAAAACAGAGGTTTTTGACCTGGGAAGGGCTGGAGGGAATCCATGTTTGCATTCCCCCTGAAATTTTCAGTTTCTCTGTGAAATAATATTAAGCACAATATTTATGTAAAAAATAAAAATCTTTCAAACTGTAATATGATTTTACTGCAATACGACCATCTTCTGAAGAAAGAAGCAGCGGAGTTACAACTAAGGTTCTTCAAACTCCTCAAACCAAACAGTACGGTATTACTTTCAGCTTTCTATTGCAGAGCTGAGACAGGTTTATAAATTTGACCAAGATCATTAATGATTGCATCACTATCTTTTGATGACTTTAATGTGAATTTAGTGATCTTGGGCTGATTATTTATAGAGAGTCTGTGGTAGAAATGAAAACTGAACTTAGACCCCCGTGAGCCAGAACTGTAACTGTGAGATGATTTTCCTTTCAGATGTAAAAGTGTTAAACTCATTCAGTTAATAACACAGTGAGAAGGCAAAAGAGGTGTTTATTGTTTTTCATTTGAATCTTGCAGGACTACATAGAGTATTCCAAGTGGTGGGAGTGGGCTGTGGAGAGATGCATAAACTCTCATATAGGACATTGGCGTATTTGTTCTGCAACAGGGAAGATCAGAGTTTGGTGATCATGGCCAAAGGCTCAGACATGTGTCTCTGATTAGGTTTAACCACCAAAAACATGGGACTATTTCTCTTTTGCTGTTCCTACTGTGTAATGGTATTGTGAGTCTGCTTCCCTCTTATAGTTGGTAATTCAAACACGGAGATGGTGATGGACAATAAAGACATCTGAATGGATTTAGGCTCTTCTCTCCTGCCATCAGACTTGACTCAGGCTGCTGTAGATCCCAAAATGCTTCCAGAGTTTCTCTCAGCAGCCAGACGGAAGTTATGGTGCTGTGCTAGGAAAATGCAAAGGATAGCCCATGTAAAATTCTTCACCACCAAAAACAGTTGTCTGAAATGGTCATCAGCAGTTGTTCCTGGATTTTCACCATCATTTGTACTCTGTAGTAGTGGAAGTTGGTGGAGAGTGATGATGTGCTCCAGTATAATTCATCTCTGTCCTTTGTGGGGAGATTTTGGGGGGAAGGGTTAATGTGGTTTGGACAGGCAAGAATGTCTTGTTTTGTTTGTGGTGGGAACTGCACATTTAAACTTTGTCTCAACTCTGTGCTAATACTGACTCAGCTCTGCTGAAATAAGGAGCACTATGACCACCCCCAGGTCGCAGCCGGAGCGTAAACATGCAACCAACTAGTGTGTTTGTTACATTTACTTTCCCTTAGCACATCCTGCTGCTGCTAAGATGTTTGGAGAACAGCTTGGACAATTCTTTCTTGCACCATGTTGTGGAACTTGCAAGTGAACTGACCAGTGTGCAAGGAACAGCCCAGCTCTGGTTACAGGTGTGTTAAACTCAAGGTTGTGGGGGTGTCTGTCTTAACTGTGGTGTAGGTCCCAGACCCACTCTGCTCCCTTTCCTTTGCTTTCAAAGCTAAATCAGAACTTCCCTATCACATGCAAAGATGTGACAACAGGGAATGTTTTGAGAAGGGTCTTGAAACTGGCTGAAGCTCCACTTCTTACTCTGTGCAGAATGCCTTCAGGTATTCTCCTGCCTCCCGTATCACCTGCCTTCCACATCTGCCCTTAACTTGTGATTTAGAGAGGGAAGGCTAGAGTGTGATTTGGACTCTCTGCACATGCTGAAGTTTATATGAAGTGTGTAGCGCTTTTTATGTTGAATTTATTTATGCACACAAATGCACACACAAAAAATGCTGAATATTCCTCTCCAAGGTAACACTTAATATCATATGCACCCGGAACCAGAGGACAAGTATAGGAAAACTAGTAGCTTGAGCTGTTATTATAGGAATGTGAACTTCAATTCTTATCAATACTTTCCAGAGTCTAGAACTGAGGGGTTTTTAACTCACATAGAAGCAGGCATAAAATTCAAAGTCTGTACATCTGAAAACTGATTGAAATGCAACTCATGAACGTCTCATATTTTTATGCCGAGCAGGCATTCCCCAGGTAGGCAGCTCTAATGTGATTGCCCTGAGGTGGAAGGGCCACCCACACTGTGGAAAGAGTAATTTATCTCTGTGCCTGCTCAGGCTTTGTCCTCCTTGCTCAGCCCTATGGCGTGAGTGGCAGAGTGCTGTCTGGGATGCCAGTGAGCAAAGAGGGGCACGTGCTTGTCCCCGACCGTGAACAGGCATCTTCCCACCCTCCCAGGAAGGGAAACCCTGAGCTCTTATTGCTATTGCTGCACAGTGGGGTAGAGCTGTCCTCTTGTGGCATTTTAGGTGCAGTTTTAGTAGTGGCATCTCTTGTCAGTTCTAGTCTGGCCTACATTTTAGGTTGGGCTTTGGGATTGGGCTCAAGAAGAGCTGTCTTGGTGGGGCCCACGATTCCCATATTCAAGGATGTGGAAAGAGAGAAAGGTCAGCTCTCAGTACTGGTGGAAGCTCATTTCTTGTCAGCTGTACTTGCTTAAGGTAGGCTACTAATCTTAGCCTTAATTTGGGGTTTAGGGCCAAGGAAAGTAAACATGTCAGGGCCCAGGTTTTTCCAATACTCTTGAAGGCTCAGAGAGATAAGAGGGCCTTCACAGAATCACAGAATGTTAGGGATTGGAAGGGACCTTGAAAGATCATCCAGTCCAATCCCCCTGCTGGAGCAGGAACACCCAGATGAGGTTACACAGGAATGTGTCCAGGTAGGTTTTGAATGTCTCTGGAGTAGGAGACTCCACAACCCCGCTGGGCAGCCTGTTCCAGTGTTCTGCCACCCTCACTGAGAAGAAGTTTCTTCTCTTGCGTGTGATCCATTTTGTGTCTGGTGCCTGTGCCCAGGAAGGTTCTGGTCTCAGTTTGGGGTATGGATTTGTGCTGGGGCAAGAGAAGCCTCCATGACTCAGGGCATCCCAGGGAGATTTACAATGTACAGACCAGCAGTTACAACCATGCTGCACTGGTCAGTACCCCCATGCTGCAGTCAGAAGGGGTGAAGTCTGCAAAAATTTTCATTGCATTTAACTTTTATTCTATAAAAATCTGTGTTGTCTAACAAACTCCAGTAGATATTACTAATCACACAGAGCTTTTGTTCTGAATATATTGGATCTTTCTAGATTTGTTTTCATACCAGACAGTAAACAAAGAGAACGCCCTGGGAAACTAATTGATTCAGATCAGATGGGTGTATTTCATTCTTTCATGCTTCTTGCTACTTGATATGCTAAAAATATATGAAATAGAAAGTTTTTTCTGCATAGAGAAAGGTATTCTTCCATTCCTAAAACTGTTGGGACAGAATATTTTGCTCTCCTGAAACCCCCTCCTGCCTCTTTCCTTCCCAAGGAGAAACTTCATCAAAATCAGCCTGGCTTCATAAGGTATATTAGCTTTGATCAAAGAATATTTTCTGACAGAAAAAAATACTCTGTCAAAGTGTTTCTGTGTTAGGTATGTATCTGAGTGTGCAGGGATGCATATTAGCTAGGTTTTAAAACTCTAAGGGGATTAAGAGCTCAAACTCATTGAAATTCAGGAGGAGTGAGACATTTTCCTTCCTTGGAGATACAGGCCCCAGAGATTTAGATCCCCAGGGGATGCAACCAGTGAAACAGACAGCTATTAACTTTGACAAGAGCTCAGCATCACTTTTTCTAGGAAAATAATCTGTCAGTTCTGAATTGAGGAGACAGGTGAGAGGACATTTAGGTGCTATTCATGTTTTCTTTTGGGCACCATGCAGGTGCATTTCTGTGATTTTTATCAGTGGTTTAATATTATGTTGACAGTGGTAGCATGGTTAAATCCATAACAGGGGCTACATTTATTAATAAATCTGTCTTCTATTTGTATATCCCCTCCCACACAATTTTCAGCTTTGGACTCCTGTATTGTGAATTTAAATGCACTAAAAATACATTTGTTTTTCTTAGTTGCCTGCTGCAGGGTCCCCTGAGCTTCACAGGCCACTGCTGAAATCACACGTTGATTTGATGTGGAGCCTTTGCAAACACAGCTCTGCAAGAACAGTCTGGTCTTGTAGGGGATAGTTAGAAGAAGACCAAGATGACAAAGAGCCTACCCCTGGTTTACCTTTTGAGCTTCCGGCTGGTGGTAATTTAGTGCCTTACTGAGCCAAGGTTTGCATCTGTATTATCACATTTGCTAGTCACCAATGAACCTAAACTTCATTTATTTTTCCAATCTGTTTTGGAGCCTTTTTAAGCTTTTGCTCTCTGTACCATTCTCTGGCAAGTTCCACAATGAATCGTGAGTTTTATTAATATTGTGCATGAGTCTTATTTCTACCTTTCTAGGAGCCTTACAGTTGATTTGTTCCGTGGGCAGGTGTCCTCCCAGCAGCGCCAGAGGTCCAGGGGAATCTGAAGATGCAGAAATGGCCTGCCCACAGCACCGGAGCATCACAGCACTGCATCTCCAGCAGAGACTTCTCTCCCACAACCTCCTCTGTCATTCGTTCACACTGCAGTTTCAGCAGTGGGTAAGGTATGCTATAGATGTGTGGCAGGATCTAACTGCCAGCTCCCTCTGCAGGAAAAATGCGTAGAAACTGCTCAGCCTGTCCCTCTGCTGTGTGTGATGAAAGCCAGCCCGGCAGCGCTGCCCACCTTTAGCTCTGCACCCCACAGGCAGGTGCTGGGAGGGGACACTCTGTAGGGTTATGTCCAGGGAACACTTACCTCCTCTCTTCAGAAACCGTAGCAAATAATGATAAAACATGTGGATGAATTAGAGAGCAAAAAATCTCCACCATCGCACAGTCTAAAGCTGTGTCCTGGCTCTGCACTTGCTTTCTGCATCTCAGACTGTCCTCAGGGGAGCAGCGGCTGCTTCCTGCAGCCCGACTGGGCACTGCGGGACACACAGCGTCCACAGGGTTACACGGGACCCAGGTGCCCCGCATGGCCAAGCAATGGTCTCCTGCTGTGAGATGACCCGAAGGTTGGCAGCACCATCGGTTCCTCCTGCAGTTCTGCTGCAGCCCTGCCCGTGGGGACGGGGGGCAACCACGATGCTGGTGGCTGCAGCCATCTCACCAGCACCCGCGGCAATGGTCTCAGCCGGGCAGTGGAGCTTCTGTCACATTTTAAAGGATTGCAACGGAGGAATCTTTGACTGATTAATTTCTTAGACATTTCTTTCACGCAGGTTGTTAATTAAAAAACAGAAAACTCCATTAACACATCCTTAAAGGGCAAGTGCTTTGCCTCAGGTCAAGTTTGAACAGCTAAGCCTCTGTGTAAACATCTTGATTGGAAGCAAAGTATTACCACTGATGAAGTTCCTTTTAGGCAACCAAAAGCTTTCTCTGTGGCAGGTTTTTTAACCCTTTAATTTATTGTATTTTATATATTTTAAACTAGTGCAAACACTGTTTATGTGTGGAAAACCAAAACAAGCAATGAAAAAAAGCTACTTTAACTTCTTCCATGTGTTGGTGGATAAACACACTTTTTAGTATGTTGGTTAAAAATTACCAGCTAAATGCAAAAGATACTTTCAGAACTTCATGCAGTTTAAGAAATAAATAATCAGGCCAGTTCATGAAAAAAATATTTTGACCACTACATTGTTACTATGCAATTCTCTGGGGTTTTTTTGCTATCATAAATGTGATTGTTTCCTTTAAAACAGTAAGCCTGGTTACTATTTGTTGCTACTGTTAAATTTTCTTCCTTTGTAGTTTCTCAAGACTACCAAAGCTAAAATAAAGAGAAACCTCTTTTAGGTCTTAAAAATAGAGGAATTAAAGATAGAGCTCAGAAAGAAAACAACTTTCTTTTTTACCTTCTCTCTGACTTGTGTGTTTGGACAGGACAAAATTGAGTACTAACAGCAGAACCTGTGGGAGTTACACTGATTCTTCCAAATCTTGTCTCAAAAATGAGTCCCACAGCTCCCCTGCAAAGTAATTGGTCTAATTAGGTGGTAGGAAGGAGCTTCTTTAAATTCCTCAGAAATTAAGACTTGTCATCCGCTTAACATCTTAGCATCTGTTACTGCCTCTTGCATGTTTCTCCACTGCATCAGTCTGAAGGACACTTTCCTGGACCTTTCAGAGAGAAAATCAAAACAAAACAACCCTTGAAACAGAGAAGAAATCAGCCCTTTCTTCAGTGGGATGAAGCATGTAAGGCATTTCACTCCCTCCTTATTTCTCAGTTTGGTGCACATTTGCCTGGGTGAGTACAATAATCACTTTGTTAAGTTAAAATTAGGAGGATACAGGCATAACCTTAAATCCTGTAGTAATCCTTACTGTTGTGGTAATGTTTTCCTGAAATATTTTCCTTGGCAACTGATCCCTGTGTAAATGTTACCCTCTGTGTTTGTATATTTGGAGTTTTGTTTCAAATGGGCTGTTTTGAATCTCTAACTGTCAGTCAGTAGAATGACAACTAATTTGTTGTTTCTTTTTTTTTTTAACTTTGTTTGCTGTTGTCTGGCAGCAAGTAAGTAACTATTTAATTATGGCTAATTGCTCATGCAGTAGGCGTAATTTTAAGACAGAATGCACATAGAGTACTGGGTAAGATTCCGAGGCACTGGGAAGGTTTCAGACTTGCATGTGTAGAGTAGGGGAGAGGTGTACAGCCATTGCAAGCTGAAAAGATTTATTTTGCAGTGAAGCTGTCTGGAAGCGATTGAGATTGTTTAGAGAGATCCTGCTAGTTGACTTGTTTCTGTTGTGGTTTTTTTCCCTTTCTCTATTTGGTGCTGTGTGAATACTGGCACAGTGACATGTAGAAGTAATTTTGTTAAAAATATCTGCACAGATATAGTTCTGAAAGTCCATTGCAGCAACTGGGTACGTTGCGCACTCATAGTATTCCCCAAACGGCTCATGTTTACTGAGAGTCAGCTAACAAAACCAAATAACTTCCACCTACAAAAT
The DNA here is from genome assembly GCF_036013475.1 of Columba livia. Lineage (NCBI taxonomy): Eukaryota > Metazoa > Chordata > Aves > Columbiformes > Columbidae > Columba > Columba livia. The sequence continues at coordinate 26,022,969 of NC_088607.1, read as the reverse complement.
GCTTTTCTTTGGCTTCTGTTTTAATTGCAGTTCAGGCAAATTATGCCCCCTATTTCTTTGATAATGGAGCCAGAAGCACAAATGGGAACATGGCACTTCTCAGCCTTTCGGAGGACGTACCTGTCGGTCAGTATTAAAATGAGTATGTTTAAATTATGAAACTGGAGCTGCTTACTCTTTTGATTAGCAACATGTATTATGTTATAGGTTGTTGTTATATACTGCGGTCTTACGTGTTTTTCTCTCAAGCTTTTAATCGGCCTGAATTTAAAATGACGTGTATGAATTGTAGCTGTCGTTTAAAACTTGGATTGTAGCTCCCCCTTTCTTGGTCCACCATTCTATTCACAGCATCAGAACAGAGACCTTTGGGGTCAGAAACAAATTAATGGTAGTGAGGGACTTCTTACCAGTTCTGTAAATGCTTATGAGAAGAAAGCCTGGTTGCTAGTAATTTTATCAGCCTTGGTAAAAGCAAGCTGTACATTGAAAAGTAACAGAGGCATGATTTTCTTTAAACAGTTGTCACATTTTTCATGTTTACAATACAAATGGTAGAAAATGTTTCTACCTGGAGTGAAAATTGCTTTGTCTGAATAACTGTGGGGTTTTTTTTTAAAAAAAAAAAAAAAAAAAAGGTTTAGTTTTGTTTTATTGAAAATTCAAAAATTGATGCATTTTTCAGCTTTCAACATTTTAAGACAGGTCTATTTATGCTTCATTTAACTGTAGTTGCATTAAGAAAAGTTAAATAAGAGCAAAAAGGTGATTTATAATAATCAATATTTTCCATGGGGTAAGGATAATTTCCTAACACTTAAAAAAATTTGTATAAGATACGTTACAGTGATGAACATCCCGTTTCTTCAAACATCGCACTGAGGTTTTGATTAGGATTTGCTCCTGTTTGTAGCTTTTACAGACTAAATCAGAAAAGTATTTAGCTAATGCAAATTGAGTGCCATTTATTAGCTGCCTTGTGTATAGTGGAGAGAGATGGCTGTGTGGGAAGGGGTGCTCCAAAACCTTCCCCTCCCAGGGCTTAGGCAGCTGGAGGAGGCGAGGGTGAAGGAAGGATACAGAGGGCTCAGCCTCCTCTGGAGGACCAATCCTGCCGCCTTTTCCTTCCAAAACATGACCAGGGTCGGTCACTGCTTTAGGAAGCAACTGCCTGGGCTTTGCTCATTGTCTTGATTTCTGGTGTAATGGTGTTAGTGTCAGCCAGGATCCACACTGGGTGTGCCAGGGCATGGGGAGGGGTGATTGGGAAGCAGTGACTTCTCCTTTGCCTGCTCAACCAGAGAAAAGGAGGAGAAGAAAGTGGCACATAGCGTAGCAGTGACGCATCTAGACAAGGAACTTAAAAGGAGCTTGCTTATGATGCAGCAGGGATTTGCTATAAGCTCTGTGGAGCTTAACTGGAAACCTCAGCTGAAGGCCAACAATAATGTAGTGGCACTTGCAAAAGTCAGAAGCAGACCGAGGAGGTGCAATTTTTGCTGTGCTTCTGCCCAAATTCACATGGAAGCCACACTTTCTCAGCCTTGGTGATCCAGATAGCTCTGCTGATTGCTGGAGTAAGACTAGTCAGTGGAATCGCTTGTCTAATAGTGTAGATAAGGCTTGTCATGCCAGACAGCCACAAAATGGGACCCTGACTCAGTTTGTGTGGGGTGGTGGTTGCCAAGTCCACCACTCAAACCGCAGGCAGTACAACTCTCTTGCCATCAAACTCCCATCCCCTGGTGTGCTGTCAGCTCGCAGATGTTTACTGAGCATCACCTTCTCCCTGCCACCTCTGGCAGCCCCCTGTGTGGGAATGGGGAGCTGAAGATGGCACAGAGCCACAACACAGTAAAATGTGTCCTTCCTTCCAGGACTGCAGCACCACATGGTCTCTCAGCACTCCCTGCAGCAGCAAAGTACAGCAGTAATTTTCCAGTGCTGGGAACCAGTGTGTCTGATCCGGGGCTCCAGGCAAAAAAAGGAGAATGTGCGTGCCTCGACAGCAAAACAGCAGCATGACAGATCAGAGCCTGTGTTAGTGTTCGTGTAACTAGCCTGTGTAAGAATAATGACAAATATGCGATGGGCCTTTTCATGTGCTTTTTTGTCATTAGCAACCAGGCTAGGTACATAGAAGTCCCTGGAGAGTCTGGTTGCAGCAGTGACAAAGCTCAAGCTGCTTCATCTTCAGTGCTGCTGTGCCTCATCCCTGCTGGCTTCATCCAGAATGTGTTTGCATGTGGTCACGTCGGCTGTCTTGTACTTCTCATTTGCTGTATAAGCTTGCTTTAAACTACAAGAGAAAAGCAGTTTCTGGCTTAAAGGTCCAAAGGTGCCACCAAAAGCATTTCTCTGAGGTGAAAGGTTAGGAAGTGTTGAGCTTATGCTTTTGCAAAGGGCCTAAAGAAACCCTTGGAAAGGGACATAAGACCTGCATTTTGATAAATCCAAATGGAGCTGCCAGTGCTTCTTTGGGCTAATTCCCAGAACACCTTGGCTAAAAGTTGTGAGTACTGCAGGGTCCTCTCTTCTGAAAGCACTTTGGGAAGTTCCCTTGGGACGTGGGTGCTTGGGGTTTACTCAATGCAAATGGCTGCTGCTATTCTCTGACCATGTCAGCACAGCCACTCCTCAGGGGTTATTTTCCAGGGAGTCTCCCAGAGGAGGGGACAAACAACACCAGCATTTTGGTGCTGCAGTGCTGGTTGTACATTCAGCCTTGCATAGGGCAAGAGGAGCAGTGTTCACATCAGACCATAGTTGGAGTTGCATACCACAGCTCAGTGAGGGCTCACACACTGCCCGTACTACATGGCTGCCAGGCTGGCCCTTTTCTGTGGCCCCAGTGATGGGAGCCACAGAGGAGGCTGTTACTCTTCGTCCCTCTGCCCTGTCTCCTCCAGAAGAAAGAGAAGGGGTCTTGTCTCCTATGTCTGTGTGCAGTCCCGAGTATCCACACTCCAGCAGTCACCTTTCAGTTTGCGCAGGTTGATCAGTGACAAAGTAAGGCAATTAGAACTTCCATAGATTTGATTCTGGATGGCTTCACTCAGTTTTAGGTGATGCACTAATGGGCAGGTTACCATTATGTGTTCCCTGTGCTTACATAAAATTTGGAATCATAGGCAGGATGGTTTTCTTGGCAGCAGCCAGTGTCTGATCTGAACAGTGCCAGAGACAGCAGCTTTAATAGACCTCCAGGAGTTTTACAGTCTTTGGTCCCACTGAGATTACAAGCAGCTGGCAAAGTGGTGTGTGTTAGTTATATTCCCAGGCATCTGTAGGCAAGGGACTTGCAACATTTTGGAGCACTGAAAGGGGATGATGGATTCTCTGTGTGACTGTAGAAAGAGAAATTGCAGTGCTGCAGCTGCATGAACCCATCAAATTAAAGAAAATTACATTATCATGCTCTTATCATCCTTAACTTGACTTTCTTTTTGCTTGTGCAGTTGTGCTTGCTTGTAGATAGCTGTGATCTACCGAGTTACATGCATTGTGACATAATTTACCATAAAAACAGCAAGTACTGTTTCTGTGACAGCTTGAAAGTCTCTGCAGATTCCCAGATCCCATTTATTGCTGCAGAGCATGAGGCCACTTGAGGGAAGAAGAGCCAGATCAGCAACCCCTTCCAGTGCCAGATTTAGGAAGAATGGGAGAAGTTATGAGCTGAAATAGCAGTTGCTGTTTGTGTGCCTGTTTGGCAGGGCAGAGCAGCGATTAACTCTTTGCAAAGAGTTGCTTGTGTACATACAAAATGTACGTGTGCTCCTAAGTAAGGTCTTAAGGCATGTGTGGGATGCTATTTCAGGTTGTTTGTTTCATCTTACCGCATTAATCCCTGTAAGCCCTCATAGTGGGGACAGAGTGGAACTGAGAACAGCTGCAGAGCAAGGGATTGAAGCAGACTCAGGCAGCCTCACTTTGTTACTATCTCAAAGCCCAAGGATCATCGGTGCTCTGGAGATCTTTACATACCTCTCATCCTTGCATTTTTCCTTTCTGCTTTTCCCCATGCCTCCAAGAATGCATTCTTCTCCATTAGAAGCCAGTTTGTGGTGACAGTTCTTTGATCAAAGCTACAGCTGCCAGCTACCTACCACTGCCTGACTGACCACTTCAGATCTCACCATCCTTCAAGCTTCCTCTCTTGTTCCTGCATGCTCCTGGTCTTATTTCTTTCCATCATTCACAGTTGGCTGCACAGAGCCTTCTTGTCCCCTCTGGTACCCATTGTTCCTTCCTTCTTTGTATCACTCTGATGCAGCTGATATTCCCAAACTGACGAGAGTCCTGCTAATGTATTTCCTGGTCCTTCCTGCAGTGCTTAGCAATCCCACACTGGCACTCTGCCATTTCTCTGTGTTTCTGTGTTTCATCCATCTGCAATGAAACTGCAATGAATTTTTTCTGCTCACAATTTATTTCCAGCCCTCCTTGTCACAAAAAGTATCTGAGTGAAATAATTAGCATGCTTCTTTTAAAAATGCTAATTTCTTTCTGACTAGAAATGACACAGACATGCACAATTTAGCCCAAGCTATGTCTTGAAATCTAGAGACCCACCAAGACCTCACATTCAGATGACTCCAGAAAGGCTAAATGTGCGAAAGAGCAAAAATATTCAACTTTTTTCAGAAATTAAAATTCCCCCCTAGGAAGGAACTACCAGAACAAGACATTAAACACAGCCTGCTCTCTGCATCATTGCAGCAGAGCTGACACTGCAAAAAGAGGAGCCCCCTGCAAAGCGGAGTGCTGCACAGACACGCTGGGGGCTCGCAGGTGCTGTTGCCTTTGCTTTTGTTTTTATGCTTCTGACAGAAACTGAAGATACATCAGAAAATTGCTCTCAGATGGCTTCTCCTTGGAGCTGGTTGCTTTGGGTGCCATGGAGGACACATTCCTGGGTTGGTGTTCCAGGCCCTATGCCGAGTGCTTGCCGCTGGACCCCCCCCTCTCCCCGCTGCAGGCATTTGCAGCTGTGGGGCCCATTTCAGTGGCTGCAGTAGCACCCATGGCTTTGGGGCTGCCCATCCTGGCCATGTTTCTGCTCTACCAGGCAGCACAGGGTGCTGGCGCGCAGGGAGGGAGCAGGGGTTGACTGGGTGTGCTCAGGAAGGAGTAGCTGATAGTGAATAGGAAAGGAGATGCTTTTGAGATAGTCTTGGTTTGTGGTCCATGTCCTCCAGGAGCCTGAGCTCCCTTTGCTTGGCATGAACCTGGAGTGTAGAACAGCTGTCTGCAGGTTTTGTGTTAACTGTCTCTCACCTTTCCTGGTGGGGAAACAGGCCTTTGGCTGAGACAGGTGAAAAGCAGGTGTGTAGCCCCAGTTGAGATGGCATTTGCTGTGGCATTGGTAACAGAGGTGTCCTGTCCTGGCAGCATTGCCATGGATGTCTCTCTCAACATCTTGTTAACAGATGTCAGCTGTGGTGGCAAAGGACAATGTGAGGACTGAACATGACTCCAAAATGTGCCTGGCTTGTTTAACTTGGCAGGGAGGCAGTTTGATTGCTGAGTGTCGCACAGCAGAGCAGGAGAGTGTGTCTTCATCAAGAGGACAAAATCAGGCCCAGAGCACATGGACAGAGGCTGGTCGTGAATAAATTTAAGTCAGAAATAAAGTAAGACAGAGAAATGGCATCATGGGGCAGCCATTCAGCCTGAGTGCCGGGAGCAAAGTGCAAATGACTTTTAAGATGGAATAGAAAAATGGAGCAAAAGCCTGGCATGGCTCCTGGGAGGCAGCTGTAGCAGGGAGCATCATCCAGCTCCCCAGGACTTCTTGTCCCAGCCTGAGGTGCCATGCCCTACAACTCAGAGCATCCAGCTCTTCCAAGTGGGGCCCTTACATGGCATTTGCCATATCCCCCAGTAAAGTCTCTTCTATTCACTTATCTTTCTGACATGGAGAGGCTGTTTACTTGGTATTCACTGATAAGATTTTAGCTATTTTATTCATTTATTTCTTTTTCAGCAAGTGGAGGCAGCACACTGAGAGAAGATTTTTTTAATTGGCATTAACACTGTGCCGAGAAGTGTTCCTAGGGTGTTAATGGTATGGAGAGTATTGTGCAGTGAAATTACAACTCAGACAAAATTAGAAATTATAATGATCTAGAAAAGAAATTTTGATCCACAATCCGATTTAAAAGGCACACAAGTGTCCTGTATTATGAAAAATGAAGTATTAGCTTTAGCTAGGAAGCAAGCAGTCCAGTGTAAAGATCAATGATGTCCTCCATTATATGCTCAGAAACCTCAGTAGTCTCAGTCTGAACTAATATCAAGGTTTCTTCTCATATTTAGCAGCAAGAAAATTCCTAGAGAGGAAGTTGTAAGAGAGAAAATGTTAAGACTGGAAGAACAAGCCCAGGTTCAAATGTATTGACCTAAACTTTCACAATCTATTCTTCCCTAGCACATACCTTTTGATCCCTGGGGAGCACTTTGCAGTTCCTGTGCCACCGGTGTTGGTAGTTTGGGGCAGTCACGGGCACAGCACTAGACCATATGCCTGGTTGTTGCCCACAGGCTCCAAGAGACTCCACATGTGGGTTGTGGTGTCCATCCTGTTTTTCCACTGCACCAGCAGTGCTGCTGAGCAGCTGCAGACATCCGCACGAGCTGGGAATGGGCAGGAGAGCCAGCCCTGTGGAACAGGGAAGGGACAGGAAGAGTGAGGAAGAAGGGCAGAGAAGCAACTAAGAAGTAAAAGCTTCTAATGACTATAAAAGGCTGAAGAAAAGCACTGTACTGATAATAATGTCAGTGAAGTGCTGACAATTGACAACTGAATTCTGCATTTGGCCCCTGCTGTGATTTGAGACAAAGCTTTTGAAAAACAAGAATACATGCAGTCAGTGCTGGTGCTGCTGAAGCTTCAGCAGTCTTGAAATTTCTGTCTGTTGTGTCGACAGCTCTATCAGGAGGCAGGTGTCTCTGCATTGCCTTGCATTTCTTTGTACTTACACAATTCAGTTGTTACGATCAGCAAAGTGCCTCATCATACCGCTCATTGTCTTTCCCTAATTTTGGGGGATCTCAATGTTGTTATTTTCTACTCTGTTTCATGAGAAAAGTCCTAGAAAAACGATGTTTTGTAGTTTTGTGAACCTCTTTTGCAAGTCTTGCCTATTTATTGGCTGGCTGAGCCAGCTCATAACAGGGTCTGTTTGTGCTCCTTTGGGCCCATTGGCTTTTGCAGTGTGAACATTTTTCTGTACAAAGTATTCCAAATATTGCCCTGGTAATTATCATAAGAGAGTTCACTCATAAGTAAGCACAGATCTCATGTGGCTTGGCATAATCTCTTGCTATGCAAAGAAGATAGCCATGTTTTCTAAGTACCAGGACTGATGCTTGAACATTGCACATCTGTTAAGCCCACTGATCTGTTTGCTTCACATTTTGCATGCCAAGAAATAAGCAAATGAGGAGTGAGAGACTGCATTGCAAAACTGAGGAAACATTCAAGAAGCTGACCTGTCAGTGCAAGGGACAGGAGCTCAACCAAAGCTCTAGAGCTGGTGGATCTGGTCAGGGATAAACTCCACTGCAGAGAGGATATGAGAAAAAGATTATGACTTTTGAGTACAGAACTAAAAATCTCTCAAACTCAAGGCCAGAAGAGTTTAAAACTGGAGTCTTCTAGCTTCCCTTTGTAGTGTTCTTCCTTAACTTTATGCTGGCTTTCTTAGCAGGGATCCTTCCACCATATCTTTGTGTCCCATGCACAAGCAAAACCCATACTAACCATTGAGTCACTTGGCTACAGTATTTCCAGTGCAGAGAACTTTGTTAGATGTAAAGCATAGTTTCTGTTCCAAACCTCTGCGAGTTGCATATCTCAGGTTACTTACCCAAGGCACAGCAGATTGGAAGGAAACAACTACAGTGTTTTGTATTTCAGGCTCAGTTAACTGATATTTGTAAAATGCTTGAAGTTATTTGGCTGAAGATATTAATGCACAGTAGAATGACAGACATGTAAGTTTAAAAAATAATACTTATAAATCCTCACCGTGCTTTAAAAACGTGGGTGTTAAAACTCCCCAGGAAGTATCACTTCTGATAAACAAAGTCAGTTTACTAGAAAAACTGGCACCAATTTATCAAATGTTTAAAAATAGAAATAACAATTTCTTTTTCTCCAGCTTGTGAAAGAAATACATTGATGAGTTTATAGAGCTTATGCATTGCTATGAGCAATGTGTGTTAAGTAGAGAATTTAATGAGAGGGAGATAATGAGGAGGAGCAAAGTAGGAAAGAAGAACTTGCATGTCTTGGGTCTGAAAGTGGAAAAGTCTGTGAATGTCCTTCTGAGCCTCAGAGCCCGGGACCAGTCCTGTGGGAGGGCGCCTTCTGCTGCCAGATCCTCTGCCTGCTCCATTGCAATTTTGTTGTCCCCATAGAGCAGAAATGAGTGAGGGCCTTTTGGTACTGCTGAGATTGTCACCCAGTCATACAGCAGTGTCACTTCTGACTCACCTGGGGTGAGAGTTAGTGAAGAGCTTGTCATCTGTGTGAACACTATGATGTGAACAGTATTGATCTAGGTGCAGTTCCACAGGAAGGGGCCTGAACTGAGTGAAACTAGCACTGATAAAATTCATTTAAGCAGTACACTAAAAAGTGGCAATCAGAACTGTGAACTGTCTGCTTCTCTGTATTTCCCAGTAAGTGGGTTTGATTCACAAAAGCTTTGCCTACTGTAGGGGAGCTAAGTTCCAAAGGAACAGACCAGTGAAATCTTCACTGGTTGAAGTAACCACAGGGAAATGCTGTTGAATGTCAATTTTTCAGGTACCCATGTGTATACTCTGAATGGAACTGATCCAGAAGGAGACCCTGTGACGTACGGCCTGGCCTATGAAGCTGGATCAAGACGCTACTTTTCTGTTGACAAGAACCTTGGAAATGTTACGCTGATTGAGGAGCTTGACAGAGAGGTAGAGTGAAATGGCACCACTCTGTGTGTTAATGGAATTTCTTTCAGTTTAATTTGATCTATGGCTTTGAAGGACAATGCCAACTTATTTGCCCTGAGCCATCTAATATACTTTGCAATTCTGAAGCATTTTACTTCATGCATCACATTGTTTACCAGTTGACTTGCGCCACTGACACTGCTGTCAAATTTTTGAGCAGCTGTCTGTCCAGCTTTTGCCAAAGGAATGAAGTGTAAACTTCTCTTATTTTCCCCCATCTGCACCCCATCAAGAGTTTAGCGGCAGTTACAGTCCTCTAATCCTCAAACAGGGAACTCTTCTGTCATTAGGAGGAAGTAGAGATTTGTGTAAGCAGTGTTCCAGGTTACTTTTCTAGTTACACCATAGCCCCTTAGCTCATGTGTAACCATGTGGGTTAAAGATGCTCCCAGCAACAGTGGCCTGAGGCAGCCTTATTCTGGGAACACAAGCACTGAACCCTTGGTATCTTCTTCACAGGGAAGGGTACACAGTGCTTAGTAAACCCTTCCAAATGCTGTGCACTGAGACAAAAGAATTTTGAACCAATAGTGCCTTTTCAGGGAGTGCTTCTTGAGAAAGATGACTGATTTTCACTAGCGTTTTACAGGACAACAGGGATTCCCAGACCAACTATCTCTTGACAGTAGCCACAGAAAGTCCAAGGAGCCCCACATCTGGAACATCTGAGGGGTTTTCCTAGCCTCTGTACCATGATTGCTTCATGGTACTAGTTGTTACTTTCATCTGCCTGCCGAGACACATTTAAATTTGCAGTCCCTTTTCCAATCAGGGCAAACACCGTCTCTAATAAAGGAATTTTCTTGGTTTACAGAAGGAAGATGAGATTGAAGTTATTGTCAGTATTTCAGATGGCCTGAGTACAGTAAGTATTTAATGATGCTGTAGCTTGTCAAACTGTCCCTACATAAATCCTCCTATTAAATTACCTTACAGGGACTATCTCATTTTATCAGAAAACATAGTCTCATTAGTCTTACCTCCTGTTTCAAGAGTTACTGAACTCTGAGAAACTCATGTCTCAGCTATTTGAGGATAATTACAATGTTATGTGAGCTGAAAGACTGACTTAGTGGCCTGCTGAACTGTTGCAGCTTCCTATGGAGTTTCACTGTCAGCTCAGTAGGATTCATACCCAAGAAAGATCTGGAGGCTTTTTGGAGAAAAGCATGACTTTATAGGAACTGATGTTGGACACTCAAGACCTGGCTGTCCCTCTACCCCTGCAATTCTTCTCTAGCATGGTATTTAGAAGATTTGCTTAGGCTAGGGTTGTGGGGGTTTTCTTGTGTGTTGCTTTGATTATGTTTGATCATTAAGGACTTATCTGAGACATTGCAGAAGCATCTAATCCTAGTTCTGCAAATTTCCTTGGCATTTTTGGCTTACAGACGGATGCTGTCACAGCCAGGATATTAGTCTGCCAATAAGAGGACCTAGGCTTCATCACTAGAGGTGCCACAAAAGTGGGACCCTCTTACTACCCACAAGACAGAATAACATTACAGCTATTCTCTGTCTCAAATAAATTAATTGACATTACTGCAACGAATGTTTGGGAGGTGCTAGAATCCTGCGGGCACAACTGCCCTGGCAACCTCTGTAAATAGGAAATAATGGCATCACATCCACATGGCCACTGGGAAGTTCTGTTGGTCAAATATGTTCGGTTTTGTATTATATTTTTAGAAAGAGAATGCATATTTTGTTCAAGATGGATTGTTATGTATCAGCATGCCATTTGTACATGCAAGTTATGCATGCTATTAACCTAGTCTCATGGCATCAAATGAGGCATTAATGAATGTTCTTGACTGTTGGGTACAAACTTTTGCAGTCTTTTATATATTCTTATAAAATGAATCATGTTATCTTGAATGCCGTAAGAAGAAGAGAGACTTCTGAAAATCAGCCCCAATCTGTAATTTATACAATACTCTGAAAATCCTTATTTAGTTTGGAGATATCTGGGTGTTCTTGACAAAGCAAATTCTTCTGGATGATGGGATATTCTGTATTTTCTTTTATGATGTGCTCAATTTTAGTAGTGCAAAATTATTCTATTACAACATAATTTTTCATTGCCTTAGTAGGCAAATTAAGAGGTACATATTGGAAAACATCTTGGGTCATAATATGTTCTCCATATTCTACTCCAGGTTTCTGAAAAAGTCAGGATCCTTGTAACGGATGCTAATGATGAGAGCCCGGAGTTCATCGATACACCTTACATAGTCCAAGTCCCAGAGGTTGGTGAGGTTCCTTTGCATACTGGAAGTACATTTCAGTAGGGTGTAAGAGGAGCTAGTATGTTTTCAGTCAAATAACAAGATACGTAGAGCTAACTTGCATTCTTTTGGTTTAGGGTTTGGGTTTATGTTTAATATTCTCTGCAAACTCAGGGAATAATTCTATAGTTACCTAAAGTGTGCTATTTTGTGAGAAAGCTCCAAGATGTGAGTCATTGGGAGTTTTTAGAATTGACTTTAGTGGGAATAGGATGCACTCAGTCTTAGCTGAGATTTCCTGTCATTTTTATACCAAAACGTTTATCTTCCTTCTTGTTCGTTTCCAGTTTCCTCAATTTTTAATCTCTGCTCTCTTTTCTTTCTGCTCTTTGATTCCCTCAATGCATTTATATTAATTCTACTGTCACTCTCTTTTTCTACCTCCTTGCATGCTCGTTTTTCATTCTAACTCACCTGTTTTTTGACTTCTGTGTGACTCTGGTAACTCTTCCTGGTCACAGAACACTCCCTCCGGCAGCAGTATCTTTAAGATTGAGGCAGTGGACAAAGACACGGGTTCTGGAGGAAGTATCACTTACTTCTTGCAGGTAAGGTATTACCTAGACGTTCAAAAATAACCTCTCATTTACTGCACCAGAAAACAGGCATTGACAAAAGGGATATTGTCTGATTGCAAGCAGACAAATATAGTCCAGCGAGCAGAAGGAGGAGCTGGAGTTGCCACTGCCACTTGCCAGCAGGACTCCTTTCTTTGGACTAATAGGGGGAGCAAGTCTAACTTGTAATCTTGTGTACATATGGGATTTCTAAAGCATGAAATAGCTTTCTTTAGAAAGCAAAATGCACTGGAAAACCCAAATGGGCACTTCAGTATAGCAGGCTGGTGCATTTTTAGACCTGGATCAACAGTGTGAAATATGAGGTACTAAGACTTCTCACTGACACAGCCATACCTGCTTGAAACCAGCCTTTCAGGCAATGCCCACTGGTAAAGAACAGAGGGGACTTTCTATTTAAAGCTGAATTTCTTTGTTACAGACGGTCTGAATGCCAAAAGGGCAACTTTTTGCATTATATCTTTCAAATTCCTTCTTCCTATAGGTAGCTTCATCCAGATTAGCTGCAGTTCCCCTTATTCAAGAGGAAAATAAAACAAAACTTGTTGCAATATTTCCTGCGGATGCAAATATGGAAACAAGTTGCAAGATATTTACATAGCACTAAAGCTAATCCTTTTAAGGTTTTCGGCATACTATGAAAGAACACCTTGAGTGCCTTGTTGAAATTTAGTTTTGATTTTGCCAGTTATGATCCATTTAAAGTACAATATGTACAGGCTGATAGACTATGAAGCCAAGGAATGGCAATTTCAAAATTCCATGTCTAGTTGATATATTTGTGTGGCAAAAAGGTTACTAAATATGTATATTTGTTGGGGGGGAAAAAAAAAAAAGTGTTGCCAGGTGTTTTGGCACAATCTCTGGGAATTCTCAAGTTGTACACAAAAAAGCCTCTCTGAAAGTCTGATGTAGGCAGGGGGTGATATCTACTGAAAGGCTAAGATTAACCAGCAAGTGACTGTTGCGTAGGGATACCCAAATGGAGATGTGTTTATAGATATCTCCAGTCTGGAAGAATGGAGTGAGATATTTTTTAGGGCTTTTTGGAAATCAGGTGTCTTTTAGCTTATATTTGTATATTGCAAAAATCACCAAAACACCACCCTAGTGACAATAATCCATGCATGCAAATTTCCTGCTTTTTTTTTTAGGCCAGCAGAACTTTGAAACACGAAGGGATAACACCTTTTTTCCTCTTCCTTTTCCTTTCATCCTTTTTTTTTTTTTTTTTTTTTATGTTAAGCTTCCATACCTTTTTCCATGCAATAAACTGTGTTAACCAAAGTTCAAGATTTTACAATGAAATACTAAAAGACTTTTAAAATCTACATTGCAGGTAACTGATTTATTCTGAATAATGAGAGACTCGTGGTTGGTTCATGAATTGTTCATAAACAGACAGAGTTGAAATTCATCAAATATATTATTCACCTAAACCATATCATTATTCTAGTCTTTTCCCTTAGCAGATGAAATAAAAGATGAATCCCTATGGCAATCTTATTTTCATTCCTGTAATCTCTCGCTTTTTCATTTTTTCTTCTAGAACATCCATGCTAGTAAGTTTACAATAGACCGTCACAGTGGTGTCCTGCGCATCAAAACAGGGGTCACCTTGGACTATGAGAAATCAAGAACACATTTTGTCATTGTGGTTGCCAAGGTATAAAGCTTTTATCCGAAACTAGAGGCGGTGGGGGGGCGTATTTGAGTAGGAGTGGTTAGTTCAAATACAAGTGTGACTTAAAGGGTTGCTGAAACATGAAGCGTAATATTGAGGCTGCAATGTCACTCCCTGTGGAACATCTGGAGTTGTAGGGGATAACATAGAAAAGTGAGGGAGTAATGGTGACCAATGTCTGTTGCTCAACAACGTCTGGAGACATTTGAAATGTGTTTCCCACATTTCTTTCAGGCCCCAGTGACAGGATAGTGAGCCCCACTGCAGAAAGTCACCTGTGCATTTTGAGAGTCACCTAGAAGTGAAGGGTTGGTGTGTGAGGCCCTGGTTTGATAAGCATCAGCCTTTGGGCAAACGCAGGTGGCCAGGGTCAGCTTGTGCTGCCCAGGGCATGGCCCTGCCACAGCCAAGGCAAACCCCTGGCAAGCAGGCAGAGCAGTCACGGGCATCAGCCACAGCAAGTCACAGGGCACAGCTGGACCAGATGTCTTTTCCTGAAATATCTGTGGATGTTTCTTTCTTTCACTTCTCTGCTGCCTTTTGGTAGGAGCTTATTGAAATCCTGCAAATACTGTTGCACATCCCTTCTTGCTACTGTCATTCGCAGCAGTGCTGTGCCTGTGGCACAGCTGAGGATTCATAACAGGCATTAAAAGTTTATGGATTCTGAAGTAAAGTCTCTCAGAATCCTGAGGGGACCTGTCACACAGACAGGAAGCAGGACAGTTTTGCTGCTACTTGTGGGAACTTTGAGTTTCTCATGTTTTATGAAAAATGTACAGATCCTTTTGTGTATTTATGTAGCCAGGTTTTGTTTGAGGAGAAGTAACAAAATTTGGTTGAAATGCTGCCTTTTGAGCAGTAAGGAGGAAAAAACTGAGCATCTCTTTTCCAAAAAAATTGAATTTTTAGAGTTGGTACAGCAGACATGCTGAACAATTCACACTCTTATGCATCAGCATGGCACTGACCTCCAGCCGGTGCTCTGAGACTGAGGGTGTTAAAAGCTTCTGAAATTGTGAGTCATCTTTCTAATTGGCTCTGCAGTATCAGTAGCACAGAGTTGATTGTAGTCAAGTCCCCAGGGACTGTTTATACACTGTGGCTATCTAACAGTTCTGGGCTGTACAGCTCCTCTGTGCTTTCACTTTGTCATGTAAGAGTCCCTAGGAGACTTGGATCATGCACTGTTTAATTTTCCCCTAGAATTGCACTACATTGCTACTGCATATTGTCTTGTGTTTACAAGATTATGTGTGGGATGAAAAGCTGTAAACTTTAATCACTAACTTTTGCATCTGTCAGTAACTTTTGCATCCTAGCATTCTTTTTCCCCAAAAAACCTTGAATTCCCTGTCCCCCGTGTTGTTGATAAAAGATCACGTGACTGCATTTATTCACACGACCACTTTTAATTACTTCTGAGACACTACAAGCTCTCTTCCTAATCAAAGAGGGGGCAGGAAAAGTGGAAAAAAGAAGGGAGCAGGGCAACAGAGATTAATCTGTGTGTTGAGATAGAGAAGGGATTCCTGGGACTGTGCTTCTGAAAGCTCATGAGATGCATGCAATGCCATAAGCTGATTTACAGACATGTTGCAGCAGAGTGATCTGATGATTACTTCTCTTCTAGGATGGTGGTGGGAAGCTCAGGGGAGACAACAAAGTGTTTTCAGCCACAACAACAGTTACTGTCAATGTGGAGGACGTTCAGGACACTCCTCCCATGTTCATTGGAACCCCATACTACGGATATGTCTATGAGGATACACTCGCAGTAAGTGCTGGTTTTTGTCTGTAGGAGAACAAGTGCAATCTTTCACATCACAGTCAAGATAGCCCTATGGTTTCTACTACAGTTTTTATTGGAAACTGGGACCTAAACTCTGATTTGACTTCTAGGTGAAATGGGCTGACCCAATCTCAGACTTGTTCTTGTGCAAGGTATGGGGAGAATTTATGCCCAAATGCTCTAGACTCTTTGTGCTGTCCCAATGATATCACTTGGGAAGAAGCAATCCTGACATGCCCAAATTGCAGGATACTTTCTGCTCAGTGACAGCTAGATAGGCAGAACAGGCCAGGAAGTCCTCCCAGGCCTAAAACCCACCAGACTATCAAGCAATAGGACCGCACTTAGGAGAACCACTTGGAAATCGGGACGTTGCATTTGTCGCACATGTCTGCTGCTGAAGATGCCACATCGTATCTCTCACCGACACAGAATCCAAAGAGTACATCGCCATCGCCTGGCAAATGCCTAATGCAGATTTGCTTAAAAGGAGTATACAGCTTAGCAGATGAGTTTATTATATCCACCGTGAAGCTCCAGCCATGTATTATTCTTCAAGCTGCAAACTAATGACTTTTCTCTATATCTAAGCAGTGCCATGATCATGTAATAGTTTGGGTTGGAAGGAACCTTCAAAGGTCATCTCGTCCAACCCCCCTGCAATTAGCGGGGACATTTTCAAGTAGATCAGGTTGCTCAGAGCCCCATCGAGCCCAACCTTGAATGTTTGCAGGGATGAAGCATCTACCACCTCTTTGGGTAATGATATTGTATAGATCAACTTTCATCCTGTTACGTAAGATTTAATTTAAATTTCCTTCAAACCTACAACAAGAAATGGTATCTGCTCATGAAATTACCCAGCACTGGACTATTGATCTCTTGGGCAGTGTGACTGCACACTGTTCAGCTGATCTTCCCTTGAGTTTCAGGAAAGATTGCATTTTCACTTTTTGTCCAGAACTCCAATATACACTGCAGGCCTTATAAGACTGTGTATTGCAGTTCAGTGCACAGGCTGCTACATTTCAGCACGGCAGAGAAGTAGTGCCTGTGTACTTCACAGATGTTTGGAATTAATGATGTTATGTATATTAATTTATTCTGCATAGTTACATATAGATCTTGAAACAACTATCAGGTGCACACAGGAATTAGTGTTTACCATGGAAATGAGAGTCAATAAATGTTAATTACACCCAGTCTGAGCTCATAACTTACACCATTATGGTGTTATAATGATGGAAGCACAAATCAGTCCTTCCCAGTGTGGGTTTTGCCATTAGAATTAACTCTAGAGAGAGAGAAGCACTAGCTGATTTTAGTATTGTTTACACAGTTGGTGTTAATTTTGCAAACTTGCTTCTTTTCTCCTTGGTGGAGTTGTCAGGATTTACCAGTACTCTGTCACCTTCAAAGGGACTGCACTGCATTTTGCCCAGTAGGCAGATTTTGTTGCAGCTTCCAGCATAAATGATAATAAATACAGTTCTGTATTTCCAGTTGCTCTTACAGAATCCTGCTCTTGTTTGAAAAATTCACTGAAGGGTTGTCATGAAAACGTTCCCTCTTGCCATTTGTGATTAACTGACAGTTACTTCAATGTTCCCTGGTTTTGCAGCCAGTAACACTTTAGTTTGGAAGCCTAAATTACACAGATCATTGCCACTTGGGTGAGCATTTTAACACTGATGGTCATCATCCTTTTGAGTTGATAGGAGTAGTCACACAAGCAAATGGGCTCCAGTACACAAGTTCTGTATGCATGGCCCACAACTGTTACTTGCACAGACAGAAAGACAATAAAATCACCATCATTTTCATCCCAATTTTATGCCCTAAATGTTCTGTGGGCCAAATTGCTTTGTGTTTCCGTTTGCTTTCGCTGCTTATCCAAACTTAGTTAGGACCAAAATGACCTGATGACTCTTCAGCAGCTGCCTGTGAGGCCATGGGACACACAGTGACACTGGGAGCCCACACAGCAGCTACCAGAGGGAATCTTGGTAGTGACTCAAACTAAACCTCAGGTCTCAGATTGGTTACTCCAAATTGTGTGGCTTGAGGCAGGTGTCTCTGGCTGCCCCTACTGACTGTTTCTACAGCTGGCCAGCCCCTGGGCCAGAGGTACCCACGGCCACAGGGGATCTGCAGCCATTGCCCACCTCTGCTGTTGGCACTGCCACAACCATGGGCACAGAGCAGCCCTGGGGAGCAGTGCAATGCTGCTGCTGGTCCTCTGCTGCTCACCCAAAGCTGAGTTGGAAAAGAGAACGTGAGGGCTGGGGAGCGGGCAAACTGGAAGGCACACAGCATGCCCCAGGCTGCGGTGAGCCCTGCCCTCCTGGAGCAGCCGAGGCACCAGAGCACATTGCTCTGCGTGGGTGTGGGCAGTGGCACAGCGCTGGCAGCAGGCTGGTGAGG
This sequence comes from Columba livia, assembly GCF_036013475.1. Classification (NCBI taxonomy): domain Eukaryota; kingdom Metazoa; phylum Chordata; class Aves; order Columbiformes; family Columbidae; genus Columba; species Columba livia. Next base: position 26,005,200 of record NC_088607.1, on the reverse strand, counting down.
GCAGGTGGCACAGCAGGTCCGAGTGGAGTGAGCAGGAGCAGGGGGGTGTCCCTACTTTGTGGCTGAGACATACCTGGGAATAACTGAACTGTTGTGGTAACAACACAGAGTTGGTCCAAGGAGTAGCATTCAGCTCCTGCTTTCCAAAGGCAAGCACTGATTTTTTTATGGTTGAGACTCAGTGGCCCTCGCTGTGCTTCCCACAGAGCACAAGCAAAAGTACCCATCCCCACACAGACACCTCACTGCAGAAAGATTTACAGAAGTTCAGTTTTTTAATACACAGTTGTGATTTCACTGCTCTTTGATCTCGGCACAAAGACTGTGATTTGCTGTTTCTCCCCAGGGCTCTGAAGTCCTTACTGTTGTTGCTCTTGATGGAGACAGAGGAAAGCCCAACAGTATTCATTACTGCATTGTGAATGGTGAGTAGACTTGTCTTTATGAAAGCTGAAGGGCAGACCAAACTAGATCTGACATTAAATTAGAATGGGATATGCTGGAGTTTAATAAAGCTGAGACATTCTCATTAAATAGTGTCAGGTACCTCAAACAGTTTCAGGACCCTGTCTACCAGAGAACAGTCAAGATACAATTCGCTGAGTTTTATCATTGCCTGATAGAAGTACACTTGAAGTTGTTAATGTTGCTGATTTGTTAGGCATCAGTAGCCTGCTTGTCATTTCAGCAAGCGTAAAGGGAGATGCGTTCACTGCTACTGAGCATCTCTATCATTTAATCTGGGAGGCAAGAAAATTCATTGAGAAACCCAGATGTGGTATTTAGAGGAATCTTTTTATGAATATGGTGATTAAAGTGGCCAAATGGTCAAACCTCTGGTTTCTTGGAACAAATTATATTTACCAGTGAAGAGACACTGGCTGTACGCCGCACTGGAAGAAAGTAAATGTTATCAGAAGATTAATGCTTTTCATCAGCTATTCTGTGAGTGTCTGTCACACATCTTTTAATAGCATAAATGTGAGACTTAGCTGAGTTGATGATTCATTAGTTGGTGAAGTCAAGAACTTAGCTCAAATAAACTCCAGTCTCCAACATTAGTTTTGTTTGGTTCTCTCTTCCTCCTAAACAAGACTCCCATGGCAACTGGGCACCCCAGCTTCCAGGTGTAAGATACGCCAAAATCTCACAAGAGAAATCTGAGGTGTAGTTGCAGAGCTAGCCAGTAAGTTCTTCAGTGTCTTGTGTGATCTGAGCAGCAAGGTCTGGAGAGGACAGAGAGGGTTGCAATTAAAGGTTTTGCCTTGATGTGGGATGAGACCCATGCTGAAGTTCCTTCTTCTCAATGCAAGGAGACAGATAGAAGAGAGTAAAAGGAAGGTAGAAATATTGAGGGGAGGGGGAAGCTCTAAGAGGAGAACGGAAAATGAGAAAAAAGTAAAAAGAAAGATGGAGAATGAGGAGTTAAAAAAAAAAAAAAAGTGGGATAAAAATATGCTAGATAAGGGAGAAAATGAGTAAGGACGATAAGTGAAGGCAGATGAACCAGGGAGAATGTCAAAGGGAAATATGATTAACAAGGAAATATACCATATTTCCAAAGAAAATAGAGGAGAACCAAAAAGGTGCTATGGGGTAAAGAAGGTGAGTGATTAGGAAAGAGTGGAAAATGAAGATGGAAGACGACAGATAAGGAGCACAAAATATGACCTAATGGAGAGCAGGCTTTCCTCATGCACATTAACACAGAATTTTGATAGCATGAAACTGAAAAGAAGGAAAGGGAATATGCTTTTAGTGCATAGAAAGTTGAAGAAGTAGATAGAGAACAAAAGATTACAACAGGTTTCTGACCCTGCACCTCAAACCCTGGCATTACTTGTGACAAGCTATTATTCCAAACCTGCAGACTGGGTGGGCTGTCAAAGGACAAGAAAATACTAACAGCAAGTAGGAAATTATTTATTCTTTATAAGCATTTTTTTATCCTGGGAGTGTGGGATAATTTTAAAAAATGCTCCAATCCTCTGAACATGCTGTATAAAGGAACACACATAATGCTACATATTCTGAGTTGTCAATTTCCCTGTGATAACTAGGCAATAATATGAAATACGGTGGCTTGAAACCACTATCGACTTAAGCTTCTTCTCAGTCAGGATGTACTATCCAGGTCAATGTATCTTAATAATTGACCACTGTATGAGTCAATACCTGTTCAATGTTGTGTCTGGCGTACTTTAATGAAGTAGCAGTTATTGCAGGTATTAGCAAAATGGGATACTATCAGATGGTTTAAAAATCAGCATTGGAATTGAGTTAGAAAAAAAGAAAAATGACTGGGCTTTCAGGTCATCATCCTTTATTTCTGAAGGCTTGATATCCTTCATTGTGAAAGTCTTCCTCTCTTTTCCCTTCAATGGTAGCTCTGTCACAAAGCGTAGGTAGTGGCCAGTACCCTACGTGAGGTATCATGCAGGGGTGCCCACAGCCGCTTGGCAGAGCAGGGCCAGACCTCCCGAGCTGCCGGCCAGTCCCCAGCCTGCTGTGGCCGTGACAGTGAGAGGGATGCAGACACGGTGATGAGACACCGCTGCCTCTCTGCAACGTGGTGCTTCCTTCAGCACAAACTCACCAGGTGTCCAGAGGCTGCAGCCCTGTGACTGATACTCTGTTCAGATCAATTGAATTTAGGTCAGCTGTAGTAAAGTCAGCCTGCAGCCCTGTCCTGCCTGTGTCAGACTCTGCCTCAATGCAGAAAGCTGGGGTTTTTACCCCAGATTCTCCAAAATCCCTTTTTGTTCAGGACATCCTTGCAAGAGGCTGAGAGTTTTTCAGCAACCGAGTGTCTAAGGCCAGAAGATGCTTCCCTGGAGATACTGTCTGCGGAAATAGCGACTATGTTTCTTTCAGACAGATTGTCAGACTTCTCACCTTAGATGATGTTAGTGAGAGAAATGTTCTTGTTTCTCTGAGACTTAATTATGCATTTGCTAATTAAAATGAGGAATGTCTATTTTTGTCTAAACCACCACATAAAGAATACAGCATAATAGAACCGACTACCAAATTTGCATGCCTGGTTTCTGGGGCTTGAAGAGAACCTGGCCAGGGTGGGAACAGGAAAGTGAGGGCAGCTGCCCATAGGGGCAGAGCTCCACTGAACTGTTCCTAGGGGAGGAAATCCTTTTTAGCCCTCATCTGCGTTTTCATCTCACTGTGACCAGGCATAAAAATGCTTCATTTTTGAAAAGCAACTTCGAGTCTGCTAATGGGTATGGATACAAATGCAGCCAATGTTATGCTTAATGAATGTATGGTTGATTGTTCATGCTTGTTCAGAAAAAGAAAGCATGCCATGTAACTAAAGCATCTCGGTTTTATTGCAGGAAGTGAAGGTTCATTTGAAATCAGCAACACAACTGGAGCCATTTCTGTTATAAAAAGCCCTAATCAGCTCAAGAAAGAAGTATATGAACTAAAAGTTCAGGTATGTTCTTGTGGCCATTTGAAGACTGCTGATCTTCAATGCCATGAGTAGGCATGATTGTCTAAAATAGCTCGATTTATAGCTGACTTCACCTGTTTTAGAAACTACCTCCTATATTTGAGCAGAGTGCCAGGCAGCATAAAACAGAACAAACTGCTTTTGTTCCTTGGGATATTTAGTGTCTCAAATTAGTTCTTTCAAATGAAGTAATCTTGTCTTAATTTCATCTCTGAGCCTAGAGAATCAACATCTTTTACAGTAGGTAGGTAACTGTTCTCTGTGTTTCTAGATTTTATTGCTAAACTGGGAATTAATGTTTTGCAAACTCTGTATGATGAGAAAGGTAATTATGAAATCTGTGATTAGTAATAGGACCAGGGTAGATCATGCAATGTCATAGCAGTAAGCACTGATCAGCCACATATAAATACAAGTTAACACCTTGATGAGCTAGTACCAGTGTGACAGACTACATTATTTTAAGCAGTTTGTAAAGACCAAGAGTTTAAAAATGTAGAGTTAAATTGTGAAGACCGTATCAGCTTTCTTCAGCAAATGCGTATTACGGCCACAAGAGTTTGTCATGGTAAGGACAATGCTGTCTAAAGGCAGCTTTGGGGCCTCGCACACAGCCAGAACCAGAGTAGCATCCAAAAGGGCGCTTGCTTGTGAGTGGGATCAAGCCACTTGCTGAACCTGAGAGATCATAGAGTTCCTGTTGTTGGAGTTAAACTCGGACACTGTTTCTTCCCCTAATCTCTCTAGTTTACTGCAGTGTGCTAGCACTTCCCAGATAGAGGATTAGTTAAGCCCTTGCAAGCTGTTCTGATCTCCTAGTTATATCTGTGGTGACCTGGAGCTCGTGGAGGCTACAAAATCTACCTGAGGAACCAAAAGTGTGTTGTATTGCCCACTATACATAGTGACAGGCACCTCAGTTACTACCAGACCAGCATCTGCAGAGAAATGTAGCAGTCTAGTGCCTTTGATTTTGAGCCCTTTGAGCAAAAAAATGTTAGAGATAGCTGTTCTGTTACAAAAACGTCAGCCAGAGTTTCTGTCCTGACAGAAGAAATGTTTTAGGTCCAATCCAGTGAATCGGACTGCACGTTGGAGTTGTTGAAATCCAGACAGATTTGTTCTTTCAGTTTAGAAAAATGCCAGCTAGGTTTGCTTGTCTGTCTGAACTATATCCAGTTTAAACTAAGCTTGTCTAGACAGCAAAGCGGAATTTTAAATCACAGACTAAATCTCAAGAAAAACAAATGTGTGCCATTTTTCTTTTTCAAATATTCGCCTAAATACCACAAGTATAGTTTTTCTCTCAGTTTTCAAAGCTGCAGTCCTTGCTGCAATGTGAAAATTGACTACCTGTGGTACCACAGCAAATTTAAAGATTGTCTTCCTTTTCTATTCTGTCAACACTTTAGGGAAGCAATTATCTTGCCTCTATTAGGTTATCTGTTTTTAGAGAACTGTTTTCACCTAGGGTGAGTTACTAAGCTCACAAAATGAGAAGCAGAATTTTTCACTGGGACTTTATTGAGACTGGTTTATTACCATAATCTTCTAATCATCATAAACTTCAGTGTGAAATGGACTGAGATTTCTAGATAAATATAAGGCTGTCAATCTTTGTACAAGTTAGTGTGTTAGGGTGATTTGTACATGCAGAACAATACCTGAACATGGAACTGAGGAAAGAGAGTATATGCTCATCATTCTTCTTTGTCTCCTGCCTGCTGCAGGCATCAGAAATCAGTCAAGAAGGTGACGTCTCAGCGTACGCTTTTGCCATAGTGACTATAAGGGTGGTCGACCTCAACAACCATCCTCCAACATTCTACGGAGAAAATGGTCTACAGAACAGATTTGAACTGACCATGTATGAGCATCCTCCAGAGGGTGAAATCTTGAGGGGATTGAAGATTACAGTCAATGATTCAGATCAGGTAAACTATGAAGGAAATTATGTGGACTTTCAGTTTTCCTGCCCTATTTTCCCAAAGACTAGAAAGAGCTATCAGGTGGGGACATGTTATTTTAGGAACTCATCTGTTTCACCTATATTCCCCAAAAGCCTAGGGCAGACAAAGCAGTTGTAGGGTCTGTTATCAGAGAGATTTTGGACCCAGAAGCATACTTAGTCTGTCATATACTGTTATGCCAATGAGAAGGGCGGTCCTAAAGCTGCAGCACAATTCTTGTGGCGACTAAAGTTGAACAGTCTTTATGGACTTCCTCTGACTACTGGTTACATTCAGTTGTTGTCAGTGTGATGTCTGAGAATATATTCCCTTTGGAGATTTACTTAGAGTTTCCAATCACTTTAGTACCTTCAAGTGCAATTGCTTTCTGTATCCTCTCAGCCCCTGCTGAAAACAGTACATTCTGAACCCTTACATTGGTTGTATATACAACATATCATCCTTCTGGCCCTTATGTTACAGCCAGAGTCTACAGTGCATGCTTTGGTACATCATTCTCCCTGGAGTCATATTTTTAGATAATCTTAAAAATTATTCCAGAGCCAAACTAACTCTAACCAGATAAAGGAAAAGGAAAGAAGACTCCATCCATCTCAGCCTATCTAACTAACCTATGATGCCCGTAGATACTATGGTGATGGTTGCTATAGGGATCCCTAGGCTAAATACTGTATGAATAGCATCCATCTGAGTTAGCCTGAGGTTAGGTAGTGACAAGAGAAAAGCTTAATGCATCAGTGAACTGTATGACTATTGGTAAGAGTGCTCTTATACAACTGCATTCAGTATTGTGCTGTTTTGACTGTATTGTACTCTGTCAAACCCACCAGCTTCTTCCCCCTCCCACCTGCTGCTCTGCAGCAAGCAGATAAATGATTGCTTTCAAAGCAGCGCTACGTCTATCCTGCTATTGTCACAAAGGATGTTGTGGCAGAAGGAAAGAAACAAAACCCATTTCTTCTAATTAGAGACAAAATATATATTTATCATACGTAGGCTGCCAAAATATTCAGGCTGCAAGTTAGGCTATAAAATAAGCAGAAAACATTACTAAATATACTGTGTAGATTTCTCAAGAAGCTTTCCAGTATAGTGTAAGACATCACTCTGGGGGATAGCTTGCTTTTCTTTTAAGGCATAGAATGCAATGTTTTCCCTTAAGCACAAGAGGACTATATAGAGAAGAAAATTAAACGTATGTCACAGCCATCAGTGACTCTTTCATTTGGGGGAGTGGATGGTACTGGGGAGGAGGAGGAAGCTGTGGGCAAGGTCAGTTTTACACCTACAGTTTCATGGAAATGCCATCTTTACTTGCAAGAACATCATGCAGACATTTCTCCTTCAGCTCTCTTCACCTGACAGACACAGTGTAGGGCTCAGTGCTGTTGTTCCTTCAGTCATTCCTGTGTCCCACTGCTGTCTGCTTGGAGACATGCAGCAGCATGGCTTCCTCCAAGCACTTCTGGGTTTGGGTGCTCATCACTGTCAGAAATCACTCAGACACTGAAGGGAGGCAGTTCTCTGCCCACCCTATGCTACCATCCCTCCAGTCACGTACAGTCCCAGGTGTAGAGGACTTTGTATGGTCAGATCGTCTGTTGTCCCCATCAGCACTATTTTCCATACTCTAGCAGCTCTGGCTTTGTGTGTTTGGCTTTACTACCCAGATTAAGAGAGTGTGTCGTTGTCTCTGTAGCTGTGGGGGTTTGTACAATCAAACAATGCAAACGACTGAGTTTGGATCCAAGATCATTCTGTTTCCCTTGGGGCTACTGCTGAACACTCTTTCTCTTGACATGAACTAGGGTTGCAGCAAGAACTCATAACAAGGCCTCCAGGGATACAGCTGAAAGTAAAGTTATCCTGCTTGAAAGTTATTATTGGAAATTCTTCATCAAGATTCATGCTAGGGGGAGAAGATGGCACCAGTCAGGCAGTGGACATGGCTGGTTTGTCACAGTGTTAACATGACATTGCTTGAGAAATTGGTGAACTCAGAGAGTTGGCGAGGTGGGGTCAACTCATTTTCCCACCTCCCCTGAGAATTCACATTTCGTCTTTTCCATGCTCCAGCTTGGTTTAAATTAATTGGTCTGACCAACTGGCTCACTCTTCCCAACTTGCACACAAGTGGTGGTAACCTTTTAGATACTTCTGCTTCCCATGTCCTCTCCGGCTAGAAGGTTTTTCTGTATTGTGGGATTTGGCTTTGTGTTCCACCTGAAGCTGTCAAATCTGTGTCACATTTTATTCTGCACAAGTGGAGCTCCTCTCTCCTTCAGGTGAATCAACTTCCAAAAGTTTTAGTGGCTGAAACTCTGGGCTAGCTTCATCCAGTTGGTGTAAACTGTGGAGTACCACCTCTGTTTGGAAATTGCACATCTTTGTGGCTCTGCATCATCATGCCAGGCTGTGCGCTCTTAGGACACAGGCTGGATTTTTGAGAGGTCCTGATGGGGCAGTTCAGTTGTCTTTGGCAGGAGCCAGGAGGATGCAGAACTTGCCTACCCATGTGCACACGGTGCTGTCTCTCACTAGCTCACAACGTGTGGCACAAAGCCCAAGGCTGCTTGCCACAAGAGTCCCTCTCTTAAGCTAGTCCTGCTGCAGGGTTTTTCCATTATGACTGAAAGAATAACCAAGCTTGTCAATCTATTTTAAGAAAATCTGTGTCTGTCTTGTGACCAGAGCTGGAGGGATTATACAACTAAGCTTCTTAGCTGTCTCTCACCATGGGCTGGAGAGGAGAGGGCTCTGAGTAGTCAGACTCGTTCTAATTTTACGCAGCATGAAGAACGAGAGCAAACCTAGTCTGTAAGGAATGCATCGTTTGCTGAAAACAATGTAATATCTGCTTTCATTCACAGGGAGCCAATGCTAAATTCAACCTCCGTCTTGTTGGACCTGGTGGCATCTTCCGAGTGGTTCCTCAAACTGTCCTGAATGAGGCTCAGGTTACAATAATAGTGGAAAATTCTGCTGCCATTGACTATGAAAAATTCAAGGTGTTAACCTTCAAGGTACATCTGCTTTCTGAGTCCACTCTGCCTGTGTATGTGATATGTGTACAATGGCCTATGTACCTGATGCGATTTATCTTCTTAATCCACCTGGAGCTCTCTGATGCGTTGTCAGTGTCATTATATTCCATGTAAAGGAAATTAATTTCTGCCCATGGTTCATGAACTTCCAAAGGTTTAATGAATGCATCTGTGGACTAATTTAGTCCAGTCAGTGCAAAATGTTGAGTATTATCTCTATATGGAAATGGCACATATTGGTGGCTCTGAGTCCTTCTAGACTGAACCCTAAGGATGTTATTTCTGATCTTACAATGATAAATTGATGGGATGAAATCCTAATTTCTCTGGAGCCAGAACTTTACCTGCTTAGTCCTAAGTAATTTGGTTCATGATCATGCTTTTGAATGTTGGCTGGCTGAAGACACCAGCTGACTGGAAGATAATATCCCAAAATTGCTCACTGCCTTTGTCAGCGTACCTGTATCTACCTGGCCTTTTGCAGGCTGGTCTGAGGCTATCTCACCCATGCTCCATGCCAGTCATACAGGAACCAGCTTTTATCTGAAAGCTGGACCCTTGCATTATCACATTCCCTGATGAATGTGGCTCATCAACAAGATAATTAAGTAGTCTGGTTTATGTCAGCTGCCTCTGAGCATGTGTGTAGATGATCCATTTCTGTCTGCAAAGAATGGTGTAGGCAATATGTGTAATTTTTTTTTTGTTTTTAATGGCAAAACTATCTAACTGAGTATTAACCTATGGTAATTTTGATTTTGGGCAGAAAGTGGCATTTTTAGCACGATTCAGAAGTCAGCTTCCTGGATTTTGCTCTCACCCTTGCTGCATGTTTTGCTTTGTGTCCTTAGCACATCATTTCACTGCAGTATGCTGCATGTCTCTTCTCGTAATGTTCCTTAGTCATTTTGAGCTTCATAGGTTATAGATGCTACAAAAGTATGAGGCATCATTACTTCCATTAAAATGGAAGATTCTGAAAGGGCCATAAAGTGCTAGGAAACTAATTATAATAAGTGCACATTTATTCAGGTTAAACTACCGAAAGACCAGTAAAGAAGTTACACATGACCTCCTCATGAATACTGATAGAAATCAAAGTAGTTAACGTGATTGCTATGATGACTGAAAGAATTAATTACCAAGAAAAAGGATATATATTTTTTTAGCTTAAGCAGTTAATCACTTAGCAGGGGGTGAGGCGGAGGATGTGTATTAAATTATTTCTACTGGAGAAAGACCATAAGGATTTGCTAAAAATGCAGAGCCTTTGTCTAGATTCCAAATGAAGAAGGCACAGCTGGATGCTATGGCAGTAATATATGGCAGCAAATACCTTATAAAGACCTCATTGCCATCTTCATTTTCCTGAAAAGTTAAAATTCCTTCCTGCCCAGTTTTAATCATCAATCTAGTCATTCTGGTTAGAATTTTGGAATAAATATATTCTTATGTCTGTTTAACATGTATCCCATGGCAGCTTTGAGATGATATCTTCAGTTTTTCTTTTCTGTAAGCAATGAGTCCTCTCCTCTGGTCTGTTATTGAACAGTAAAATGCAAGAGAGGAATCAAAACTAATTTCACTAGAAGATGCACTGAAAAACTACCTGAAGCAAAAGCTACTAGAGAAAATCTATGTTGCATTTAGAACTGGCTCTTAAATGTAGTTGGCAGTCAGGACCTCCTTCTCTTTCAACTGTCAAAGAGCTAGAGTGGGTTTTGCAAGGTGTGGCAGCTGTAGTAGTTCGTATCTCTCCAGCCTGGCCTCACAGACCTCAAGTGCCTCTGCCACAGAGGCCAGACGTTGCTGTCCCACCTTGTCATGGGCTGACATGCTTGTTGGGCCAAACCTCCTGCCTCCATCTCCTTCAGCTTAGAGCACATTCCACCTTGACAGGAGCCTGGACCTGCCCCTCACATTCTGCAGATGCTCACGTCACCTGCAGACCAGGACTGGATGAGGCTGCAATTATCTCCAGTTGCCAAAATCAAACCTTATTTTAAAAATTTACCTGCCACTTTGAAAGACTACATTTCAGTTTGCTCTTCTGGCACTTGTGTTAGTTGTTGATATGTAGTCCTGGGAAGTAATAGTTTTATGCTATTTTTTTTCCTCTCTGCATAAATCTAACAATGCAGCTCTGCAGGCAAGTAAGCTGGCAAAAATCCATCCCTGAAGGAAGATGTTGTCAGTGTGTTGACTTAGGTGGACTATGGCTGCTAAAAGGAGAGGGCATAAAAAGTGAATGTAGAAAACCAAGTAAAAATACTAAGCCTTTATAAGATATTCTAAGATGAACTGATTCCAGCAGATTATTTCTGGATTATTTTACTGCAGACATTACAATTTAGTTCTAGCTTCACGTGCGCAATAAGCGGTAAGGTTTTTATCTCTGTGCTGCTTTAGGAGCTGCGATTGTTCCTGAGAAGGTTTTTCCTGATGTTTGTATGACTGTCCCTTGAAAAAATTCTTTTGCCCTACTCCCAAACACAAAAGCTAGCACAGAAACTCAGTGACCAAACTCCCCTTTTAGACCAGATGTGTCCTACAGTAATTGCAAGCAATCCTTTGAGATTAATTTCTTCAAGAACCCTTTCACTGTTTATTTCCAACCATTACTAATGTTCACACAGTAGGAACAGCTCTAAGAGGTGATACTGAGAAGTCCTCTTTCCACAGCTTGATTGCCCATTGCAAGCATGCACCAACAAGCCACAGCTGCACGCTGACCCAGCTCATTATCTCCCTGTTCGGAGCTGTCTGGTCCAACCAGGCTAAAATGCACCAATGTGCCATGGAAGGAAGTTCCTTTAAGAAGTAATAATAGCTGCTGCTTAGTAAGTTCCTGTTTTTTCCCTTCCTAGCTTCTTGCAATAGAAGTGAACACACCAGAGAAATTCAGCTCGACAGCTGATGTAGTGATACACCTGCTGGATACCAATGACAACGTACCAAAGTTCTCTTCCGACTACTACATCGCCAGGATCCCTGAGAACTCCCCAGGAGGCTCAAACGTAGTTGCTGTTACAGTAAGTTTCACTCATCTCTTAAGTAATGGCCTCTGCTCTATGTGTCAGTGGTGACAGTTCGAGTACCTTAAAAACAGTGGACAGTGGCAAGCAGCAAGTCTTACTCATCTTTCAGCTTCCAGCCTGAACTCCATTTCCTTTCCAGAATCAACAACAATAACAACAAAAACACTTCTGGGGAAAAAAAAAAAAAAGAGGTTTGAGGCAACCATTTTTCAGAACAACAAATTTACTTTGTTTTTTAATTAAAGACCATTTGCTTTTAAGACAAATCACGTGGTCTGTGAGTACTAAGAAAGCCCCAGTCATGTTGGTGTCCATCAGGAAGATTCAGTTATGACTAAGTGGAATTGGATTTACTAGATTTTCTTGCTAAAGTACACATATGAAGAAAGCGAGATGGCTGCTTAGTTGGTATAAGTCTCCTCCTCCTGGAAGAAATCTGGCTGCTAAAAGCATAATTAGACAGTTAATGAAGGCGAGAATATAACATTAAAATTCTTAGAGCTGGGAAAGAAAAATTTTCTTAGGAAGAAAGTCAGGGTATTGCACGGGCCCTACGTGCTGGAGAAGCATTTTCAGCCATTGATGTGAGCTGTATCTCTTTAGGGCAGCTCCTAGGAGTGGAAAGAGCTCTCATGTCAGAAAGCCGAGAAAGCTCCTGGCTGTGTGGGGCTCAGCAGGTGCTGCAAGTCACCTTGCAGAGGGCTCAGGGGTAAGGGTGGTGGAGGCAGGTTGCCAGAGATCTCCAGCACAGCCTGACTGCATGTCAGAAAGAAAATTAAATAATCACAATAAGAAAGTGCTGAAGGCAAATTTCAGGGATTGAGGAATGAAAGCAAGTGGAACATGAACAATACAGAAAAGGCTGTTAGAGGAAACTAATAGGAAATCTGTAGAAAATAGAGACTCCCAAAACATAATATCTTTGCCGCAAGAGGAATTAAAAAAAAAAAAATCTAGGAGGTGGACAGGAAAAAAAGAAAGCAACAAAACTAGTTATTCTGAGCCAAGGTACACAGAACAGCATAGCTGAGGAGTCCATGTGAAATTTAATGTCATGTGAAGTCAACTCAGTACTTGACCCAGATTCACAAATATACTTGACAAACTGAGATACTCCAAGCACTCAGGATGGCAATTCTGGCAGAAGTCCCAGGTATGCAAATGTTTTAGGAACAGTTAGGCGGTCCTAAAGTAGCCTGTGGTCAAAATTATGGAGTGAGAGAAGCTGACAAGCTCATGTCAAAGAACAAAAAACCCCACCTATCAGCAGGGTTGCAGGTGTGTTACATTAACCATACAGGAATCAAGGACATTGTTCCAGTTTTTGAATATTTAAACAGGAAGACTAATGAAGCAACCACTTCTGCCTTGAGTTTTGATGGCCAAATTCAACAGTATAGTATAGCATCTCCTCACAGCTATCAGAAAAGCGGGAGCTTATGGAAATAGCTGTAATCAAATCAATAGATTTCCTAGTCCTGAGCTAAGAAAGGAAGCCAACGAGAGTCTGGAACAAAGACATCATCTGGTGTAGTATCTGCATTACTAAAAGTCACACAGGCACAAGAGTGATTAAAATATAAACAGAGCTGAAATATTGTGTATAGATTGAAACATTTGTTATGCGTTACTTTAAATTGAATCAATTAAACAAGCAGAGGCTTAAAAAATTCTCTATATGACGTACACAATTTTGTCTAGGAAATATACATTAATATTTATCTGATAATTAGGAAAGCTCGAGAGTGGGCAGTTCGTTCGTGTCACTGAGATTAGCTTCATCCTTATTAAAGTAAGGACGTGTTAAATGTCGATAGCTGGAGCCATCTAGTGGCTTTGTCCCTGCGAGAGCCCGGGCACCAGCCTGGCCACGACACAGGCGGCTTCCCAGCAGCTTCCCTGGGGCGGCCAGGGGTGTTTCCTTGTGTGAGACTTTGCAGTTTTCTAGGGGCACGTTTGTTTATGTGATTTCTTCCTAAAAATGTAATGGCAAAAAGAGGGGGAAGCATTTGGGTTTCTACATGGCCTGTTATTGAAAGAAAAATGAAGAATTTTTTTTTTCAAACTTAGTAAAGGATGACTCTCTTATTTTATTTTCTTAAGGCTACAGATCCAGATTCAGGACTTTGGGGAGAAGTCAAGTACTCCATCTATGGAACTGGAGCAGATCTGTAAGTGAAAAAAAAAAAACAAACCCAAAACAAAACAAACAAACAAAAAACCCTACATATCTCTAAGCAGAGTTTTAAAGGCATTAAACAAACAAACAAACAAACCCCACACCAAAACAGGCTCATTCTCGACCTCCTCATTTCCAAGGACATTTATGCCATGTTCCTTGTAAGTTCTGTGAAAAAAACAAAACAAAACCAAACCAAACAGAAAAACTATAGTGTGATCATTAAACATCTGCTTCATGAACCCGTGGAATTTTACCCACAAACCCTCAAAGAGACATCAGGCAGCTGAAGTACCAATACAGAGGATCTTTTAAATCACCGTTTGAAAAACACTTGTAAGAGAAACTGGTGGGTTTGGTCTGGTTGTTGTGCAAAGTCACTTCTGGAGAAAAAAAAAACTACTCTTCCTATTCCATATAGCTGCACAAATAGTTCTGTTTAAACTCTTGTCAGAATAAATCAAAGACAACAAGATTTTCAAGAATACAAACTTTAGCTTTAGAGGTCAGCTGCACTGGGTGTTCAAAGCATTTTATATATTTAAACCTAATAGTCCTGTATCAGGGAAGAAGGTAATCTGATGCTTACATGATTTTGTAATGATGTCCAACTCCCTCTCCCTGTCTTTGGGGACAGTGCTGAGGTGAGAACATCCTGAACACTGGTTTCTCCCATACTGCTTCCATCCCAGCAGTTGTCTTGGCCCACTGGTCGGGGCTCCCAGCCATGGCTAACACCACCTGCCATCACAGACGATACTGCTGGAACCTGCAGCTCCTGGACACGGTGGGGCTGCAGGGCAGAATACTGGAAATGAATGAGCATTTCAGGCACTCATCCCCAGAATCCATTTTTTTCCGTACATTATCCACCTGGAGTTAAAGCTGAACTCTTCCTGTTAAGGTAAAAGCCATTTAAGAGGCACAATCAAAGTCCAAAATCCAAGATGTTCAGGGTGAATCTCTTCTGTAGCCAGAAGGATACACATATGTGAGCATTTTCAGGATGGATTATTTTGAGCTCTTCACTAAGTCCTTAAGCCAGCTGCTAACTGCACAGAGACAAGCAGGCAAAGGTCATGTCATGCAGGCAGACCTCTTAGGTTTAATATGTAGCAGCTGGTGCAAAGAAGCTTGTGAAGGTTGTTGATGAAGGATTTAGAAAAAAAAATGTGGGTGCAACTTTATTCTGATTGGAATTATGGGGATGCTCATACTAACTGTTGTTATGCTGTTGAATGCAGAATTTAAGCTGTGAAGGCAATTTTTTTCTTTTGTAAATATGGGTGGTTTTTCCTTCCTTTGTGCCAGAATGGCATGGCTCTGCAAGGCTGGCTCAGTCTCCGAGCCCTGGGACCTCCAGATCTGCTGAACACAGAGCCTGATGCAAATTTGAGAGTTTCAATTAGAGGCATCATTCTTTCTGTCTCAGGGGTTCCATCAGTGGATGTGCAGTTGCCTTGACAGAAAGATGAGTTATAATGGAGTAAGAGGAACAGCGTGTTAACTGTTGAAGATAAAACCATTACTCTGGTAATCTACATCCAAGCTGCCAGTGGGAGTGGGGTGCACTGCTCTAATCTCTTCACATCTCAGTGCTTCTGTTCTTGCACTAAAATGGGGGTGATGAGAGGCCTCTCTGCATTGTTAGACTGTGTTGGGTGCCAAGGAGACACTCAACATGGGCACTGTTTCTTACCAAGAGTTTGCACAGCTCTGTCTACCTCCAGGTCTTGACTTTCATCAACACTTGTATTCAACAGGGTAATGAAAACAATTGAAGATTCTGGGTTTCAAAGTGCCCCTTTTACAATCACTCTCAGTTGTAGTCACAGTTGGAATGCAGAAAATATTTTGTTATCCTGTACATTACTTAAAGGGTATATAAAACCTTACATCTGTTAAAAACCCTACTGCTTGGAGCCTACACTGGCAGTCCATTTTAAAAAGATACTGGGTTGGTATTTTCTCTATAAATCCAAGCTTTTGGCTGACACTTTTGACAATGTCTTGGTAATTACAAATATGTAGAACTGAACTTGGTACAGATAAATCTGAACACCCACTCCATCCCAGGGCCAGTCTATGGAAAAGTGATTATTTTTGGAGGAGATAATTTGTCCTGCACTTTGGGGGATTTGAGAGCAGCCATTTTTCTTACCCATTCTGAGAAGAGCTTAAATATGATATGCAGTATGCTTCCCTTAGCTATTGAGGTGATATCAATCAATCTTAATATATGCAGGACATTGTAGTTATAAACTGGAAGAAAATAGCCAGTTCCTTAATGTTTTAATGCAAAGAAATCACACTGAGCATTTACTGAGGACAAAGGCTTTAACAGAAAATGCACCTAAAATGCACAATAGATAGAAAAATACCAGACACTGTTAGTTCTCTGACTTTCAAGCCTAAAGGAACTAGCAAAAATATGTCGAGAGAATGATTTGGAAATACAGCCAGACAGGAGTTAGGTGAAGAGTTCCAGTCTTTGGGCACAGCATTTCAGTGTTAGAGCCAACCTTTGCTCCAGGCTGCAAACACACATAAAGTAATCAAAAAACTCAAAAGTCTTTCCATGTTTCTTTTCCAGGTTCCTAATCCACCCATCAACAGGTATAATTTACACCCAGCCCTGGGCTGTATTAGATGCTGAAGTGAACTCAAAGTATAATTTCTATGTGAAGGCAGAGGACACAGATGGGAAGTACAGCTTGGCTGAAGTGTTTATCACTGTGCTAGATGTCAATGACCACTCGCCAGAGTTCAATGAAAACATCCAGGAAAAGACGATGATCATCGGGTCACCAGTGAAGATAGAGGTGAGAGATGGCACAGTGTGTTGCGAAGTGCTTTGGAAAAGCTCCAGCTCTGCCTTTTATTGCTCAGGGATCGTGATGAATGCCTGAAAGTTGGCTTTTCCTGGGGTTTTATTTTCTACATCCATTTGTATGTAACAAATGGATTAAAGCACGGAATGATACTATTTGCAGACTGCTGAGCAGGAGAAACAAATTCTATAGGCAAAAGATAAAGTTCTGTTACAGTATTTGAACCAGCAGCTGGTGGAAGATCCTGGATTATACAGTGATTATAAGAAGCACAAATAAGATGAGTGAATGAAAGTGCAGGGTTTTGAATACTTAACCTTCCTGCCATGACTTTGTGCTCAAACATACAACTCGTTTCCCTTCGCTTTGCAGAATTGTATTCATTGATCCAGTGTGGAACAAGAGGTTAAAAAAATGCAATAACAATTGACAGGCAAAAGAGCAGAATATCCTGTGTTACAGATATTTGGATGCATATAGTGAAGTGTGATTACACAACACCTAATGTTAGTAGAATAAATACCACAGTGCAAAAATTAAGGCACCTATAGTTCATAGTGTGGAGCTAATCCCATTGTTGTCTATTCAATTCAGACTTGTCCCCCACACTGTGTGAGAAACTCCCCAGCAGTGCACCGTTTGCATCCTACAGATAGGTTATGGTTCAGTTTTTCCTCTGATTTTGTTTAATCTCAAATATAAATCACGTACACAAAAAGAACTCTAGTCCTGCTGTTTGTGTCTAGAAAATGTAGCATAACTGATGCCAGAAAAGGGGAAATTGTTTCCAAGATGAAACAAAAACAGCCCAGTCATCTCACAGCATGGATATTATTGGAAGTGAACATTCAGAAACTTTTAGTGTTTTGTCTTCAGGCAAAGACACAAACAATAACATCCATGTTCTTTAAACTTCCCCTACCAGGCTATAGATCAAGATGCAGAAGAACCCAACAACATTGTGGATTATTCCATCATGCAAGCAGATCCAGCGAATGTATTTGATATAGACCAAAGCACTGGGGAAATCAAGCTGAAATCCTATATCCGTTCCCTGGACATCATCCACAACATCACAAAGAACAAAGACTGCATATGGTCACTGGTGGTGCAGGCCAAAGACCGAGGCTCCCCATCCTTCAGTACCACGGCAGTTTTGAAGATTGACATCACAGAGGAGGTAAGCAAACATTTTAGTAAAATCCTTATGTGAGGTGATCCTTGAGAGGCACCAAAAAGTAGTCACTGCTTGTTTCATTTCTCAGACTACTTTAAAAATGCTTCAGGAGTTGAAATGAACAGCGAAAAAGTTGCCAGTCATTGTTTCTCCTTTCTTGCTAGCTCTGTTTTATAGAGTGTTTCTAGAGCCTTGTGGTGAAGCTGGATGCTACAGACACAAATGTAACAGATATTTCGATCAGAGAAATTGTATAGGTACAAAGGTAGGAGCTTAATGTGGTTGGGAGATGAGTTTCTTGCATCTGATTGTTAGAGTTCTATGCAAATTGAGGAATATAGACTCCTGAGAGTAAAGGTAAATCCTGACTGCTAAATTTCCACTTTTTTGTTTTATTCAGGTTAAGAAAACAATCTTTTTCCCCTACAAAAAGTGAATGGAAAGGGGGTCAAAGTGAAATTTATCAGACCAGTTTTGCAAATCAGCCTAAGTGACGTAGGAATAATGATACAACTTTATAGAAATGCTTTAAGGTACACAGAATTTTGGATGCGAGCTTAGTAATTGCAGTATTGTTAGCAGATGAATCAACAAGACTCTAAAAGATAACACAAATAGGTTGAGAGTTTCCTGTTAGGCCAACTTTTACACCAACCAAAGAACAAGCAGTGATTTATGGTGAGCAGCACATGCTTGCATGATTTTTATTTATTGTAACTGCCTTGCCATCTCTTTAAATAGGTACCCACAGGGAGGAAATGGGCTTTAAACTAGATGAGAAACGCATCATTAGACTGACAGTCTCTGGACCACACACATGTTGGGCAAAGATGCAAATCTCTTCCTACAGGGAGCAGCTGGCCTTCTCTTTGGTCAAAGTGCACACACTGCTCCTTTATCTATGGCAGGCTTTTTCTGTTCTTTCCATCCTCTCTTATTCCACTGATACTCCTTACCAGGTGCAGGTATGTGATACCCTACAGCCTGCCCGCCCCTCCCAGGGGAACCAGTACCCTCTGTTAGTGTGCGGGGCTGAGGGGTGTCGAGAGGAGCGAGGGTGCCCTGCACCTCCTCTGCTGGGGGAGATGGTGTATCCCTGAACCAGCTCATGTTTTGGGATAAAGAGTTTCCTGGATTTTCTTCTACTGCATGAAGCAACATCAGCACCTGATGAAAGGAGGTGTCTCCTAAAAAGTCCCCTCTGCTTCCTTTAAACCCCCACCCCAGGACTACGGATTTGGCACAAGGTGAGGGAGAGCCACTCCTGGTAAAGTGTAAAGGGAAACAGAGAAAGCTAGGAAGACATGGATTCCTCTCTGACACAGTTATTCCCTTCTTCCCATACTCTTCTGCTTGCCAAGTCCCAATGAAGAGCCCAAGACAGCAACAGCATCTTCTTTCTCCACTTGAGTACATCTCTTCAGCAGAATCCACACTACTAATCTGACGTCACATCCTCCATAAACTTCTGTACTTTCCTCCGTTACTACTTCTATTGCTTGCAGTTATTTGTGGGATGTTTTCTGTCATTGTCGGTTTGGGTTTTTTTGGTTTTGGGTTTGTTGGGTTTTTTTTAGCTTTTTTTCAAGAGCATCACATCTCCTTGCAAAAACCACTCTCAAATTTCAGCTTCCATGTGAGAGGCTGCAGTGTCAGTGTACAAACCCTTGGTCACTACTTATGTCCCAGAGACAGCACAGCTCCTGCTAATACTATGAAGAAGGCAATCTCTTGGTATAGGGACAGCACATACTCACACACCCTCAGAAGCTGTTAAACATGTACATTTCATCCCTTTGTACTCCAACTGTACAAAGTCTCTTTTAGTTAGCTTTTTGGTGGGCATTTAATGTGCTACTGATTTTGGATAAAGAGGATATTTGTGAATGCATCCTCTAGAGGTTTTCTGCAGTGTTAATCACACCAAGTAATTAAACAGGCATATTTTCTGATTAACATTTACCATTGCAATTAACGCAAGGCTGTGCCCTTCGAGATCGATGCCTTGTGGCTAAGTTCAGCAGTATTGCACATCAAAAGGACCTTTTGCTCTTGGAATCATACAGGGATAAAAAATTCCAGAGGCCTTTTAATTTAACTGAGGCTGGTTTTATGGAAACTGGTATTGAGTGGCATCTGTTAATCTCCTATCGTGTCCCAACAGAATCGGAAACACATGCTGAAAATCCCGTTCTTTTTTCACCCTTATGTATCACACAAAAATCTCTTCCTGCTGCCCAAGATTTTAATGGAAAGCTGATTCCCACTCCTGATCTTGAGGCTGGGATGGGGGAATCCGTCTTCCTCTTCATGACTCCACTGAGGTTCTGCCAAGTATCTGGGGGCATTTATTTACACCTCTTGGTGGACTGAGGCTTACGTCCACATTTAGCAGCATAATCTGTGGTTCTTAATAGCTTTGGCCACTCATTTAGACTTCTAAATATAGCTGCTCAGTCTCAGTTTTAGAGTTCCCTAATTGAAAGCTTCAACAAATACCTTCTGTGAATTAATGTGGATATCTTCTCCTCTCACATTAACTCTGCAGCCTGGGGAGCTGTGGTTGCTAATGGCACTGAACATCCTTTGCCACATTTGCAGAGCAGTTAGCCTCTTCTTTCCACAGTTACATGGACCTTGAAAAATATTGTTCAGAGAAGGCTGGTTTGATTTGAGAAGTCTTACTGCACGCTCATGTTTGTATTGCACAGTGATGTAAATGCAGCCTTCATGTATGGTGATAGCACTGCTTTTTGGGATAAGTACCGGAGGGGGCAGCTTCTGTTCTACCTCAGATCAGGAGTTACTTCTGAAGCAAACCTCCTGATCATCCCCACATACTGTGGGGTAGCTCACATAACTTCAGGCACACAAAATGGACTTCTTTCAATCGAAAATGTGTTTGGGGAGCACACCTAGCATGCTTTGGCATTAGCAGGCAGCCTGCCCCTGCAACCAGCCTAGACCAGTCTGAAGCAAAACCCCAGAAATGCTGAATGTGTAGAACTGGGCTCCTCAGAACCGGCTGGTTCATTGTACAGATCCATTTGCTCAAGTTGACGCAGCCCGAGTTGTCTGTAATCTCTGATAGCCTGGGTTCTTAACAGCTTCACCTACTTACTTAGTCTTCTAAATAGGGCTAGTGAGCCTTAGCTGGTCTCATGGCTGAACAGCTCAACCACACAATCCTGTAGCGTCCACCTTGTGGGTACACTGCCCACTGGTTCTGCTCACTGTACTATGAAAGGCTCTTGAGAAGCTGCCGAGGTGTGGATGTCTGCACACTGCAAACTGTTGCAGCAGGACAGAGAAGAACAGAGGAAATAAATCACCATTTCAGTAGCAAAGAGAGACATGGGCATCCTCTTTGGTAAACTCAGGTTTCTGAAGAGGAAGCCAAGGAGGAAGGATGGCAGGAACAATTCCCATGTGCTGCAGAGGGGTATTTTCTGCAGCCTGCCCTCCAGGTATGCAGCCCGAAAGCATCTGTCTGCACTGAAACTGCACAGTGCTGCGTCTTATGAAACCATCTTCAAAAGCATGTGTCAATGTTGGAGCCTCTCAAAAGCTGGGGAGTCCCAGTGACCACTGGACACTTGAACAACCTGCAGGACTTGGGCAGAGGAGCTTCTCTGCAGGGGACAGACTGTCACCAGGGTTCTGTAAGGGACCACACGTGCCCATTAAATAAAAAGTAGGTGATGACATCTTTTAATCCAAGCAGTTGTTTTAATCCTTTAGATTGTATTCTTGTCCCAGGATTGGTCTTCTCCTTTCGTGGAGCTGATACAAACAGCTTAGCTGCTTCCAAACTTCTGCCACGGCTCTGTAACCCTCTAATTGTCCCCAATCCTCCCCTGGGCCAGTGCACATTGTAACTGCCAAGTCAGAGCAGAAAAACAGCAGAGCATTGTCTTTTGTGAGCAGTGGTATTTTAACTCCTTTGGTGGCCATTGAGAGTGTGTTTCTTCCAGGTTTTGGCCCACAGAGATACGACAGTGCTTCCCATGGCAGCTTTCATTTCTTTTTATTTTGTATCTTCTTTTGTTTTATGTGTACAAGAAAAATCAGTACTCTTCAAAATGTAGCATGACTCTTAGGAAGAAACAACAGCTAAATAAACTGCATAGTGGCACTGTTTGTGGACCCAGTTCTGAGACACTGTTAGTAATCAATACAATGACTTGAAGGTGTTTTGGACATGCAGGGTAGTGCTGAGAGCCAAAGTGCTTGAACTGCAGTGCCCAAATCTCCCAGACTTTCACTGCTCAGGCCTCCCTCGCCCTGGTCTGTGTGTTAACTGACTGGGCCACTGTGATGGCAAAGACAAGATCTCAAAGCTTTTTTGTGGCAAAGGCACTTTACATAAGCCTCTCTGCTGGCTGGCTAAGATGATGCTGTTCCAGGTTTGTTTTGCAAGTTATTTCTCCTATTTATCCTGTGAGTGTCATGAGCATGATAAACAGAAATTCTCCCACTTTATGCTTACAAAATGCACTATGTTTTTTGTGCAGACATTACACAAGAGTTGTTACCCAAGGCTGATTCCAGGCATAGTTTTGTATAGGACAGACTCAGTAATGAGAATGCAGGCTGAACCAGCTAACTATTAATGGTATTAGTTTGGGTATTAACCACCTCTTCATAACTGGAAGCTCTGAATAGGTGTCAAATTTGGTGAGACAAGGGGGAGTTGAACAAAGCTCAGTTCTGAAACTCCTCATATCATTTCCATCAGTTTTTACCCCTGCAACTGTTACACACTGGTAACACAGAGACATACTTGTGACTAATCCCGTTTATTCAAGGTTTTCAAACAGCTGGTCAAATAACCGTTACTGAGATGTAGCATCTTCTTAAGTGTATGTCATCTTTTTCCTTGTGTTGATCCTATGCTATTTAGCCATCAGTGCCTTCCTACAAATTAGATGTTGACTGCGCTCATAACAAGTGGACTTATTTCAGGTCGTGTACTACTTACCCACTTTTATCTGACACTTAATTCATTAGACTTTCACATGAAGTAAGGCAGGGTTGAATTTCTGTCACCTGATGGGGTTTAAATACACAAAATCCATGTAATGAAGAACAGCAAAGCTGATGTGAATCCAAGTTCCTCCAAAGTACTGGGCTGCTCTGCTTTTGGCTTCCAGATTAAGTCCATTCCTAATTAATTACTAGAAAAACTCTTTGCACAGAAAAATTATTAATATCGTTTGCTACCTGTAAGGTAACATGGTCCATGAGTTTCAATAGCATTTCTTTGCCCATTTCTCTTCGGCAATAGGAAGCATTCAGGGTAGCGGAAGAGAGTCTTGGATAATATGTCTGAGGTAGGCTGTGAAAATACAGAAATAAAGTGAAGACAATGGGGTGTGTATTAATGAGTTTATATTCACTAAGTTTAGGGATCTGATCTAAAAATAAATAGTGTTCCTGTGTAACACATGACAGGAGGTAACTCTGAAGCATCCTTTAAGGATACTCTTAGTCATCTCCCTCTACAGACTGGGGAGGGTAAAGATATGAGCATCCTAGTGTAGAGTCATACGGGGAAATCCATCTGATCTTACTTTAAATATCTAAAAGTCAGAGGTTCCGGTCCAAGCTAGTCACAAGGCTCTCCTGATACTCACTGTCTTTGATACCTATTTTAGCATGTAGTGACTACCACTCTGGAGGTGTCATTTTGTCCCCATTGACTAAAAGGTGGGAGCTTAGACCACTGACTAAAAATGCAGATAACCTGTTACTACACATGTGAAGTTTGGGTGATGATTCCCTCCTGGAGTCAAGGCCAGAGGACTGGGGCACAGTGGGTAGCCCTGTCTCTCCGCAGCCACACGTATCTTTATGACCAGCTCATGGTAAACAAATTTGCTCATGAATGTGCCATTTCTGAATGAACTCCTGGCCCTGCACAACACTGAGACCCTTGCAGAAGCTTGTATTCATTGTAAACTTATCTTGGAAATGTAGTCCAAAGCTGGAATAAGCCATGATTAAGCATGATCTCTGTGCTGTGCTGATACCCTTTGTTCCTGTTCAGCCAAGTGTTTATATGTGCTTCCAAACTTTTTTTAGTGTTTCTGGATTAATCTCCATGTCGTTGCAACTGTCTCCTCTCCTGTGCCTAGTTCAACACTTAGCTCCCTTTATTTTACATGCTTTCTATCCTGTACACATTTTACCCTAGTTCTCTATTTGTATTTACAATAGATACTGGCCTATTTAAAATATAAATATGTGAGGGTTGACCATTTCTCTTATTTTTGATGTTTCCAGATCAAGAACAGGGTAAAATCCTATATTTTAGGCCTCAAGAAGCGTCCATGGACAATATTTGGAATTTGCACGAGTGGCGTCCTTTCCACCATTTCTGTAACAATGGTGATCTCCACCATCATGTACTGGAAAAGTGTGAAAAGATCCAGGCTCCATCCACAGGGCAAAATCCGCAAAATTATACGGGGACGTCCAAGACACACAGTGTGCTAAACTGCAAAGTGAACTGGCCATTCATTTGTCCTTAATATGCCATATGTAGCTTCTGTTACTGCTTATTTCATTTCTAAAAACAAAGCTCTTTAGCTCTACTCATGAACCCTACCTCAAAGAGTTTTGTTATGTCTGTAAAAGAGTACTTGAAAACAGAATGCAGCACAGACCTACTAGCTACTCATTTCTACACTGTAATTTTATAAAGTGAAGTTTCCTCATAGTCTTTTTAATGCCATGCTTAGTAATAGTCCTATAAACTGCATCACGTATCACCTGCAACTGTTTTTGAAAGATCATTTTCTGGTCATAAACTGTTTGGGTTCAACACTATTATTCCTAGGAAATTAACTCTAAAATGTAGTACAACAATACAGCTGTAGATCCTGGAGCCAGTTATTTTCTTGCTCTGTTCTTGCAAGTTAAACAAACACTATGGTAACACACAGGAACCTGCCCCAATTTGGCAGTAATATTTGGCTTATATTTGGTGTTCGACCGTTGTCCATCTCACAATACTAAAATGCTTACTAAGTCACCTACCCCATCCAAATTCTCTGAACCTGGACTGGCTCTTTGACTCTCTTTTTTTAAGAGATAACTTCCATTAGTCAGCCCTGCTTGTTAACATATTTTGGACAAATGAAAGTTCTAGGTCACTGTCTGTCCCATAGAGTAAGTCATGTGTTTTCTTTGTACTCTTTTACAGACTCTTCACAAAGGGCCTATGGCCGCCTTTTTGATGCAAACTAAAGATAACCCCATGAAAGCCTTAGGAGTGCTAGCTGGTGTCATGGGCATAATGGTGCTGATAACTATCATGATCTCTACTGCCATGTTCTGGCGCAATAAGCGGTCCAACAAAATCATGCCGGTAAGAAGGATCATAAAAAAGAGACAGACCCCACAGTCCCGGACAGTCAGGATGGAGTGGCTGAAGTTCAAGAGGCCCAGCAATGCTGCAGAGAAGTTTGTCGTTGAGGATGATGCCCAGAGCCTACACAACGAGAACAGCAACAACAACGTCCAGGCCGCCCCCACGCCACCGACTGCCCCCTCGCCCCCGCCGCCCCCCATCCTGGCTCACAGGGGAGATGCCCCAGGGTGGCGGGTGCCAACTGTGTCTGGCTCCCTCACTCCCAAATTTATAAACAAGCAGCTGAAGAACAGAGGTCATGGCAGTGCTCACAACGCCCTTGTGTCAGAGCTCAAAATGAAGTTTGAGAAGAGGAATGCAGCTATTGGTGAGCCCCACATCTAGGTGCCCTTGGCAGCCCCCAGATACTGCGGGCTGTGGCTGTGCATGGATATATTTATGTGCTGTGGTCTTCCTCATGTTTGTCAGCACTCTGTGAACTGAGAGCAGCTTCTCGCTGTGATAGCCACCCCTCACCTTCTCCAAGTATTACATAGTACAGAGTCCCCCCCACCCATAGCAAATGCTGTCCTCCATGCCTCATTGTGACTGCAGTTCCTTCACCTTGTGTCCCAGTGCTGGTCCCTCCCTGCAGACATCTGACCAAAGTGTTGAGCACCTTTACACTGGCCACAGTGTCCCCATGTGAATGGGGTTCAGGTTGTACCTGTTTTGGAGGTCCCTACCCAGAGTCCTGTTTTTTTAACAAGGCGCTCCGCAGCCAAGGCACTGGAGGATGCCACTTCTGACCTGATCTGGCAGGTGGGTTTCAGGTGTTCAGAAACCCATCACTTTAAATCCCAGACCCACTTTTGAAGATGCTGGCCTGGCTGTGGCACCAGTATTGAGTCAATGTGCAGGTTTCCTACAGCAATGACTCGGCACACTGCAAAAGGGTAGCATGCAGCTGGTACCAGCTGTCCTCAGTGGTACCTGGTGTCCTCAGGGTGCAACATGCTTGGCAACATCTGATGGGGCGATATGCACCTTCATTCCCACAAGGTAAGAGCACGGGCTTGGAGAAGTTCTTCATTTTTTTCTACAGCTTATGCTGGGTTTTGCCAGAGCACGCTGACATGATGCTGCACTTTGCTTCTGCTTTGGACTTGCCTGCTAATCAGAGAATGGGAGGTCACCTCAGCCTTCCCTACACCATCTGGGGCAAGACTGAAGTGCAGAAGTTCAATACCAGCGCGGCTTGATACGGCCTCCTTCTAACACCATGTCCCTTAACGAGGTGGGTCTCGCAGGAGAAGGCCATGATTAAAGCAGCAGGGAAGACAAGGTAAAACCAAGAGAAAAATGATAAGTGAAAAATATAGACAAGTGCTGGAAAGTTGCATGTGTTTGTCAGTGAAGTGTCTGGAAAGATCGTTTGGTTTTATACACTGCTAGAAGGAGGTGATGGGGAATGTATTTCATCACTTCTCCTGCTGGCTTGCTCCAGGGACTCGTGAGGATATTTCCATAAAATATTCTGGTTTGTCCTGTCAGTATTTTGAGCAAATTATGCAACAGTTAAGAGTGGGGAGAGGACTTGGGGGGCAGCACTTTTTTTTCCTGCAAAAAGTCACCAAAGGCAAAGCATTTTTTTTCACTGGATCCTACCCCACAGTTTCTCCACCATGTTAGTTCCTGGGGAGATGTTTTTCAGCTGGGACTGGCTGTTTCCTATCCCCTGGGGAGAAAGGCAGCATGTACTGAGCTGGCTGGGGAGCAACACCCTGCACCCTCTGGCTGAGCCCTGGCCCTGCTGGGCAGCCGTGCTGTCATGGGTCAGCACCATGAACATCAAGATGGGGAGCAAACCCTACAGGATGGAACCTTCTTATTTCAAGGGGGTCATGAGACTCTTCTCCAGCTGTCATTTCAGCTGGACCAGCAGACCTTGCCTTCAGGGGCTGTTCATCCCTCACCCCATTAGCTGGTCTAATTCCCTTTGTTTGCAGCAGAATGTCATCAGCTTAGGGGATAGGAGGTAGAATGAGAAGTTAACTGTTCATGGGGAAAAATATTGTGGTTTTTAACCTTCATTTCAATCCACCTAGAAGCCAGACCATGGCTCATGTCACCCACAGGCTGAGCCAGGAGCTGTAGGGGAGAGCCACAGCAGGGTCCCGGCTGGAGGACATGGCAGCAGCACTGCTCCCACAGCTTCTCCTGCCACATCTCTTGTTTCCTCCACTGTTCTCTTGCTTATCCCTCCTCCTGGGGCTGCATGGCATGAGGTCCAGGGTCTCATGTTGTTTGTGGTCACCTCGTCCTTATCCTCTGGCCGTGAGCCAGTGAGAGGGAGGGGACGTGCAGCCCCCAGCCCTGGTCCTGGTGCCTGCATGAGCACACACCTGCTGCTGGTTGTGTCTCCACCAGGTTCTGCAATGTTTCCTGAGGTACCAAAAGTTTGTGATTTATTCCCTATACTCCTGTTTTCCCCATGTATTGAAGCCAGTATTTGATGTTCATTCTCCAATGATGAAAGCCTATAAAGACCATATAGTTAAGTGAGATTTAACAGGAATTATAGGCTTACAGTCTTAGAGATTCTATTTAAGAGGGAATAAAGATGTATTATTACAATGTTGTGAAACTTTTTTCCAGTTACTCTGTATATCAAATTCAGGTGTTGAGTTTTTTTTAATAAATAAACCTGAAAAAGGTGATTCTCTGCATGGTGTGCTTCTGCTGGCACCGGTGCCCTTTTGTTGCTTGTTATGTGACTGCACAGGCAGCCCAACTGCTTTCCAGGATGACAAAATGGCCTCTTTCGTGGGCCATGAGCCAGGAGAGGGGCTGTGTGGTTTTTGGCCAACACCAGCCTGGAAGGAGGCAAGAAGCAGGATGCCATGGGGCACAGGGGACAGGCAGGGTCACAGGCAGCCCTGGCCAAGCACCCGCTGTGCTCTGCAGCCCGCGGCAGCATGGCCCGGGGGGCAGGAAGGCTCCTGGCAAGGTGGCAGGTTAAGTTTGATGGCAACGCTCACTGGGTATGTGATTTATTATGAACTTTCTACACATGAAGATGGGATGTTCTGTCTTTCTGTGGCTGTATTCTTACTGTAATTCAGCAGGTCTCTCTACAGTCTCACTTTTCTGGTGTTCCTCCATGTTGACTGGGGTGGGAGAAGGCCAGTTACAGGCACTGGTTTGCTTTTCACTCACCCTTGTACACAGCCCTGTGCTGGTCCTCAGCCAGCCTGAGCCTGTATGCTCCATCTCCCCGTGAGTTTCTCCAGAACTCAGATGTCTCCTCACTTGGTCAGCTGCTTCTGCTCCTTCCTCTTCACTCCAGAACCCTGCAGCCAAACTCCGGAGCTCCTTGGCATTCAGGTTTCTTTGCAATTTTTAACTGTACAGGAATTAGAAATGAAGCAGAAGATATCTGTGTATTCTGAAAATCCGCAAGGTTTATTACTTTGACACTAAAAGAGTGACAAGACTAGGAACCCCCTTGAAGTATAACACCAAGTCAGCATTGACAAAACAGGTCTCTGTTCAAAAGCTGTGCAGTTACAGCAGAAGGAGGTGCTGGGGGAGAAAACGTGGGGGCTGAGGAGACACGGCACAGAAAACACTCACGGGAAAAAAAAAAACAACACAAACAATAACAACAAAATACAACGAGAAAGCTGAACTGCCATATAGTGAAGCTCACATTAGGCTTTATCTCTGCTTGCAGCTGACGTTTCTACTCTAGTTTTTTTCTTTTTGAGGTGGACTATAACAACACATAGGAGAAAGGCTGCAGGTCTATCAGCTACGTGCTTTGGTTGTGCTGGAAAGTATGAGGCTAAAAAAATGAAAAAAAATAAGTCACATGTTGTCAGATACCTGAGGAACACAGCATGAGCTGCTTGGTGAGTAGGAGCTGTTTGCTTTTACATGCATTTTTTGGGCTTTTTGCCTCTAGAAAGGAGGCAAGCTTTGGATGCAAAGCAGCAGGACGGGCAGGTGGCCAGTCTGCATTTGGGGTAGGTGCCTGGCTTGCACCTTCAGCTCCCAAACCCTGGCTCCACCATCCCCTCTCCCCCAGCCACTTGTCCCTCCTGCCTGGTTCAGGCTGAGTGTCCCTGTACCTTCTGTGTCACCCTGCAGCCATTGCACCATCCTGGAAAAGAGGAGACAAGTGGAAGGGAAAACAGCAGTTGAATGTTTGCCTGCAAAAGACAAACTGTTCCTTTTTCAACAGCTCTTGTTCTTAACTTTTAAAATAGCATATTAACATAACATTTGTGTGGCAATAGGTGCTAGATGTGTTTGTGTGTGTGTGTGTGCATATCTGTGCGTTAGTCTTAGAGAAAGAGAGAAGGAGTGTGTTAGTGTGAAGCTAAAATGGTCCTCTAAGATATGGTTGGACACAAGTAAAAGATCCCTCCTCTCCTGCCCCTCCAAGCCCTCCTGCCCCTGCTGGGTGAGATAAAGACACACCTGTGTGTGTGAGCATGAGGAGACCTTTGGCCTTTTGCTACATGCCTTGTTATTGGTTTTGGTTTGGTGGGGTTTTTTGTTAATGCTTGTTTTCTTGTGTATTTGTGTGCGTTGCTCCATGGCAGTGCTGTGGGGGGATGCGGGAGCACCGCACAGCCTGGGGGCCCTCATTCCCAGGGCTCCCCAAGCCTGCTGCGAATCCTGGTTGTGCTTCCTGCTGTGCCTCAAGTCTTTGCAGCCAGAAGCCTTCCTTGCATGGTCCTTTAAAAAAACCAGCACGTACCAAGGCTCAAGGTCAGCTGCAGCCGGACTAGTAGAGGTCAGCGCTGTTCCTGTGGGGTGGTCGGGTCTTGCCGGGCTCCTCACGGGCCGGGGGCTGCCGGGTGCCACGGCCGCCCTCATGGCGGCAGAGCCCATCCTCGCTGCCGGCGGGCAGGCTGTCCAGCGTACTCTCCTTGCTGCCAGCAGCCTGCGCCTGGCCACCGCGGCGCCGGCGGGGACAGGCGCCAGAGCAGCGGGCCAGGCAGCCGGGGCGAGCCTCAGCCGTGCAGGCATACATGCCGGCAGGCACGGCCAGCACCATGGCGCAAACGATGACGATGATGTGGATGAGTTTCTCACGCTGCTCCAGCTGGCTGACGTCATTGCCCGTGACGAAGACAACACACTGGCCCTTGCGGGGCGCCTGGTTGCGCACAGCCACGCAGACCTCATACTTGGTGGCGGGCAGCAGGTTGGTCACCGAGTAGGTGTTGACGCCAGGGCCAATGTAGATGGTG
Source organism: Columba livia (assembly GCF_036013475.1). Taxonomy (NCBI): domain Eukaryota; kingdom Metazoa; phylum Chordata; class Aves; order Columbiformes; family Columbidae; genus Columba; species Columba livia. The sequence goes on along the minus strand of NC_088607.1, from coordinate 25,974,874 downwards.
TCCTTCTGGGCGGCATCGTAGCGGCCTACCAGGAGGGTGTACCAGGTCTCACCTGGATCTGCTGCTGCAGCTGCTGCTGCAAACCACTCCAAGGTGATGCCATAGACTGTCTGCTTGGCGATGCGCACTTCTACATGCGTGCCTGGCTCAGCAGGGGCGATGGGGGCCCAGCCCGGGGGGGTGGTGGGTGCCCACGAGGCTCCCACGTGGAGGGTGATTGCCACTGAGGTGTTGCCCAAGAAGTTGGCGGCCGTGCAGGTGTAGATGCCGGCGTCCCCTGGCCGTGCTGCCGGGATAAGCAGCTCTGAGCGGACGGTCTCCTCGCTGATGGGTTCGGTGGACACTGCGGGCAAAAAAATGTCAGGCTGATGAGGCTCAGGCCAAAAGAGGCATGTGGAGCCAGGAAGCATTGGGCTGGAAGTGAGATACAGCTTTAAGAACAGTACAGAACAGTACAGAAACACCTTGTCGCCCACCCAAACAAGGGTGTATGGCTGTGGTCAAGAAAAACCTGTGTGTACTTAATGCAGCATGTGCTTGTGGCAAGATGCACAAGTGCTGCTATAGTGCTGCATTTAAAGCAAATATCAGTCCAGGATTAAGGGCTAATGCTATCTTATTTAGCTGGCTGCCTTATTAGGAACACATAGAACCTGTGCAGTGCCCATGTGCATTACAAGCTTACCTGATGAAAATAGCAACTTGTCCTATTGAAGGCTCTTAGTAAAAATAAAAGTGAGGTCAGCTGAGTGTAGGAGCTGAGCTGGAGGGAGAGGAAGCAGAAGAAGCCTCATATTCAGAGACCCTCAAATAAGCAAAGTTTATGGACAATGACAACCATTGTTTTTGTTGTAGAACGTGAATGGACAGAAGCAAGAGGGCTGCAGGACTTTGTGGTTGTGTGCGTATTTCTTGAGAAAACATATGGGAATGGTATAGAAGTATACAAGTGTGTATGTGTGTGCATGCTCCTACAAACACACGTATGTACAAATATAATTATATAGAGAGTGTGTGCATATATATATGTAGTACATAATATTATAGTGTAAATATATATGAATTCATATACCTAGATAACTATATATGTATGACTGATGTGTTATTAATAGTTCTTACATCATGTGTCATAATAGAAGAGCTATTACTAAATAAAAATAATTGTGTAAAAATGAGGCTGTGCTCCTTTCATCTTTGACTGATATCCTGCATGATGCAGCTCTTCTCATGCTGGTCAGATGCGCTTAAACATGTAGGATGAGTAAGATTATTTGGATTATTCCACCACAATAACTGTGATGCTCTAAAAGGGCTGAGAGCTGGTGTGACTGTTGTGGCCTGAAGACCTATGTAAATAGACTATCAGAACATGAATTTTTAATAAAAATAAACTTAAAAAAATAAAAAGAGGCTTTACTTACCATTAAATGCCCTTAAAAGTTTGAGTGCGTAGGTCCACCAGACAGCTGGGGAAGGGCTGCCTTGCACGAAGCAGGTCAGGGTGATGTTCAGCCCCACTGGGACTGTCAGGTTGGTGTCGAGGGCTGAGGTCAGGGGCTTCATGCAGCTGTTGAGCTCCACTTCGTGAAAAAACTTCCCTGCCCTGAATTTTGGCCTTGAGCATGTTAAATAGGAATTCATCAAAATAATAGGTGGGCCAACCGACTTAATAAACTGGACAAATCCCCGCAGGCGACAGTCGCAAATCCAGGGGTTGTCATGAAGGGCCAGGACTGCATTGGAAATAGCTTCTATCTGCCCCTCCGCCCTCTGGCTTCTCTGGTAGACAGGCCAGCTGTAGAAGACATCCCTGGATATGACAGTAAGCTGATTTGAGGATAGATCTAAATAGGTCAGGTTGGGCAGATAGCGGAGTGCATGTTCTGGAAGGACATCCAGCCGGTTGTGCTTCAGATCCAGGATTTTCAGAGCTGGGGTGTCTTGAAATGCTGTCCATGGCACTGAACTTAATTTGTTCCCTTGCAAGCGTAGCTCCTTCAGAGCCGGCAGATATTCCAGGCTCTTGATGTGCATCACCGTGATATTGTTAAAATTGAGCCAGAGATACTCCAAGGCACTAACATTCTCAAAAGACCCGCGAGGCAATTCTGTTAGGTGAGAATTTTCTATTCTAATTTTCCGGATGTCCTGAGGGATATTTGCAGGGATCTGCCTCAGCAGTGCAGACATGCAGAGCAAACTCCTACGGAGGTAAAACAGAAAATTCTCCAGGTCGCACACCATGTTCACAGCTAAAAAAACAGTTCCATATATAGGTCTGCGAGCACTTGCATCGTTATAAGTTATTGTATACAGGGCATGCATAAGCCATAAATACATCCTTCCCTGGGTTTTACACCCATTTTCCCACAAAGAATACAATAAAGTCATAAAAACTGCTACGTATGCAACTACCTATCTCAGAGCAGTGAGAGAAAGCTCATTCTATGCTCATACTAGTGCTGTTGAAATATTAGAGGAGGCACACCATGCGAGCTGCTTTGCTGGTGCTACAACTAGGGTAACTAGTGTTCTTACCTTCCAAAGCTGTCTTGAGAACAAGAGCATCCTGTGACACAAGACGAAACAGAAGGGTTTATCTTGTGGAAGGCCAGAAGAAGAAGAAAAATACGACAAATAGTGTCCATATTCTCCTTTAAGAAAGCAATGACCAGGGTTTGCACCAAACATACCAAGAGCCTCCAAGAGGCAAATCCTATTAGCTGTAATCTTCCTTGACGCAGAAATAAATCCTGCAGGGGACCCGACTCTCAAGAAGAGATGTAGTATGGTTCATAGCTTGTGTCGAAGTGCTAAAAATCACCCCTGAGACTACTACTCCTGGCATTTATTCTTTAGCTGCAGGGATTCTGCCAGACATTTATTTGGTTGCTAATATGAAGATGGAACCAAACCCACCTCTGTTCCCAAGCCCTTGCAAATCATTAACTAGGCCTGTTTGTCATCTTCATCTCTCTTTTCTTCTCTTTTCTTCTCTTTTTCTTTTCTCTTCTTTTCTTTCTTTTCTTTTCTTTTCTTTTCTTTTCTTTTCTTTTCTTTTCTTTTCTTTTCTTTTCTTTTCTTTTCTTTTCTTTTCTTTTCTTTTCTTTTCTTTTCTTTTCTTTTTTTCTTTTCTCTTCTCCTCTCCTCTCCTCTCCTCTCCTCTCCTCTCCTCTCCTCTCCTCTTTTCTCTTCTCTTCCTCTCCTCTCCTTCTTCTCTTCACCACTTTTCTCCTCTTCTCTTTTCTCCTCTTTATCCATCTTTTCTCCACAGTTCCCTTTCTTTTCTCCTCTTTTCACCATTTTTTCTCCTCTTTTATCTTATTTCCTTTTCTCTTTTCTCTTTTTTCTTCCCTTTTCCCCTCCCCATCTATCATCATTTTCTCCTCTCTTCTTTTCTCCTGTCTTCATCTTTTCTCCTTTTTTCTTTTCTCCTCTACTTTTTCCCATTTGCTCCTTTCTCTATTCTCCTCTTTTATCTTCTGTTATTTTCTCCTCTTTTTTCTTCTCTTTTCTCCTTTCCTCTGTTGTTGTCTTCTCTTTTCTCCTCTTTATTCCTCTTTTATTTTTCTCCTAATTTCTCCTCCTTTCTCCTCTCCTCTCCTTTTTTCTCTTCTTTTGTCTTATTTTCTCTTTTTTCTTTTCTTTTTCATTTTCTTTTCTTCTTTTCTTTCTTTTCTTTATCTCTTTCCTTTTTTCCCCTCTTCTCTTTTCTCCTCCTTTTTTCTTCTTCTTCTTTTTCTTTTTTTAAGTGTTCTTTTTCAATCTCCTATATTTTAATGGCGTTTATCAAGGCATAAAAACACTAGTAAGGGCCAGATATTTTGTCAGTGCAATTTGTACTGCAGAATAGATCAAGCACCAATCCCTGGCCACAGGTTTTTGCAGGGTGCACTATTGCACATGAGAAACACAAGTCCTACTTCTCATACTTACTTGTTTTGTCACAGAAAAATATGGCAGTATTTTTTTTCCTCTGAAACAACTTCACCCCTCCCCCAGCCCCCCCATTATCTCCATTCTTACACAATGGTAATGAAAACAACGTAGCTACAGGCAGTTTTGATCTTCTCTAAGAAAACAATACCTTAGTTAATCTCTATTGTATCAACATAAATTTCAGTGCTATTTGCTGGCATCTCTGAAAGACATGTGCCATTGCCTGTCACCGTGAAAAAAAAGAAAAAAAAAACAGTCTACATAATTCTATGACACGGGATTTTGAGTAACTTCTTTTCTTTTAGTCGAAAGAACAGATTTTGGTTACACTTTCCAAGCAGCACTGCAGAATTCTGGGGCCATCTAGTGTATACGGGCTTCATTACAGCCTGCAGAAGGCAGCTTGCCACCGGAAAAGAGCCTAATCTCACTGCCAGGACGTGTGAAGCTGGGTCATAAATCAAGATTAGCCTGAACCTACTTAACCTCTAACCTATGAGACCAGGATAGAAAAATATTTATAGTGCGACGGCTTAGAGGTATACATGGCTCTCTGCATTTGTGCAATAGCACAGCTGCTATACACCTATGGAAGACATAAGGTTGATTCTGCAGCTTTTAAATCAACAGGTGCTTCACTGTTGTGGCAAATCAGCAAAATGAACTGGTGGGCAAACACCTGGGAGATGTTGCAGAATTTCCTGATTGCCTTTGCTTACACAGAAAGCACCTCTTTTGCAACCTTCATATCCCACAGGGAGTATGTGACTGCTAAGTCACAGCTCAACAAAAAAAGTCTTTCATCAAAAGTATTACACACGGAGTTAAAAACTACTAGTGGGTTCCCTCCACGTACATCTCTGGGCACAGTACAGGTGTATAATGCCCAGTGTCCTGGGATGCAGCAAGTAAAATGTCATGCAAGTATCTCTGTATTAATTATACAAAAGAAATGAAGAATAAAAGAGGAAAATAGAGGAGACAGAGGAGAAAATAAAAGAGAAAAATTAAGACAGGACAAGAGAAAATAAGATAAAATCGGGGAAAAGAGTAAAGGAGAAAAAAAAAAAAAAGAAAAAAGAAAGGAGAACAGAAGAGAAAAGAAGATACAAGAAAAGATGAGAGGAGACAAAGAAGGAGAAGAATAGTAGAAAAGAAGAGAGAAGGAATAAAAGAAGAGGGGAAAAGGAGAAAAGAGGAGAAGGGGGAAATAAAAGAGGATAAAAGAAAAGAATATATGAGAAAAAATAATATAAAAGAGGAGAAAAGAGAAAGAAAGCGGATACAAGAGGAGAAAAGAGTAGAGAAGAAAAAAAAAAGAGAGAAAAGGGAAAAGTGGAGAAATGAGGAGAAAAAATGAGAAAAGGCAAGAAAAGGTAAGAGGAGAAAAAATAAGAAAACAGGAGAAAAGGGGAGAGAAGATAAAATAAAAGAATATAAAAGAGGAAGAAAGGGGGAGAAAAGAGGAGAAAAGAAAAATTATTAAAAGGGAGAAAAGAGGTGAAGAGAGGAGAAATTAGGAGAAAAGTGAAGAAAAGAGGACAAAGGAGGAGAAGGATAAGGTAGGAAAGCGGGGGAAAGAAAAGAGGAATAATGAGAAGGAAAGATAAGAGCAGAGAAGAGGATAAGAGAACAGAGGAGGAAAGAGGAGAAAAGACATGAAAAGAATTTTTAAAAAGGGAAAAAGGAGGAAAAAAGAGAGTAGAAAATAAGATAAAAGAGCACAAAAGAAGATAAAACACATGAGAATAGAAAAGAGGATAAATGAGAAGAAGGGTGAAGAAAGGAAAAGAGGACAAAAGAAAAAAAGAGAATAGAGGAGAAAAGATGAAAAAATAGAAAAGGGGAGACAAGCAAGCAAGATAAAAGAGGTCAACGGGGAGAGGAGAGGAGAGGAGAGGAGAGGAGAGGAGAGGAGAGGAGAGGAGAGGAGAGGAGAGGAGAGGAGAGGAGAGGAGAGGAGAGGAGAGGAGAGGAGAGGAGAGGAGAGGAGAGGAGAGGAGAGGAGAGGAGAGGAGAGAATAAGATAAGGGAGGATAAAGTAAGAAAAAATAGATGAGGTGGGTGGCAGAACAATAAAAAAAAATGAGACAAGAGAAGAAAAGAGAAAAAAAAAAACAGGGAAAAGAAAAAATATGAGAAAATAGGTGAAATAAGTACAAGAAAGAGCAGAAAGGGGGAGATAAGAAATTAGAAGAGAAGGAAAGAGAAAAGGAGACAAAACAGAAGAAAAGACACAGGTGAAATGAGGAGAAGAAGAATTGAACAAGGAGAAAACAGAAGAAAAGAGGAGAAAAGGAAAGGAGAGAGGAGAGGAGAAAAAGAAAAGAATAGAGAACAGGAGAAAAGAAAGGAGAGGCAAATTGGAGAAAAGAGAAGAAATCAGGAAAAAAGTGGAGAAAAAAGAGATCAAAGGAAATAAGGAGAAAAGATGAAAAAATGTAACAGAGGAGAAAAGAGGCAAACAGAAGAGGAGAAAAGAGAAAAAAGAGGATAAAAGAATTTTAAAAAAAAAAGAATAAAAAAGAAATTAGTAAAACAAAATACTAGAAAAGGAGAAAAAGAGCAGGAAAAAAAAGAGAGGAGAAAATAAGACAAAAAAGCAGAAAAGGAGAGAGGAGAAAAGAAAATAGAAAAAATGGGGAGAAATTATGAGAAAATAGGGGAAAATATATAAGAGAGGAGGGAAAAAAGAGGAATAAAGAGGAGACAAGAGAAAGGAGGAAAGGAGAGAAAAGAAAAAATACGAGAAAAAAAAGAAAATAGGGGAAACAAAATAAGAAAAAAAGAAGTGAAAAAAAGAGGAAATAAGATAAAAGAGGGGAAAAGAGGAAGAAAGGGGAGAAAATATAAGAGGAGAAAAGATTAGTGAAGAGAAGGAAAGATTAAAGAGGAGGAAAGAAAATATGAGGGGGGGGAAAGAATATAAAAGAGGAGGAAAGATGATACTAAGGGAGAAAAGATAAAAGAAAAAAAGGAGAGAGAAGAGAAGACAGTAGGGAAGAGGAAGGGGAAGAGGAAGGGGAGGAGGAAGGGGAGGAGGAAGCGGAAGAGGAAGGGGAAGAGGAAGGGGATCCCCCCAAACGGTTTTAGCTGCAGACATTATATTTGTGTTTTGTACTGCAGAGGAATTTTTTTTTTTTCCTTTTTAATGCACCCCAGTTTATATCTGCCTGTAAATGTAACGGTCACTTTTGTGACAGCAGATGTCCACTCAGTTCAGCTGCTCTTTATTGTCATGTGGCATGGTGGCCAAAGCCAAAATGCAGAACAAGCTGTCTAAAACCCAGGCTGTCAAAATAAATCGCCATAGACTTTGCCTGCTAATCTATGGGAAATGGAGTATTAGAGACTGCGCTGATTGCCAAAGCAAATGCCGAAAGGATCCCACTGTGTGCTCCCAGCAATGCTGAGGGAGTCAAACTCCATCTCGAAAGGACAGGCACACACAGGTCTGTACGAAATCAAGGCCAGATGTATGCTTTACAGTCTCTCTGCCAGGGATATCAGTGTCAGAAATCCCTGCTGGGGATTTCTTTTTAATTTTGATTAATAGGAAAGTAAAATGGGGGACAATTCCATTGCTCTGTTTTGGGCAACAATTTGCATCTTCTGTTCATGGATTTTAAATCTGGTGAGGTGCCCACTAAGCCACAGTACTATAGTGCTGACCATTGATTACATACACCCTGAAAATTTTCAGACATTCTCAGAACACTTCCAACATTGAGGGTCATTGATGTCAGCTTATTCAGGAGCTTTTTAACCTTTAAATATTATTTTACCATTGGAATACTTTCAAAATCATTCTTCAATGTCCATTTTTAAAAATATCTTGCAAAATGTGTTACTGTCCTTCTTGACACTTTTGCATTTTTTTCAAAAACGTATATATATGTCATACATTTTTAAAATACTATTAAGACCTTTTAGTCTATTATTGCTGGGCACACAGAAATAAATGTGAAAGTGACCATGCACAACAAAATTATAGCCTTTCAACATGCTTAAATCACACTGGGGAAATAAGATGTTTGTCAGCCTGAACATTATTTTGCATTTGTGGAATTTTTATACATACACATCATTAAAAATATTTGAAGAAACTTTATAATTCAGAGCCAATATTAGCCGCTGTCTGGATCTACTCAGCAGATAATCTGGACACTTTTTAAGATGTTTGGAAAAACATCTTTCAAAGCCTCAACATGTTTTTTTACATTTCTTCTTGCAAATCAATGACTCTCAGTACTCCTTTTTATTAGGTTGGTGCAAAAGGAATTGCAGTTTTTGCATTGTTGAAATTTGCTGTTTTATATTAGAATACCTTCTTAAATCAATGTGGTTATGTTATACATCATTTGAATGTGCTTTTCTCGCTTTATGTTTGCTACTGAATATTACTTGCAGTTTATTTTATATTTATTTTAGACTACAGAAATTATGTTAGAGAAAGAGCAAATTCAAGCAATTTTCTTATTTGAGTTCAAAATGGGTCATAAAGCAGTGGATACAACTCACAACATCAACAACACTTTTGGTCCAGAAACTGCTAATGAATGTACAGTGCAGTAGTGGTTCAAGAAGATTTGCAAAGGAGATGAGAGCCTTGAAGAGGAGGAGCATATTGGTGGCCATCGAAAGTTGACAAAGACCAATTGAGAGCAATCACTGAAGCTGATCCTCTGACAACTCCACAAAAAGTTGCTGAAGAACTCACTGTCAACCATTCTACAGTCGTTCAGCATTTGAAGCAAATTGGAAAGGTGCAAAAACTCGGTAAGTGGGTGCCTCATGAGCTGACCAAAAATCAACAAACTCATTTTTTTGAAGTGTCCTCTTCTTCTACTCAACAACAGCAAACCATTTTTTGATCTGATTGTGAGGTGCGATGACAAGCAGATAGTATATGACAACCAGTGATGACCAGCTCAGCGGCTGGACTGAGAAGAACCTCCAAAGCACTTCCCAGTGTCAAAATTGAACCAAAAAAAAAGGTGACGGTCACTGTTTGGTGATCTGCTGTTGGTTTGATCCATTCCAGTTTTCCGAATCTCAATGAAACTATTCCATCTGAGAAGTCTGCTCAGGAAATCGATTAGATGCATCGAAAACCACAATGCCTGCAGCCGGCATTAGTCAATATAAAGCGCCCAATTTTTCTCAAAAACAACACCCGACTGCACATTGCACAACCCCATGCTTCAAAAGTTGAACAAATTGGGCTATGAAGTTTTGCTTCATCTGCCATATTACCCAACCTCTCACCAACTGACTGTCACTTATTCAAGCATCTTGACAACTTTTTGCAGGGAAAATGTTTCCACAACCAGCAGGATGCAGAAAATGCTTTGCAAGGAATAAAAAAACTTACTTCTCATTACTAAAGGTGTGTGATTTAAAATTCACCGTCCAAAACTGCAATTACTTTTGCACCAACCTAGTAATAACTTTGGGCATATTATTTCATTTATATTCTGTACAGTTTCCTCATTTTGATAGGTGTTTTTCTCCAGATGCTTTTAAGAAAAAGAAATAAAAATTTTTCAGTACAGTTCAGAGCTATTTTGATTCATTTTCAAAATACAATTACCTTATTTTTTAAAGCTTATCCTTAATTTTTCAATTTTACACTACTCTGATTTTCAAAATAAGTATAAAAAGACTGTGTGGAAGGAGAAGCTTATCTTTGTTACATATCCCATGAAATGCCCATCAAGGAGTGGCCCACACTGCTCTCTAAAGCGCTCAGCTCAGGCAGCCGGTGCAAATCTGCGTAAAGGAGGTGGACTGTTACTTTATTTGTAATTATTACTAAAGTGGTCCATCATTCATCTGAGAAGCTTAATAGTAAAAGTAGGGAACATTGTATTCCAAGAGATTCCAAAACATATTACTTACAGTGCCAAAATATTAGAAATAGATCCCAAAAAGCAACAAATTGTTCAAAATCTGTCACAAAGAGATTATTAACAGAGGAAAAGTCTTCCAAGTAAAAAGAAAAACAAGCAGTACAAAGTGTCAAAAAAATGCTACCAATGCAGTAATTCTAAAAGATATTCAGATGTTTGTTTCAGTTCTTATAGCACATGTCTGTCTGAGGACTGTCTTCAACCGAGTAAGAAGTTTTTTCCAGGGATGAATACTCTCCTTGTCTGAACTCTGAGCCAGCTCCGTTCACATGTCTTGTGACCAAGGAGGGAAGCTTGCCTGAGCTAACCCTGCTGAAACAAGGTGCCTAACATCCCTGCAGTTAAAGCAACAACAACAAAGTCCAGTGAGGTACTGTCTTTACATGCCTCATGCCACTGCAAATCTGACCCAGAGCCTTGAAGTCACGTTCAGCAGAAAATCTATTTACTTAATGGTCTGAAATTTCACCTGCAGTTTAGCAAGTATAGCTTATACAAGTTTCTATCTATTTTCTATCTATTGCCTGTCTCATGTGAAACATCAGTGCAGTAGAGAGGCTTGTTTTGGAGCCACAGCAGCTGAGATGTCAAACTATCAGGCAGTGAGAATAGTCCAAGGAAATACAAAAACCATGTTTGTTCTACTTGGGATTGCTATTTATTCAAAGTGCAAAAAATATCCAAGAGAGTCTGTAAAACTTAAGACATCCACAGTGTATGTCCCAGGATGACCTCTCCATCCTCCCCTCTTCGCAAGCAAAGAGCCACAGTGTTGGCCAAGCCTTTGCCTTTTGCACTGCCAACTCACATACCCCGCGTTGCAGCACGCACCCAGAGAGTGGCTGAGAGCTGCTCCTCGCCAGGGCTGGATGCAGCAAATTAACCCAGCCCATGACTCCAGGCAACCAGAAGGTAAATATCTCTCATTCCCAGCTCCTGCAAACATGATTTACAGGAAACGCCTTGGGCAGTACTTCCACTCCGCTCACTGTAGGAGGGCTTTAGGACAGCCTTGGTTCTTCAGGGCCAGCTTATTCATCCAGGAGGGTTTCTGCACAGCCCAGTGATACTGCTGCAGATGCGGGCAGGAATCAGGCTCAATAATACAGCAACCATTGCAACTCATCCCAAAAACTGCTACCGGAACAATGTTTTTGTTCTACCTTGGAGGGACACTCTAAAAATCACCCTGGGAAATGCAACTGTATAAATAAATAACAGATCTATTGCATACCACATATTTCTTCAATTAATTTGTTGTATCAAAATATATAATTCTGCAAAACATTATTTGTAAACCTAAGAATCTATGCAGTTCAGTGACAGAATCAGCATGCATTATTTTATACAGGGACTGACAAATTCTCCCAACACAAGAAAAATTATGTATCATTAATGTAAGGAATACAAGGAGTCCTATTAGAAAGTATTGTAATGTATCCTCTATTACTAGTATTTATGTTGAGATCAAATGACTTGGTTTTTTGATCAGGACAAGCAATCTGACATAACTGAAACCCTTCTGTACAAGAAGGACTTGAAAAATCCATACAGAGCTCCATTCCAACCAATGAATTTTGTTAACACACACTGTATATACACATCCAGAACATGAGTGGAGATCCTTTCAATAAATTTACAAATACACGTTTCAAGAAAATTCAGAAAGCTTTATCAGTTATCTTTTCAACTTGGCCAGATTCCTCCCATTCAACTTTTGGCATAACATATATAATTTTCTATATGAAGAATAATTATTACACAGAGAAAAACTTTATATACAGTATTAGTACATGAGGAACTAGAGTGGAAAATTATACAGCTGGGAAGTGCTTTGTGATAAGCACCCAGATCCAAACTCCAGTGGAGCTGCAAGGCTTAAATAACTTATTAGCTCACCCTGCCTATGAAAGTACATTTAGAAGAATAGTAGACAGGTTTTTTCAGGGTTCTTGAACTTGTAAAATGTTTGAAACAACAAAGTCCGCACTGGGCCTCTGCCACCACTGCTGCCATGGTAGAAGTATGGCTAATGTATGGCTAGCCAGCAATCTACCACTGCATCCCATACCCCTGCTCAGCATGATGCAAGGCATTTTCATGACCAAATCACAACTGTCTGGCTGGTGACAGACAGAGGTGAAGACCTCTGGTCTTCACCATCAGTTTTGTCAGTACAGCTGGCATCAATGCCAGGGCTGGTCTGGAAAATTTTCACAGAACTGTTTTTCAGTATGAGTACAAAGCATTACAGAGCCACACACAATTTACAGAGTCGGCTATCCTGTGATTTTAACTAGCACAGCTGCTATAAAACACACTGTACAAATTACAGTACAACTAGAAAATGCCAGCTAGGCCTGATCCTACAAGACCTGTGCAGTACTGTTGTCCAATAAAATCTTAAGAATAGTGTTTAGGGCCAAAATGCAATAAAAAAATGCTCTTTATTATGTATTCTTAGGAGTGGATTGGGTTTTGTGTCTTGATTTCTATCTCCTTTGTGCATTTATCTAAATTCAGAGCATAGAGCTGTTATTATGTTTGACATACTAGAAAGGGTTGCTGTACATCTGTGTTTAGTGATCTATTAAGCATCAAGCTGCATGTTTCATGCAAACATGGGGGATGTAAAAAGTGGTGAGACTCTCAGTCTTCACCTTCATAGATATTTATACTCAAATTACTAAACACTCCCCTGTTTGTCAACCAGAAGAACATCAACAGAGCTGAGAATAAAATACTTAGCATATTGCAGAAGGTACTAAACAACACCAAGTAAAGCGCACTCAGAAATGTTGCTTAACGTCCTCACACTCAGTGTGCACGCTTCATTTTACAAAAATAGAAGTGGTCCAGGAGAACGAGGCCATTATCACAGCTTTTGACTGGGTACAAAACAGCAAACCCAAAGTGGGAAGAGCAACTTGTTTCTGTGAAGCTTGGGCACCATCTGCCCTCTTGCAGCCTCCTCCAGAACATGTCACAGACAGAAGCTTTGACAGGGTGGCCTGCAGTGCTGAAGCAGGGAGTCATATATACAGCCACGTGCTTCCTCCTAGTGAGTTAACAATCAGCCTAGTTGCTATCAGCAAAAGTATTCATTAGGTTGCCCCTCTATCTTTGGTATTGCTTCTGAGTCCACACTGGATCGGGCAGACAGCAGCCTGTTTGACTCATCAGGGGTATGTCTACTCAAGTATTCTCCTTCCACACCTTTTGTCTTGGCCCCAGGAGACAGGCTTTCAAAGGTGACATAGGACTCCTGAATTTCCTTGGGTTTCCGCACAAAGCATTTTTTGCAGCGTCTTTTCAATGCTCCACAGCAGACCACCAGTGTCAGAGGAACAGCAATGACACATGCCACACTGATGACAACCACATTGATGAGCTTCTGGGTCCCTCCCGCACTGGCAACTTCATCTGTGGAAAATATGATGCATTGTTCCTTCCTGGGGATCAGCCCTTTCACACAGACACACATGATATATTTGGTCTTTGGCAGCAGCCCATAAATAGTGACCTTGGTCTTCCCTGGCTCTACATTGATTCGTCGCATGTCTCTCTCTCCAAAGATGGCGTAGAGGACACTGAACACTGTTGTGTTCTTTGCCAGAGGTGCCTTCCAGGCCAGGGTGATACTCTGGTCAGTGTCTCCTATCACCCTGACAGACCTCACTATTCGCTCCGGCTCCTCCTGACCTGTAGGTGGGCTCACCAGCAGGTTTCTGCGGTTGCTATCTTGTGCCATGTCTGGGAGGAGGCCCTCTCCGGTACCCACTCCAGCCCCCAGGGTAGGCACAGTGGAGGTGGTGATAACGTATCTCGCCACCAGTTTGTCATTGTAGGCAGCTGCCTCCATCCCGCTCGCCTTCCCGCTCCATGTGCTTTTGGCATTAGAGTTGGGGTCATCCGTGCTTTCTGAGTCTGTGATGATGAGAGAGATGAATGCCTCTGTTGCCCCCAGAAAATTCTTTGCTTTACAGATGTACTCTCCAGAGTCGAGATAAGAGACTACAGGCAGGCCCAGAATAGACCAGCTCATCCCATCACTTGAAATCTCTTGGTGAACTGCAAGGAAGTAAAAACGTAAAATATATAGGCAATAATCAATAGAATTAATAACATGTTTGTAAAATGTTAAGATTAAATCAACCAAATGTCTGCTTGATACAGTAGAATTGTAATTATTTTTGCCACCAAGAACATTACCAAATCAAAGTAAATCCAAAAAAAAGGGACATGAACACTAAAATTAGGTTATGTTGGGATTTACACTGCTTCAGACCAAATATATGTGAAGCACTGATGCTATTTTCTCCCAACTGATGTACAGTTTGAAAACAGGACAGGAAAGATTCTTCCATTAAAAAAGGAAAAAAAAAGCTTAAAAGCTCTTATGTAGGTATAATACTTAAAAGAGTGGAAGGAGTGAGTGGTAACACAACCTAGTTGAACATTAGATGCACTTCTCTCACTCACAGAAACTACAAACAGCGGGAGGTCTTCTAAAAATTTTATATGGGCTAGTTTAGAGGGTATGGAGAAAAAACAGCTGAAAAATAATATCCCTTTTACTCCTAAATTAATGCAGTTTTTATATTAGGTCAAACACACAAAAGTCTGATCATTTATCACTGAATGATATGTACACAGCTGAGTGCTGATTTTCTCTCTTGGTCTACAAGGAGTCTAAAATTAGCTTTATTTGCCTTTTTCTATTCGTGCAGGAAAAAAAAAAGGAGCTGGGATCATGCAGGAGGGTAAAATACCTTCTTCGTCACTTAACCAGCCTCCTTGGGATGAGCACATACTATCTTTCCCATTGAAAGGTAAACCAGGGAGATGTCTGAAAGGCAAAGGTAAGACAGGATACAAACTTCTCCCAAGCCCTCATGGGGTCAGCATCCAGCCTTGGCAACCAGGGCATGTTCCAATGGTAGTGTAATACAATGCCAGAAGTTGTTACTTTTTCAGTTTAAGTATTTACTGAATGGGTATATTAAAAAACATAAAGCTACCAATCATCCTACAGTACTTCCCCATACATACAGACTGTGGGCTGTTGCTCACTCCTTTCTATTCAGAACATCAACATTTCAGACATATTATAACATTGGCACAGAAGCTGCCATTGCTGAGAAATAATGTATATTTTCAGCCAACTTTTTATTGAAAGGTGTTAAAATTTGATTTAATGGGGCACAAAACACATCATTCTCAGCTGTAGCTCAAAGCAAACTCAACAACATATGCTTTCAGGAAAGCATCCTGTTTGGTTTTTGTTGCTTTTCTTTTTTTTGGGGGGGGGGGGGGCTCTCTTTCAAATGTAGGAATGTCCACAGCGCAACGGATAGACATTATAATTATGAATAGCAGCTCTGCTACATCCTGCACATCGTGCACAACACAGCAATGACTTGTGAAGATCCCAAAAATTATATTTATTACAAGTGGTTCTACTACTGTGTAAGAAAAATGCTCTCTCCCCTATTTCTGTGCACCAAGGAGCCCAGTAACACTTTGAAGATCAGACCCCATCATTAGCGAGTTTAGACACTCTGTGACAGTTAGAGCCAGGCCTAGGAGATGGAAGCATTCAGGGGAGGTTGGAGGGATGAAGGTTCAGATCTTGATCTAAAACCTCTTGGGCAAAAAGCTAAGGATGACTGCCTTGAGTACAGCAAAGGTTTCTTCCTTAAATTCCCCACACATTAAAGGACCAACATTGCAATTTTAAGTCCAGATATTCCTGCAAATTGAAATGAAAACATGATGGTTTATCACAAAGTTAGTGGTTGGTTGAAGGTTTCCCCTACAAGAGGGGCGAGCACAGAAAAGGGACACAGTCAGTGTTTCTCCCATGGAGCATTTTCCCAAGAAACCTTGTCAGTCCATCGGATATGAACCGTTTCTTGGAAGCACTGTCACTGAAGTATTATATCCTTCAGCAGTTTAGTGGCTTTTTAATCTTTTAATATATCATTAATGTTGCATGTTTGCAACCTTTTCTTTCTTTGTTACAGTACATTTGAACCCCAGTTGAATTCATAACAGATCTCTCTGCCAGAGATCTTTATGAATGGATTAGGAGCAGCTCACCATTAGTCTCAAAGACCCATAAAACAATTCAGTGGGAAGCCTTTTAAGTGACTTAATAACTAAACAACTAACACAAAGCTGCCTCTTGTTACAGCTGGATATATTTCATTTCTTCAGCTCCAACAGACTCGCAGAAAACCCCTTGACTTGTCTCATCACTACCACAATTGCTACGAAACAAAGCACATCAAACTTTTTACACATGATGTAGTATACATTTATCTGATGACATTTACATCACCATATACATAACTTTAT
This sequence comes from Columba livia, assembly GCF_036013475.1. Classification (NCBI taxonomy): domain Eukaryota; kingdom Metazoa; phylum Chordata; class Aves; order Columbiformes; family Columbidae; genus Columba; species Columba livia. The sequence continues at coordinate 25,958,663 of NC_088607.1, read as the reverse complement.
AGTTGACAGAAAACTATAATGCAATAATGAATTATACACAATACTATTGTGTATTATAGTATCTTAATTTTGCACCACTTTCTTTTTGGTGGTCTTTTGTCAGTGGGAAGGATCAGTTGTCAACATAAGCTTCCATTTGCTGAACAGCCTGTAGAAAATAAAGATGTAGGTCTCCCTCACCCAGTCCGTGTGTACATGAAAAGCTTAAACCAAACCCACCTGTGCCATTTAGTTGAGCACCATCAGCCCTTCTCCAGCTGAGCTCAGGAATGGGCATCCCTGTTGTCCCACATCGCAGTAGCACAGTGCTCCCCAGGATGGTCTTTACTTTGGCCACGGATGTATGTACAACAGGGCTTTGACACTTCCTTAGCTCGACTTGGCTGAAGGAGACTCCTGCAAGGCTCCGGGGGGTGAAGCATTTCAGCCTGGGCTCAATGAACGCTATGTTAGGAGACTGGAAATTTAGGAAATGGACCATTTCATACAGACTGCAGTCACATACCCAAGGATTGTCTTGCAAGCCTGTCAAAATCAAACAGAGTACTAGGTCACTCCAACAGCACCTTTTGTTTCTATTTTTCAGCAGAACAAACTGTGATAGGCTCCTAATCTGCCCTGGTAAGGACTGTCTGTACATATGCAGGATATGTGGGAAAGTGGGGGTTGCCCTGACAGCCTCATGATGCTGTTGGCTGAGACTGATGGCTCCCATATTTACTAGAATGGAAAAAATGTGGCTTGCTAATGGATCTAAAAATCTGGACTTGAAATCATTATTCTTTAAATCCAAAGCAACATTATTCATGGTTTATTTGTTTTGGAGTGTGGATTTTTTTTTATAGGAAGAAACCATGAAGTCTCTTCCTTAGGCTAGGAAATTCTCCCTACAGGAGATTATTAAAATATTAGCCAGATTATCATGCCAACTGTCAGGCCTGCAATAGGTATAGGTGATCCTACTTGACTGTAAGAGGCCTATTCCAGTCCATAATTCACATTTGATAAGACAAAAGAACTGTTTTAAGGAGTAGATTGAAGAAGCAGATTGTCATGGTATAGAAAAAGAACATAAACAGACGATAACTATATTAAGAATATACATGTAGAAGGGGATATATTGAAGAATACACTCCTGTTTCAGAGTCCCAGAACGTTTCTCTATTTCTTTTTTCTGCTATTTCAGTGTGGGTTTATTGAACTGAAATTCTGAAAAAAATGAGACATTATTAAGAAGAGACCTGTGAAAATGGTACTGAAAAAGCAAAATCAATACTAGAGCAATGCAGGAACAGAAGTTGCTGTATTCTGACGGAATCTGTGTCAACCTGCTTACAAATATTCACATTCACCAGTCCTACGGACAGTTTATGGTCTCTGATGACTTTACCTAGCAGAATTGGCGCAGGGGATATTTATACCATCCAGCTAACCCCAGACATGGATATGACACCCAAGCCAGGAGCACAATGTCCCAGGCCTCCTGCCTGCCACAGGAGTGAGCCCTGCTCCCTCCAAGGGGGCTTCACCTCTTTTCTGCAGACAGCCCAAGGACATGGCTCAGGGCTGGCAACTGCCTGAAACTGAAGTACTAATACTCCCTTGATTCCTGGCAGGAGGAAATGACAGCTGCCCACCCTGAGGTCAGTTGTTTTATGGCATTTTTGCTAGATGCTTACTTCTGATTCCATGCACTAGATGACAACTTGTTCCAGATTCCCTTAGCAGGTGCCCCAGCTCCATTTGATGCTCTGGCACCCCCAAATCCCCACTGAGCCCTTTGATGCCCTGCATATCACAGTCCTGTGGGCTCACATGGAGAATCCTCATGTGCAAAAGCTTGTAGCCTGGACACTATCAGTCAACAAGATACCGCTGGAAGACTTCTTGAAGTAGTCTAAACGCAAGAGCTCTGAAGAAGAGTCACAATGATGCACTGTAGACAAAGGAAGGGAGAGGGCTGACTCTTCATTATTCAAGGATTTTTTTATGCCTCCATGAGAAACAGGCATGGGCAGAGTGAAACAGAAGCATGCAGCTGTATTCTCCCATTCTGCTCTTGTGAGGGACCTGCGTTTCATATACCCGGTCCCTATAGGTGTCAGCAGAATAGGACTTAGAAGATGGAGTGTCTATACATTACCACATTAATCTTAGTATTTTACTCATCTGCCTACATGATTTTTTTAGGATCCTGGTACAAACAGCCTGTGCACAGCTGGCTATATAAACACTCAGGTTGGTCACGAGCGCCAAGGCATGATCTGTTCTTCTTGTCAAAATACTCTCCTAATCTATACTGGATGGAATAGCATTTTTATATGTAACTTGACTCTAAAAAAATGAATAAAGAAAAGAGTATGATCTAGGCAGTGTCTTGTCACGCCACAAATTAAACCAGCAATCCCAACAGCCAGCTTTGGCTTAAAGAACTTGATACCACATCTGGCAAAAAAAAGATGATGAAACATCTGCTCTTCTCCTGATGCTAATGAAACCTTAAACAACATCTGCTAAGGACACTAAAAGCTTTGTAGGTAGAAATTCGAATATTTTTAAGCTGTTGTATCTCTTTCCACTGCAATCTGCTTTTAAAAATTTTAATTCCCCAAATTTATCCAAAGAACAAAGAGTAACGAGTACTTCCCAGAGTGAGAGAAAACGTGCAGTGTCTCTGGTGAGTTTATCAGCAAGTGTCTGAACTCACATCCGTGGCTCTAGAGGCAGCACATGCAGATGCGCACAGCCTGCAGATCAAGCAGTCAGTGGAGCTGGGTCAGCTCACAGCAAGTGAAGACAGCAGATGGCAACAACTCTGAACCATCATTGACTTGCTGTGGATTTGAATCAGTGCTCAATGACTAAAAGGCTGAGTAGTAATCCCTTGAACCAGTAAATGTGCTCAAAACCTCATCTGGGGATAGTGCAACTCAGAGAATTCAAGACAGTCATCTGTAATAATAAATCAGCCCTCTGACACAAAACCAGACAATTGCCCGGAGGCCACACTTATGAGGAGCTCAGAATTGTCACCAAAAAGTGGATTCTTGTAACTTTATACCTGCTCTTGAAGGTAACACTGTCTTAGTGGCTTTGGGGAGACCAGGGTTTAATTCTGTGTGAAGAGACAAACAAGGCTCTGGAAAGAGACACACACTGGGAAAACTGTTAGTCCTGACCCAGATGTTATGCTCAGTGACAGCTTTATTCCTCTTTAATTGGGACATAATAAATATCTATCTTTTACTTAATGCTGCTTAAAATGGATCAATACCATAGTAACTGTTATTAGAAAACAGCACATGAACAATATAGCACTCTAATCATATTTATATTTCTGTCAAAAATGGCAGTGTCAATGAATAAAAATGGTTTGAGCCAAAATCATCAGTTTTGTGTCACAAGGCTTAAAAAGTGAGGGATTAATTTTATGGTGTAATAAGCCAGGGGCTGGCAGCCTGAGTGTGTTAATACATAAATGAATTTGGATACTTTATATGGGGTATTGAATTAGCAGTATACTTGCTATGGTAACCAGAGTGGGTGAAATTTCTGCGATAAGATGTGGAGCTCTTGTCATTTGTGCCCCCTGCGAAATGACAGGCACCTCTCTTACCTAGGATGATCTTGGAATTATCATTGGGGAAGTAAGGAACAGTCTGGAGGTTGGCCCAGGTGGCAATAAGAGCCTGAGGAAGAGTCATTAGCTTGTTGCTAGACAGGTCCAGGTATGTGATATTCTTGATATAACGTGCAGCATCTGGAGGGATTGAGGTAAGTTCATTGTTGTGTAAATCCAGAAGCCTTAGCTGTGGCATGTCTGCCAGGGTTTCCCAGGGGAATGATATTAAGTCATTCCCATCCAGCCTTAGCTCCTGCAAGCGACGGAGGCCCTTGAAGGTGATCCCGCTGAGGCTGGCCAGGGAGTTATAGGGCATCCAGAGGTATTCCAGGTTGTGGAGCGCATGGAAAGCCTCTCCTGGCACTCTGCGGATGGCTGTCTTTTCTATCCGAAGCTTGGATGTATCTACAGGGATGTTCACGGGAGTGAGGGTCATCTCTGGGTCATTACACAGCACTGTCCTGGTGAGGGAACACAAACACAGGTATGACTTTCTTATATTTTGAAAAGGTTTTGAAACTTTATTTTAAAGCAAGATTTTTATCTGCCTTTCTTTTTTTCACAAGCTTTCTTCTTGTCATTTCTTCCTTGCTACTGATCTCTGTATTATCGCCACAAGTACATCAACTTGCAGTAATTCATATGTACTCTCCGACTGTAGAAACTATAGTGTTGTGCCTCTCCTGGAGTGGTATGAGTCTGAGTCTGAGTCTGGCCCATATAGCATTTCTGCTTCTTTTTTTTTCTTCCGTTTTTTTAGAGTACTTATGATAGACAGCAGTGACAACATTCATGGATAACAGAGGATTCTAGTGCATGTTAAAACAAAAGGATCCATAATTGAACAATAAAATACATACAAAAAGAAGCCTTATTGAAGCGTGGGATGGCAGGAAGTAATATAGATTAAATACAGCACAGGATCTTTGGTTTGTGAAATGAGGATAAGAAAGTCAGATAACAACTCACTGGAAATATACTACAGCAAGCTCTGCTTTACTATGAAGCAGTTGGAAAGATGAGTACAAACGGTAGCAGTCACCGCACTGCAGGCATGTACAGTTATGAAAGTGCAGAAAATTAACATTTTGGAAAATGCTATATTAAAAGCCAGGCATATTCACATGTCTTATCATTCCTTCCCATTTCTAATTTTTAGAGATCAAATCATGAAAACCCTATGCTGCATTTTTGCAGCCTTCATACAAGAAGCTGTGACTTTGCCAAGATGTGGGATTGTAGATAGCCATGAGGAACGAAGTGAGACAAAACAGATCTCTCAGACTGCACTTTAATTTGCCTATCAGCAAGGAAAGACAAATTCTTAACAAAATACAAAACCACCTTGCAAAAGGTAACAGGTTACGTAGGTATGTCCCACACCACATGCTAAACAAGATACCACAAGAAATATAATGTGATTAGTCAAATAACATTTTCTTACCATACTGCCTGGCTGATAAATAGAATACTACAAAGCTGCCCAAACCAGATTGACTTTGGCTGAAAGCACTTATTCTTCTACTATCAACAAAAACAAATAACATCACTGTACTGCTTATGCAAGTTTCCTGGAGTTAAATGTTATTTGAGCCTACAGTTAAATTGTTGATTTACAATAAAAGCATAGTACATTACTCTAACCCAGAACTTTTATTGTGGCATTCAATGCTACCCACACTCAGCTGAAAGTTGAGATTTTTAGGAAGCAAAAAAAAAATCTATCATTAAGAAAAATCCAGAAATTCTCTTTCAATAAAACCTTTTTTTGTATGCACAGGCATGACACAAAATGTTTGGCAACAGAGACACTATGGCAGTAAAACAGTATGTTCCTCACAGTGTCCCTAAACTATGTCAGTGAGCACTAACCATTTAATCTATGGGATAATCTCTTTCTACTAGTTAGAAATATGAATCATAATGCAGGAAAAAGAGGTGACATTATGCTCCTTAAGGGACTAATGGATATTTGCTTTATTATCTTACCAAAACACACTACAGCTTTTTAGAGTCACCGAGAGGAAATTCCCCTGGGAACTGTGACATTTATGGAGCAATAATTGGCTCGCCTGCTATTGCACTCCCTTTTAACAATTGTAGACTATTTGTGTCTCTACCACGCTTCTTACTGGGGAAGTTTCTGATATTAACTCTATAGTACCATAAAAAAAAGATAAGGAAGTAGCTGTATTTCATGGGGATTCAAAATATAGGAGACAGACTTTCATTTCAGTATTGTAGTCTTGTCTAGAAAAAATTTCTTCAAAAGGATTTTGCAAATACTTTCTCACAAAAGACCTTCTACTGTGGATCACACCTTATAAAAAATGTAGCCTGTATTTCATTAAGTCGGATCATTAGTTTGTAATTAACCTTCAGAAAGACTTTTAAATTCAGTCCTCCAGAGAAATGTTTGTACAATGGCATTGCATTAAAAAATGGGTGTCCTTCTGGTCTGGTCTTCTTTAATGGAAAGTTTCCAGTCTGAGAATTATCTTATTTTTTTTATTATTATGACCTTTTTATTCTTGGTTCATTCTCATCCAGAGTCTATTACTTTGCCTAAAATCTCCAACTGAAGGATTTTTTAAGTAAATGAAATTGCAGTTTTTGTACCACAACATAAACCAAATCTAGTTACACTTTAGAAATAAACCAGCAGAGCAGAATAAAGCCTTTTAAAACTAGCATTTACAGCATAAAGGTTAAAAAAGAAAAAAGTTTAAATTTTATTCCCTTTTTGCCATTGCAGCAGCAGTAATTATGTCGCTTCTGTTCTCACAGAGGAGATGCCCAAATGCTTTCTCTGAAATCAGCTTACTGTGTTTTCAGAAGCTAATCCTCTGCAAATAAAGCTAGAGCACAAAGCAACTGGAAAAATAATGGACACGAATCTGGACATGGTATTTTCTCCTCCAAGCATCCTTACAGAAGAGAAGACATAAAATCCATGATGCTCAGAGGAAGAGTGGCAACCCCCCTGGAGACCATTGGCGTACCTGGCTTTTGTCCCCTCGCTGAGGCTGTGGAAGGCGCAGCTGCACTGCGACGGGCACGAGCCACCCGCCCATGGCAGCCCTCCGAGCGTGAAGCAGCAGAACAAACTCACCACGATCCACATGGCTACCTGTGCATGGGAAGGACACCTGGGCACTGGACAACGTGAAGGGTTTCACCTATTGTTTTATCCATTGACTGCTCACATCTTGTTAACTGCCTTTCGTTTTCAGCTGCACTGTGATCTCCCAGCCCTCGCTGAGTCCATCAGATAAAAAAGGATAGGCAGGGATTAAGGATGGGGACTTGAGTTATTTTCATGAAGGTGCTTATTGCTTCCTGGAACCGTACAGACAGCATTTCTTCCCTCGGGGAGCTCCAACAAAACACCCTCCTCGGGCAATCTGTGGCTCTTGTGCAAGAAAAAAGCAAACATACTTTTGGGGACCTCCATCACAGGCAAGATAACAGTTATCTGACTGGGAATTAGCAACAAATTACTGCTTCACAGGGAACTGGGAATACTTAAACGGGTTTCTTGTGCTAATGGAACGTAAGCCTCCTATATAAGAATACTGAAAACATACAGTGATACAATTAGAAGGCTTTATTTTCTTTTTAAAACTTCTAGTTTGATTAAGAAATTATTGAACTGTTGGCAGCATGGCTGATATTAATAAACAATAATCCAATAAATATGCACATATTTCAGTTTATATCAGGGCTAGCACACACCTGTAGGACTGAGCACCATGCTATGACTTGTTGATCCAGCAAAGCCCAGCTGTGGGACCATTTTTGGGTGTGTCACCTGATGCAGGGCCATGGACAGCTTCAGGAATGCTAAGAAAAGCTCAACTCTGTCTTAAGCAAAGCCCAGAGTAGAGCGTCAAATTAATTTTGTCCACTCCCCTTGAAGACAGCTGTTTCCCACCCATTAGCAAAGGCAGCCATAATTGCAAACTGATGGAGACCACCCATGTTTTCAGCAGTCTTCATCTGACTCCAAAGAACACAATACATGTGAGAAAAGCTGAGTCCAAATATGCACAAATATAAAGCTTAAGAGGTTGCTTCTTGAGACAGGAGCATAATTCTGTTCATACTAGCAAGGACATCTCAGGTTTATATAGAATATTTTCTGTTGGGTACAAAACTGTATCAGTCACTCACACCACAGATGTGTAACACTCCCTTAAAAAAAAGGCTTTGGAGAAACTAATAGATGATTACTTTCAACCTGATCAGATTGCTACTCCCCCTCTTCCCAGCCATACTACATTACAGCTTTGGCAGAAAAAAATTACCCTTGTGTCAGACACAAAACAGAAGACACAAGTTAAAAGTTAACAGAAATGAGGATTAACTGAATGCAGCTGAACGGCTAGTGATAAAGCACTAACCAGATAATACTCCTTCAGCAATGCTTTAGGAAAATATTTCTTTTCCAGTTCTGCAGCTCAGGAAAGCCTCAGTGTCCAGCAGTGTTACAGGGGAGAGTCCCAGATGCCTCACTCCAGTGTAAAACACGAGCAATTCTACTAAAATCCTGGACCCTATTAACTCAATAGGAACTCTGCCATCTGCTTTACCCAAAGAAATGGGAGTGTGGGATCAAATGTGGCTGATTGAGGCAGAAACCGCCTGGCATCCTGCTGGCCTTTCACACTGGCCACTTTCCAGCTTCCCTTTGCTTAAGGTCAGAGAAAAAGGGGAAAGGAATTACAACGACAAAGATTTCTCTAAAAGTTAGGGGGGTGTGGATCTTAATTATATTCAAATTAATTAGAAAAAGTGCTCACAGTCTCTTCTGTCAGTGTTTGAAGATGTCACAGCTCTTCTGTCCACCTAAATTCAGATTTCCCTAGGAGAGAAGTATAGTTCTGCATCTTTTTAAAAGCCTGATTGTATCTATAGCTGCCCTTCTGCAGAGATGCACAGAAGAAACAAACCACGTGAACCGCCATAAAGCCAGGGAAGAAACAGGAACAATTTCACGCAAAAGACATTTTGGAGGTTACAAGAAAACATTTTTTTTAAAAAGAGAGCAAACAAACAACAAAAACAGAAAACTACCACAAAGCATTCCACATGCAAACATTCCACCTGAGAGTGCTATGACAGACAGATGTTCTGAAAAGCTGCTGTGGATGTTACACCTCAAAACTCAAATCTCGTCCATGCTTGTGCGGCCATCTCAGATCCCTAACAAAAGACTAGTCCAAGGCAGCTGTCAAGATAGACAAGATGTTCCAAAATAAGTGTGACCTGGGAAACCTGAGTTGCCTATTGCTGCAGCTGGTCTCTTCTCCTGTTGGCAACAGAGGGAGCTGAGGGAGCCCAGTTCACCAGCTAAGCTGGGTGCAGAAGCCTGCATGGTGAAACTACCCTCACATCTCCACTGCTTCCCCACTACCCCTGCTCTCCTGCCCAGGCTGAGGATCAACTTGTGCGAGGAGGATCCCCATGGGATAAACTGGCTGAAATAGCTTTACCTCCAGATTCCACCTCCCCCCTCTCCTTTCCAACACTTGTCTCTGTTGCGGACCTGTTGGCTTTGGTTTTCCTTTCACATATGTAATCAGAAGTTACCAGTCAGAAGTGCAGCAATAACATACCTATTCCTACATACAAATTACCTGAAGGTTGATGAGTATGTTACAGCAACAGCGCAAGGCATTGTTCCTAACAAAGACTGTTTACCAGGATTTCTAGCATATAGCTGTTTTCATGCAGAATTCATCCTGTGTTCTTCAGCAGAATGAAATTACACTGGCAATTTTTCAATAATTCTGGGTAATGAACTCTCAGAGTTTCAAGATAATCTAGATGTGGTTTGGGGCTAACTATTAAACATACATTTCATGGTGCCATAGTTTTGCATAAGCTTGTTTCACAAGTAGCTCTGATAATTAATTAAGGCTTGAAGAAAGCACTTACCAAGAGGGTGGCCCAAAGGATTATTTTTCCCCATGGTATTTTCGCATTCTACATTTATAGTAGTTCAAAGGGAAATTCAAGTATCTCATTATTTATTTCCAAAGATATGAAAACACGATGCAGTGCTGCTCATTAAATATCTCTAGTTGTTCTCTTATCGACTTCCATTAGGCCCCATTTCTAGATTTAATGATTTCTCAGTTCCCCTAATGATCTCCAAGCTAAGACTTAAGCTCATCTGTTTTTGTAGTGCACTCATTGGTCAACTTGCCTTACTTTCCAGACTCTGCCTCAGCTCAATACTCATGACATTGACTGAAACATCTCTCTCCCCACTGAAGCTGAATTCTACTTGAAAAAGCAATTCAACATAATTAACCTCTTGCCTCCGTTTTTTTCAATGCATCTGATAAAGTGGTTTCCCTCCATTGGAGCTCTGGAATAATAAACTTGTAGAAAGTAGCCAGTAAGTGTATGGTAAGATTTGCTTTCATGAACCTCAATTTTGACTCACAAATGAAACACCTAAGTTACAACTAAATGCTGGGAGCAATAGAAGTAACTTTAATTTATAAAAAACAGCAGTAATCAATAAAGCATGCCTTAGCACCTGCTAATGCTATGCACTTTGTCAAGAAAGCTGCTCTTTAGTTAATGTGACAGACTCCCTTCTGAATAAGACAGAAAAAGATGTGGTTGTAGGCTAAGAGATTAATAAAACAAGGTAAATAAAAGTGGTAACATTAACATGTTTCTCACCTGGGAAGTCTATCCACAAGTTTAAGGTTGAGGTTTTCCTCCCCATTTCCTCCTCATTGGTACCTCACCATCAAATGATGCAAATGATGGGTTAAGCATCAAGCCACAGATATACCTGTGTTAGGCTTGATGTGAATGGCCAAGAGCGTGGGACTGGCCTCACTTGAGGAAACTCAACAAGAGGTTCACCAGGAGGTGAGGAAACCAGCTCCAGTTTTGGGTTTGGACATAAGCAGCTGGAGGAAGAGGAAAAAGAGGAAGACCTCAGTGCACAAGGAGCAATACGTTCCCCTGGTGCAGAGACTTCATAGATGTAACAGAAAGGAGCAGGCAGAAGAGGATAGAGTTGGTAAAACAAAGGCAATGAAACAAGATGCCTGAAAACAAAAGGGCAGATGCCAGTACCTGCACTTCAGGGACTGCATGACAGGAACAGCAAGCACATGCAAGGCAGCATTGGTGAGGAGGCTGCAAGAAGATGCTGCTTCTTCTGGTTACATCCATGCTGCCTCCCTAATTCAGTGAGATGAAAAAGATAAAATTGCAAGCAAAATCTGGCTACTGTGTCCAACAGACCATGTATTCACTTTTACCCACAGTTCTGGTTTGTCCTGACGCATTCGCATGCAGCACAACAGCTTTCTAGATCTTCACAGTATTTTTAAGGTTTAATTTTTTACTTCCTCCCAACTACTGAACAGTTATTCACATGTTATGCTAATTAATTTAACATAAACACTAATGAGCTAATTTCCTTGTAGGTGCAGGTCACATTTATATGAGACTTCTTAAAATCAATATCACCTTTTGCAAGTGCCAAAGGTACCAGTGCAGACTAAAAACATTTTTTCATGACAGCCAATTCCATTCCATAATGAAACTAGTGGGAGTTAGGCCCTTCACTTCCATGAGCACAAAATTCTGCACTCTAAATCATAAAAATAGTGCTCCTTGCTGCTTACTTAGGAAGTAAACAGTTTCTTCTCTGCATCAAGCTAAAAATACTGTCTGGAGAAAAAAACATGTAAAGAAGCAGCCAGCAAGTGTTATTCAGCAGAAGTATAAGAATTCGTTTCGCATTCTCTGAGAATAGCCAGATCCCCTATTTACATTTTTAGTATAAGCAAATGCAAAGCAAATGGGATCAAAGTCTACTGTCAGAAAAGTTCAGCACATGGCAATCTTTCCTATCTACCCTAAGTGGGGTATAATGTAGAGAAATTTTGTTTTGTTTTTAATAAGATTAAGTTAATTACTTGACATTATGTTTCCATTTTTTCCCATGTAGACTTTTTGAACCTGTAAGTGTTTTATGAGCAAATTCTACTCAGAAGGGTCAAAAGCAAAACTTGAGTGACAAACTCAGGATGCTCCACTAAGACACTCATTTTTAATATGGCCATTGGTCAGAATTTATTTTTACTTCTTTTCCCCACGTGCTTAGAGAAATATGGCATAAAGCAAATAAACCAGCATATTTTATCTTAAATGAAAGCCATAGAATACCTTATTATCATTATTTTGTCTAAAAGGTTTTATTAGCAGGCAACACAGGCCAGACACTACATCAATTTCATTAGGTAAATGCATGTCCAAGAAGCTTCTGGCAGGGCACATCTTGTAAAGCAGAAAATCCTTCCCACTGATGCAAGTTGAGAGCATGTTAATGCATTACATCATTCTAAATTGGATCTTGCACTTAATGCTTATGAAGGCAGCTCCTCCAGACCTCTAGGACTGAAGTCATTAATAGGTCTCTAGGCATGCCAAAGAAATAAAATAAAACCAAACAGTTTTTGGCATGGAGCAGTAAAAGTCTATCAGTGGTATTTATTTTGTGTATACATTTACCTAGGTTGTTATATCCAGTGCACAACAGTAGAAGCGAGTAGAGACCTCTAACCCAAGGGGGAGATTAGTGCATACACTTCCCTTATGCACACAGCATTCGACCCATTTCTGTCCATGCAGCAGAAGCTGCTTCACAAGGCTACGCTGTAACCAGCGACACTCAGCGAGGCAACAGCTAGCAGAAGATGGAGGTGTAAACCAGTCCATCTCATCTCTCCCTCTTTCTTCCTTTTGGGGCTTGTGCACCTAGGCAGGTCTCATCATGACTGACACGAATTTAGAGTGTTGGGTATCCAGGACCTCCAGGTCCCAGGGGAGAACCAACCCCAACCAACCATTAAGGCAAGTTTGGCCCTGGGGTGAAGGATGTGACACTAACTCTTGCCTCACCTTAAGGGAGCACTCTGGCAGCCACTGTAGCCATGGCTTTTCTATTCTTCTCCGAAGGCCCCACAGGTACAGGCAAATGCCGCTGAGGTTGGATGTACAGGATCCCAAAACAAAATTCTCTGGGACAAGCTCTCTGTAAACTCCCCTGCACAGGGAAAACAGCAGATGAAATAACTATGTCTTTCTTAAAAGCCCTCTGCAAACCTGCCTTTGAGGCTATTAGTCTTGAGCACTAATGAGAATGAATTTGTGCTCCCCACTAGATGGAAGCTGGAACATGCTTCCACCCACAAACAAGAAATGCACAGAAAATAAGTATAATTCCATGTCAGTAAATGTTTTAACTATCATGAAACCATTCACCATGATAATATAAAAAAATAACACAAATGTGAAAAACACACTTGTGTTGCATAGAGAGAATCTTTTCGAGGATTCCAATGCTTCTGACAAGTTTTGCTACACACAAAAAGACCTTTACAACTCAAAACAAGTATCACTCATAGATGCTACAGTCATCAATCAGCTTTCTGCTATGCCAGCTCCTGACATTACAGCTGGTAGTAGTGGGGAAGAAAAGCAGAAAAAGAGAAGCATTGCAGCAAATTCTCACTGCTGGAATGTATGGTTTATAAAGTGCTTACTTTTTCACATTTGTACTTAAACAGTGCTCGGGAGCTCTAGTAAGGCACAGGCACTCTAAAAGTTTTTGTCAAAGACTGACACCTGTATGTCTAATGGAGCACAGCCAGAGAAGAGACAGCACAAATATTAGAGAAAGAAACGTATAAACAAATCAAGTGTATCATTGACTTGTACATATGAATATTTAAACATCTAGATTTAAAGCTTAAGTTATCATGAATAGAAAAATTAATACATAGGCTCTGCTGGCTATAAGCTCTTTGACTGATTTCTGATCAGAATAGTAGTTAAAGGGGAATTTTTACAAGTCTTCTAAAGAGGAAACCAAATAGATAGTGAGATTGGAGAAGTATTTATGTGTCTGTACAGTATCACAGTATCACAGTACATTTGGGATTGGAAGGGACCTCAAAAGATCATCTAGTCCAATCCCCCTGCTGGAGCAGGAACGCCTAGGTGAGGTCGCACAGGAACATGTCCAGGCAGGTTTTGAATGTCTCCAGAGAAGGAGACTCCACAACCTCCCTGGGCAGCCTGTTCCAGTGCTCTGTCACCCGCACTGAGAAGAAGTTTTTTCTCAAATTTAAGTGGAACCTCTTGTGTTCCAGCTTTATCCCATTACCCCTTGTCCTATCATGGTTTGCCACTGAGAAGAGCCTGGCTCCATCCTCACGGCACTCACCCTTTATGTATTTATAAACATTAATAAGGTCACCCCTCAGTCTCCTCTTCTCCAAAGTAAAGAGACCCAGCTCCCTCAGCCTTTCTTCATAAGGGAGGTGCTCCACTCCCTTAATCATCTTCGTTGCCCTACGCTGGACCCTCTCCAGCAGTTCCCTGTCCTTCTTGAACTGAGGGGCCCAGAATTGGACACAATATTCCAGGTGTGGTCTCACCAGGGCGGAGTAGAGGGGAAGGAGGACCTCTCTCGATCTACTAACCACTCCCCTTGTAATACACCCAAGGATGCCATTGGCCTTCCTGGCCACAAGGGCACAGTGCTGGCTCATGGTCATCCTGCTGCCCACCAGGACCCCCACGTCCCTTTCCCCTACACTGCTCTCTAATATGTAATTTCCCAACCTATACTGGAACCTGGGGTTGTTCCTGCCCAGGTTGGTGCTGGCTCTGATCAGCTGACTGAATCACACAAGCTGACACACAAGCACACACTCATAGAGTGAGCAAAACATACACCTAGAATAGCATAAATGTAATGTCCAGCAACAGCATTCTCACAGAAGAAAATGCAATTCTTTTCTGAGATGCCACAGCCACAGTCCATTGCAGTACAATTTGATGACTGGACATATCATAATCATATCTGACATATGTATTTTAAATGGGTAAAGCTTTTTTAGGTTTGTATTCCTGGCCTCTCTTCTCTATTGTACCTTCATCCCCAAAAATCCACTAAGATTCCTACAGTTAAAGAAAATCAGCTAACTTCGGGCTTAGCATCCGTAGCTGCATGACAGAGGGGGTCATGCAGTAATATTGCTGACTGCAACCACCTTTTCTGATTTGGACCTTAATACTATTAGTCTAAGCCCTGCAGAGTCACCTCTGCTTAGGAAACAGTGCCTGTTTTATTTTGCTTCTCCAGGCATGCAAGAATTATTAAACTTCTGACGCTGTTTATCTGGGTCCTGAATGCAGATAGAACATAGTGTTTTACACGGCAAACCTCTGCCATCTTTCCAGTCTGATAATCACCAGCTTTCCTATTTCAATTTACCTGCCTACAGCCTCAAGATTTCACAGGCCAAGTACGTGCCCTTGTGGCAGTTCCAGTAACCTCTTGGAAGCTGCAAGTCAGGTCTTACACACAGGGACTAAGAAAAATAAAAAATTAAAAAAAAAAAAAAAAATAAAGCACAAGAAGGTAGAAAAGGTAGGAAGAAAGGGAAAAGGAAAACTTTTGCCCCAGTCTATTCTATTTTCTTAATGTTATTTTCCTCAGAGCAATAAGCTCCTCTCAATCTATTTATTATCTTCAGTGGTGTAACGTATGTATATATACGAATGTGGTGGGCTCATAATAGGAGAATTATATTGTTCATGTAATTATTCTTATTTTTATTCTGATTATTCTTGGACTAAATGATTCATTGTATGAATTAAAACAAACAAACAAAACAAAAAAAAAAAAATAAAAAACAAAAAAAAAAAAAAAAAAAAAAAAAAAACATATTATTTGTGAAATACAGGGAGTTTGGGGAGGTAACAGCAGAAAATCAGGGCATGCCTCAGGTAGCCTCTCACCCCCACAACTGTCTTACTAACCCACAGAAGGGCAAAAAGCAACAGTGCCACATTTTAGTCCTTCTGATTTGCTTTATGGCCCATCCTTCATTTTTTCAATCCTTGAAGACATATAACTGGCCTAATTTTGATGACCTACCCTCACCAAGATATAAGTGAGAAAGAAACCTGGGAATATAAGGAAAGCCTATGATGATCAAGAGCTTCCTCTAAGCATTGACTTCCCTGTCCCATCTGCCTGCAGACATAGTAATATTAAATCCATTGCACACTCATCTTCAGAGAAGCTAATTAACTTCAGAGGATCTTTTCTAGGGCAAAAGCGGCCCCACAGTCCCACTCAGACCAGAAGAAACACGGGGAAGGTTGATGTTCCAAGGGCAACAGCAGGAGGTAGCACTTGTGCTGCAGCCTGACAAGAACTGTAGAATGAGATGAAGTTTTAGTGAGGGCGTTCCCTAAGGAATTCTCACAGAAGTGAAGGGATGTGCAAGGTCCTTAGAAGGTCCTGTCACCTGGGGAGAGTTTAATCATTTATCATAATGAACATTAAGCTTCTTTACCAATATATTGGAAAAAAAATACCAAGCTTCTCGTGTTTTCTTGACAGTTTACTCCTCAGTGCCTGTATTTTAACTTCAACAATTATAGGCATTTCTACCTTATTAAGTAAATGCATCCATTAAAGTTTTTAAATTAGCATTTATATTTGCTTCAATATCTCAGGTAAAGTGTTTGGCAAGTTACTTCATTTGCCTAGAGAAACATAAGAAAAACAATCTTTTCCTGGGCATTCTCTCTTATTTGAATTTGGTAGAGTACCTGTAAAATAGCTATGTAACCTACAGTTCATATATTTTGTCTGTCTGAAAAACAACTGCCTAATCAAGACTTCCACTTTCTGGTGGAAAGATTCTATTCAGGACCTGAGGATTTTTCTGTAAAAACAAAAAAATTACAATGACTAAAGTGACTGAAAGCTGAATAAGAGAGCCTGGAACTATCATTTTGAAATGGCACATTATGAAAACTCTTCTCCTCCTTCATTAGCTAGCTACAAAACAAACAATAATTCAGCAACTTTCTCACATTAGAGATGACAACAAAAGCACAACTGAAGGCTTTGCCTTCATCATGATTAATTTAGTTTTGTGATACAACATAATCTAGTTTTTACAAGTCTCGTTTCACTCTATTATAAAAGGCAACTCAGCTTGAAGAAATTGCTTATTACACTGAGCTCAAAGAGTTGGATAACAGAAGCTAAAATAATTAGGCAATCTTTAAAAAACCAGTAACTTATTTTATGGAAGTGTGGATGAAAGTCCTGGTTAATTCAGGGTGCGGTTTATAAATAGTTATGTTGATTGTCTCTAATGTGCTCTAAAAAGTGCACTTAGCATAAGAGGCCTTGATACATCTATTGTAAATAAAGTATATTTGGTCAGGTTTCCATAAGATCCTTCAGAAAAAGAAAGAAGACTAAAGAAGTGCAGAGCAGGCAATGACTGTAGTCAACCTCAAGCTTCAGAAGAAGTGGAAAACCCCAAATCTTTTATATTCTGGTACAAACGACTGGACTGCTCCATCATAGGGCCACCTGAAAGGCAGGCATCAGTCTGAAGTAGTCCGCGGGCTCTCTCAAGAGTCAGTGAAAAGGAGGAGGTGTCTCCAGAGCACGATTTGTCCTGCCCTACAGTGGGTGATGCTTGGGAGCTGCCCATTTGGTAACAGTAAAGAAAGCCTGAGTTAGACTAGATAATTAGCACATTTGGTTTCTATATGGAAAAATTTACACATCATTAATCCTCTCGATGTAAACACAGATCTTATACTGAAGTCAAGGAAAGCTGTGCAGAATTCAGGCTTAAGTAACATTTGTGATGGAAGTATTAGCAGAAAGTTTGGGGAAATCCCTACAGAGAGACACTGCTAGAAGACCACTAGACAAGATATACAATATCACAGTGACATACACAGCCCAGAAGTTCATTTACATACGTGGTCAGTAGCATAAACCCATTGAGGAACTGTTCAGAGAGAGTCTTGTTGCTTCTTTACAAGAGCAATAGTAAACAGAAGGAGAGCTGGTGTGCAAATCTCCTTTTAATGCAACTAAAGCCCTTCTCAAAAGCAGGGTTTTCTTTGAGAACTGAGAACTGGTCTTTGAACTGTAAGTCCTGAAAGAGTTATTATTCTGCATGCTGTGGGAAGGATGGAAGGCCTGAACCCCTCAGGGCAAACAAAACAAACCCAGTGTTAGGTATACCCAATATTCTGTAGAATGGCCTTCTCTGAAGTCCTGAAATATGCCACTACTCAGCACAGAGGGACAGCATATTTCATTATATTGTGAATATGTATATGACTCTAAAATTAGTACAGCAGTTGAAAGCAAAACATATTATTTATAAGCATCTAAAATGCATTTTGGGAGACAAGTAGCAGATGAAGGCAACAATTACATATATTTTATAACAAACATGATTGGGGTATCTATTAATAGCAAAGACTAAGAAGTCTAGGATGCAAATAATGTTCTAGTAACTTCATTAATTTTCTAGTGTGAGTGGATGGATATATATATATTTATCAAATATGTATTCAAATTACTATGAATTAAGTTACTTGACTTTAGAGAAGCAACTCACAGGAAGGAAAGATGATGCTTCTCAACTCTACAGCAAGTTTCCTCACTCTAATGCCTGAAATGCAGTGGTGTGCAGGAAAGCCAGCCCCAGAGCCGCCTGGTCACAGAAGGTCACGCAGTGTAGAGACCAGACCACGGCAGGGGTGTGAGTGCCTGCCGTGACCCAGGCAGCTTTGCATTCTTGTGTAGTCAAGCACAGGGTTAACACATGACATGTGGGGAGGAGATGAGGGACCTCTGTCCTTTTTTGAAGGGATTTTCACACAGCACTGCTCTAGCTCTGTCTCTGAAGATGCCCCTCCTGCTTTCTTATTTCCTTCTTACAGCTCCTTCACTTTGGCTTAGCACGTCCAAGGAGCTTTTCTCTGGATATTATCCCTGATCTTGGCTCTCTGAAACTTGCAAGTGAGTCCTTCCTGTACCTTCCTCTGCACAGGCAGCACCTCCCACCCCGGCCCTCACCTTGTCCTCAGAGAGCACAAACCCTGCTCTAGAAGCTCTTGCATCCTATCAAGAATGGTCATTGCATGGCTGCAGGATGGTCCAAAGGTTTGAGGCCTATCCACATGCTGCTCTGCAGCCTTGACCTCTGCATCATCCCTCCCGTGACCAGTGCCAGGTGTTTATTTACAGTCTGCAGCATATTCTCAATGGCTGCTTGCAAATCAAAACAAATCTACACAACTGCAACTAGAAGGTCTCCATACAACACGCATTCTGGTTTCCTTTCCTCAATGAGAAGCATTTCCCATGGGGACCAAGATTACCACTCATTTCTGTGATATCAAACAGAAGTCCTGTGTGGCTGTATTCCCAGCCTGCTCCTGCTGAAATGCTGCAGTTTGTCATTTAAAGGTGTTTTTCAATATAAAAAGTCAAAACCAATTTGGCTAAAACTGAATCAGAAGAAAGGATTAGGGAGGCAGAGGAATAATAATACATCAATTTAGCAAAATTCTTGCTGTGAACATAAAAAAGTATGCCAGTAATCTGCATTGATTGCTTGGAGAAAATTCAGAGTGCATGAGCACTCTGTTATCTTTGCACTGCAGCTTTTTTTGTTGTGCTTGTACCAATGCATATTTTACAAAGATTAATGTGCTCCCACCAAATCCATACAGTCTTATGAAATCCATGGGGACATCTGGCGAGAACCTATCAGACCTTTTTTCTGCCTGTTCCTTGCAAACAGATTAGTAACAAGGGAAGTATTCTAAAGTGAGAGGGTAAAATGAAATAGATGTTTTATTGACACAGAGAGGAGATCAGTGGCAATTCAAATTATGAAGTTGCAAGATAACATCAAGTGAAAGACCTTTTCCCCTGAATTTGGAAACAGCAAGTAGCTATCGAAAGAGTGTATAAAGTAGAAAGAGATCACTAAAAACTTCATCATTTAAGGATTTAATTTAAGTCTTTAGCAAACCTTTTATCCTTTGCATGTTTTCACTGACTTCACAGGAATACATGATGTGAGGTTAAGTCTTACATAAAAAGGAGTGAAAGGAAACAAATACAGCTTTGTTTTACCAACTGGAAAAAGAACTGTCATTAGTAGATTCTATCAAACTCAATAATTTATGCCCTATTTACACCTCCTCTTTGCTTGAAGAAAACCCTTCAAAACTAACTGAATTTAGCAGCCATATTTGACCATATGTCATCCCATACTATCCCAGTGAACTATTAGAAAGTCAGCTTAACAGCATCAACAATAGATATTGAGACCCTGGCACATAAATTTTCTATTGATACCAATTGCACCTGAATCAGATGCTGATCCACCACTGGAAACCTTGCCTGCAACTGACTTGTGTTATTAGACTCAGCACAGATAAAGTAAATAAGGTTTAGACACAGAAATTTTTAAGATAATTCAAGAAAAGCAGCCAACAAGTTCATAATATTCAAGCTAATAAAGATCTGCTAAATCCAAAAGGGTTGGGGGAGTAGCCTACTT
This sequence comes from Columba livia, assembly GCF_036013475.1. NCBI lineage: Eukaryota > Metazoa > Chordata > Aves > Columbiformes > Columbidae > Columba > Columba livia. The sequence continues at coordinate 25,938,581 of NC_088607.1, read as the reverse complement.
TCATGAACAAAGTTTTGGAACGAGCAAAGTCTGCACCACAGACTTTAATACACACCACAAAAAATACCAGCAGTGTAACGCATTTGGGATGTTTGCTTGGGAGTGAGAGTGTTACTGTCAGGTTACTGTCAGGTAACCAAAAGCACCTGACAGCCCTCCTGAGGGCAGTTCACACAATATCCATGGTTTTTATCCCTAGTCGAGAAGAGCTGCGCAGCTTCATGTTGACAAGCATTACAATGAGCCATCTATTTTCAAAACTATCACACTGAAAAGATTTACAGTACATTTACAAGATCTAGCATAAATTTTTTTTGCAAGAATACACAATGGATCACTATTAAAACACAGGCTTAGATCAGTCATTTTCCCTGCTAGAAGGCAGGACTGTCACCTTCTTTGTCATCAAGATATGTAGGTGAATGAAAGACAAACATAACGATGGATTTATGTGGTTCAATGTAATTTTGCTCTGCTTAAACCAAAATCTGTATAGCCTAACAAATATCATGCCCTTCTGAAGCCTACTTCAAAATCCAAAAGCATATCCATCATGGCAATTACCTACATCAAAACCAGCTGTAAATTGAATGCCAGAGATCACAAAACACAGTAAGATGGTTTCTCAACCTTGAAGCTTCAATCATTTCTTCTGGGCATCACAGCCTATAAGCACGGATTTCAGGAAAACTGCAAAAAATCCACCCCTGTCTTCAACAGACCCCTGACTGTGAATGCACCTCCACTGTGTAGTCAGAACCATGAACAATCTCTAACCATATCTGAAGCAAATTCAATCTGCTGAATTGAGATGTTTCAGTTCACCCTGTCTGAGCTGGGGGAATATCCCTTCTGCCTCAGCTCTCTTTTTGCTTCCATTTTGCAGTAGGATTATGAGGATGAAAAATGCTACATGTCAAGGTAGCAACCACTGTGCTAGTAGCACCTTGTTGTTAAGGCAATGAGTAGGTCTGTGGAAAAGTAGTAAGGAAGAAGTAAAGAAAAAGGAAACAAATGCACTAAAAAGGGTGTAATAAATTGCCGTTAATAGAAAACAACCCTATCTAGTAGTTATCATAGCTATTGCTACTCCAAATGCAGGTTAAAAATTGAGAACCGTGGTCAAGTTACTCACTTTTAATTGATAGGTATAGAAAATTACATCAATAATAGTTGTATAGCTAAAAACATATAATTTTTTTCACTCAGACTCTGAAAGCTGCTGTCTTCCATTCTGCAGGATCCAGGGATTCAGATTCCCAGAGAGTTAGTTAATCAATCAGTACTACCAGAAAGGAGAATGGTTGACCCTGCTGGGAAATGACAAGGAATTATGCACAGCTGGGATCTGTCGTGTGGTATGCTTGTGGTGGGAATTCAGCTGGCAGGAAAGGATCTGGAGGCTGGACAACCACATGTTGCACACAGCGAGACTCCAGTCCTCAAACATCTCCAAAAGGGCAGCTAGGTAATTCCTGTGAGCACTCATACTGGGCAACTAGCATACATCCTTGTATGTCTAGTGCACAAAATCAGTAATTTGTGTTTGCCTTTAATCAGACTGTGCCAGTGTGAACCTTAATTTAAGCCTCGATTATGGAGATATGTTAAGATACAGAATAGTCATTGCCAGAAAAATACACTTTCTGGTTTCTAAAAAAGCAGAGAGGGGAAGACCTATATGCTGCAGAGATTCTCGATTCATACTTTTTCTCCTAATTATCAACTCAGTGAGTGCCCCTTTGTTTTTCAGGTCACTCCCCAATTATATATTACATGTTTACTTCGTTCCACAACCTTTAATTCTTTTCCAGTGTTGCAGAATTAACTGGACAGGGTTCTTAATCTTGTCTCTACAAAGAACTTGTTGTAATTGCAATGAAAGCTTTCATTTTGCTGGTGTCTGAAATACGATTTGCAGGGGAAGGGGGAGGGCAGATTGATGCTAGTCCCATCATTAATAACATTCTTGTGGGGATTGTAGTGGTGGGAGTAAAAACCCCAAAGCTTTTATATAATAATGAGCATGTGTCTGCACGTGAGCTGCTCCTTTAAGAAGCCTTGGGCTAGTGGAAGAAAGGGGATCCAGAGAGGAGGCAGCCCTACAGCTCTAACAGAGGGCAGAGGTTAAATCTGTTGGCATTTTTGTCGCAAGTATGGTCACTGCATACCCGCTCCCTGAAGGCTTCACTGAATTAGAGGTGTTTGCCATCGGCACTGCGCTGCTGGTAGAAGGTAAGCTCTGTGTGGGACCTCAGCAGCAATAAGATTTTTGTCCCTGTTATTCCTGGTGGGAGACTAAAGAAAAACTGAAGCAAACAGCAGCATTTGTGGTACACTGATCCAGACCTATGGGGGTTACTGTGGCTATACCAGTAGTACTTCTGGTGAGTAAATCAGTGTGAGCTGCAAGCTGTTTGCAGTGAAGATCTGCTCTGTATACATAGCTACCCTATGGCAGAGAAGTACTTGATACTTAGCTTTCTTATCAAGACTTTGAGATGTAAGATTTTGTTGTTGACTTTTAAAGGTAATCTTATCTTTCTTGGGGAAGAATGTTGAAATGACTGATAATATCTCAATAAAACTGGGCTGCTTGTTTTGTGGGTTGTGATGGCCATCTTAAAACCAGAATCCAAAATAGTAGTGCTGCAATTAATGGCTGCTGGGTAAAAATAACAAACAGAAATACACTTGCATGAGATTCAAAAGCTCTCACAGTGTTAAGCAGCAAATTTTCAGGTAGGACACTGTATCTGTTTCATTAGGCAATGTGGGCTTTTCTTAAGGCATGTGTCACTTTGTTGAGAGACTAAAACAAAACTGTGAATTTGTATGTACCTGGCAGCTAGGGAAGGATGGGCTTGTAGGTAGGATTATTTCACTGGTGTCTCTTCTGCACTACACCCCAGTCAGGGCCTAGGACCCATTCCCCGCATAGTGCTGCTCAGCTGGGTGTGCAAGGATCGTGGCGCCCAACAGCAGAGGAGAAGCCATAAGCACCATCTGAATGCGATAAATGCTCATGAGCTCACTCCAGGAATGTGGAGCATGGGAGAAAGGAGGCTGCTCAGCCTCTCCTTGCAGGCAACCTCAGCTGGAAGGCAGCACTGTATCTGCCTGCAAGGGAAAGCTGAAAGAGCTGTGTCAGAAAATCTTCCTTGGAAGAGAGAGAGAGGAAAAAGTTCCTACTTCTGGCCCAGGAGCGAAACAGAGAGTTCAGGTCTAAACCTGGCCAAGAGCCATTAAGCCTTCTGGAGGGACTGGCAGGTCCTAGCATGACTTCGCACTTTGTTACTGAGGGATGAGAAGCAGCAGGAGAATAAGGACACCGTTGGGTGCTGGAAGAGCCTGACAGCCGGGGTCCTGCTGGGGAATGGCCCTGAACTGCCCACCGAGCCCCTGTGCTCAGGGGCTGCAGCCTGCCAGGGCCATGCAGTTGTAGCTGCTGGTAAACTTCACTTAAACCTAGATGTGTCTAACACATTCATGTTGTACTAAACACAAGTATTTTCTAAAGGCTTTTAAGCAGAAAGCACCCAGAAGATTGGCAATAAAACTTTATCTTTGTCATCCGACTTAGAAGATTGAACTAAATAATTAAAGATTAATTAACTTTCTCAAAGACTCTGAGAGACATGCACTGAAGACCTCCTTTTTTGCTGAAACTTCTAAATGCAGTTTGCAAAAACATTCTGGGGAACAGGAAAACCTCGCCTTCACTTTATTAACTAGACACATTTGCTGTTCTAAAAATGAAAACTCAAAGCTTTTTTTAAAAATTTAGTAAGCTCTCTATTTGTACACTCATGCTAGCCTTCAAGAAAGCAGAGTGAGGTGAAGCCTGAAGCTTCAAAAACAGGGGAAAGACAGAAAGTTCATACAGTGATAACTCTTCAGCTCTACTTTAAATATGTTCACAACATGCCTCTTCTAAAGGCTTCACTGCATTTGGGAGAGGTGGTAGCAGTTCTACCCTGTGGGTGGGAGGTAAGCTGGCAAGGAGAAAATAAGAACAGCTCCAAATATTTCTTCTGGAAATATTTTGTTATATGTTGTGTAATGAAAAATGCACATCAGCTGTTACTATGGTTATGCCATCAGCCATTAATGCAATTAAGGTAGGAGCAGGATTTCTGACTGCACAAAAATCATCCATCTTATGTAACTGCAGAATTAAGACAATGAGCATAAGTAACTACACTACTTTACAGAATTAGGCCATGTGGATTTTTTTTCCATGCTATATCATTTCTCTTTCCAAGAAGAACACAAAGAAAAAGATCTAGTGCTTCTCATCTAACTGAGACTTAGAGACAGGATGTTGAGTCAGAGCCTCATCAGAGCTAATATAATTCAGGTCATCTTGAAAAGGATGTTGAAGGACAAAGCTTGAGTTTAAACCACTGAAGAATAGGTTCCAGGGTGGCACAGCTTTGTGCTGGGTGAATAGCAGTGGTTGCTTGGATGCTTCTCTCCGAGGACTAACTTATTTTTTTAAATCTGTCAGTGACTGCTTTTTATAATTAGATTATTCCTTTCCATGTATAGTCTATTGACGAAGGGCAGTAATAAGATTGAGCTGGTGTGAGTCAAGCACTGTCTAGGTTAGCCTTAGACTGAAGACCAAAGGAGGGCAGCCTGACTGAAATGCAACTGAGGGATTTCTGTGCTTAAACACAAAAGAACGTTACAATTTACATTAAACACAACCCATTTCTTCTACCAAAGACATGCCAGCAGACATGTGCACCAGCTGCACGTGCTGGCTGTCAGTCCCCCTGAAGCACCCTCCTCTGCATCTCCCTTGCTCTGACCCTCACATTCCCGGATGGAGCCTGACAGTCAGATTTCTCTATTAAAACAAAAGGGAGAATTACAAATAAGATTAAACCATTTCTGCACCACATGACCAGCCATATCCCTGATGCAATTTGAAGCATTGGCTTTAGCTGTCACCTATGACTTCTCTCCTGAAAGTCTTTGTAACTTGTACGCAGACTGTGACAGCTACAGATACATTCCCTGTGCATACGTTTTTACAGTAATTATTCTTCTCTCATTAAAGAAAACAGCAGTATCATTGTAGATCTTTTCCATTTCCAGCTGAATCACGTCATTCAATTCTGTATTTCAGCCCTGCTTGGTTTCTGTCTAAATGGCCTGACAATCATTTCTTTCCGAAAAATCAAAGAACTCCGAACACCCAGCAATCTGCTGGTTGTCAGCATTGCCCTGGCTGACTGCGGGATCTGCATCAATGCATTCATAGCTGCCTTTTCCAGCTTCCTAAGGTATGTCTTCTTTTTCCTAAAGGTTACCAGAAGGACCACAGGAAAATTAGCAACTTAAGTTCTAAGAGAACAAATTAATTAAATTACTCTCTTTTCAGCATACCACCCTAATCAACCTTTTTATTCCCTCAATCTGAAACAGTAAACTGAAACTCTATATAGTTCTGCCAGACAGGTGAAAAAGCAGACTTCACTGTGTATAATCACTGACAGATTATTAGACTGATTATAGAAGACATTTAACAAGGCAGCTTTATCAGTGGTTATTCTAGAAGCTACTTGAATATCAAAATAGTAGTACACTTTCATTTGACTTAACCTCTAGATTGAGCCCAAATTTATCTGCAAGTCTTTCTGTTTTGTTACAAACCTTTCCATTAAAGCACTTATTTGAGAAGTTTGTGGAAAATGAAAATGCATATCTGTTAGCAGGGAGTTCACATCAGTTATGACACATTTGATATTCCATGTTTTCACACATGCCAATCATTTAATCAGAAGACAGAAACAATATCAAGCATTTTCATGAATAATTACAACAAAAAAAATCACAAGCAAACCATACTCAAAAAAAAAACACCACCTTATAAAATATCTGATGAAAAATTGCACCCAAGTAGTACATTTTTAAACCCTGGAAATACCTTTGATAGAGAAGATAAATATATTTTGAGCCACAACATGACCATTTTATTTTATCTTACTGGATATGAAAACATTTTTTGCAAATTAACAAGTCATTAATAAACTCCAATGAGGCCTTATTCAACACTATTTTACCTCCTGTATAGGTCACTCATGCTTCAGACATTTATGCCTAACTGAAGTCAATAGAGATGCCTTTACTGGACTGGAGCTGAAAAGCTAAGGTCAAAGCATCAACATGAGCTTGGTTTTAACAACTACAAGGCCTTTTCCTTTAAATGGGAGCAGAAGTTTCCCAGCCTCCCAAGAAGTCAGCTATCTCCTGTTCAAAGGGACTTCCAGGGGTAGTATCCCAATGAATTATACTGGTGTTCTATAAATATATGAGAAAGGAACCTCACAGCCACCTTTATGAGCTTAAAGAGTCAGCTTAGAGGAACACAGAGAAAAAAATGCTATAGCTCCTTGCCAGGGGTGACGAGGATATTAAAGGCGCATGTCAGCAGATGTCTGCTACATGACACCATCTCACAGTTCTTTTCATTCTATGTCTGGAAATACATTTTGAAGCTTTGGTCTTGCTATCAGGACTATTTTTATTTGTTGTGAGCTTTTGTACTGTGTTGCACGGTGAAGACTGACTCTCCAAAAGGTTATTACATGTGTTGCTTTCACATGTTGACAAATCAGCTGCTCCCACTGGATGCAGATTTTGAAGATATGGATAATTGAATGAAATGTAGATTTGAAACAAAAAAAAAAAATTGCCAACGTGTAAATGAGAGGTTATATTTTCTTCTCCATATTAAAAGTAGTTGATGTACTGTATCAGACACCACAGCAAGAAAAATGCTATCAAATACCTAAAGACGACCACAGTAACAGCTTTCACAATGTTTCTCAAACAACATGTGCAGGGGCTATCATTCTACCCTCTTCCTTAATGCAATTTCCAAACATGTCTTCACCTTTTTCTATCTTTTTCTTAACATATTCCTTGTTTGTTTACAGATACTGGCCCTATGGCTCTGACGGCTGTCAAATTCATGGATTCCAGGGCTTCTTGACAGCTCTAGCCAGCATTGGCTCCAGCGCTGCGATTGCCTGGGACCGATATCATCACTACTGTACAAGTAAGGGCTACAATTTAACCAGCAGCCTTACCCAGATCCTGCTATAAGGCAGCTTGCTTAGATTTCAGAGGATCAAAGCAGCACATATTTATTATTTGTATATCTTGTATGCACATTTATTTATCTTACACACTAGAGACAGAGCAAATATAAACAAATATAAACAATCTCTTCCCATACTGGAGGCACTAACCAGCCACATTCAGGAGATATTTCCTCTTCCAGATCACATCCAAGTTTATACCCTCTTACCACACTATCACCTTCTCCATATGTAATTTTCAGTGTCTCAAATAAAATCCAGTTCTTCATATTGAATAAAAATCTATGCATGTTCAGCTTCCATCCAGCACCCTGCTGTGTTCCAAACAGATCTTTATGCCCATGCAGAGTTTACTAATTACAGATAAAATGGGTGAGGCTATGGAGCTGCCTCTGCAGAGCCAGCAGCTGGAACAGAGCCCAAGCAAAGCACTTATGCAGAGGTATGGTCAGGTGGACAGAGCTCAGCAGCCCTGTTGTGTGACACACAGGCACTTTGGGGTGCAAGAGCCATTTGTGGGGTTTGTGCTACGTTCCAGGGCACTTTACGAAGATTGGAACTCAGTACATTTGTTCCCAAGCAAATTATCTGCAAGTTTCAATAGAAGTGGTAGAGCTATATTTTAGTACTGATAAGAGGAGGAATATTATATATTTCTTCTCTTAGTGAAGGCTATTTTTGGGGTTTTTTCCTTGCAATTTAGTTTTTAATTAACTCTGACATCTTAGCTGGATTTAATGCAAACCTAATATTAGACAGGGAGATCAACCCAGGAAAATAAATTTGCCTTTTTTTGTGGACTTATGAAAGCATATTTTTGATTTAGGTAAGAAATGGAGATTGATGGGATTGCCAAATATATGGATTTATAGAGATAGATGTACTCTTTTGTCACAGAACTTCCTCTCAAACTTTGGCAGTGCTGGATTTGTACATATATGTAATGTGAGTGGAAATTTCTGCTGAATCAGAGTGCTGAGCTGGAATTAGCATCTGCAAAGACTGCTAGGATTTGTTTTGAGATTCCAGCTGTGCTCCAGTCACCACTGTGGACGGGGAGAACAGGGGAATAACTTTATTATTTTAGTGCAGATGTTGAGAAGCATAGCAAGAGGCATCATCATCTGCTGTAAAACAAACTAGCAGCCTTGTTAGCACTACAGCTGGCAAAACCCACTTTCTTATGAATATGGTGCAGAGGGATGATGTTCAGTTTTGTCAAATGAGATAGTCTTGTGCTGACTGCTCTATGGGTGAGCTTTCACATAGCCTCACCTCTCCCCAGACACCAACTTTCACAGTAAATGCAGTAACTTAGTGCCTGTTGGTCCCCACCTCACTCTCCAGTTTACTTCTAAGTAGCCAGTGTTTTCAAAAGTTAGAAAGGACTGAGTGACAAACACAGGGTGTACAATCTCATGGCCTGCATTAGGAAAAGGGAAGGAGACATGATATGAAGCACAAACTTACTCTGAAAGGACATCCTTGCACTCCGTAATGCTAGGACTGCCCTAATCTGCACCATTTGGCCATTTTGGCAGTTGTGTGGGAGCTCTGGCACCTGGGAGAAATGGATGAGGTTCTCTCGTGCAGATTTGCAGCTTTCATGTTTCCTGCTAAAGCCAGGCCCTTTCCAGAAGAGTGAGCAGTCCAGAGCACCCCATGTGATGGCACCATTCCCACAAAAAAATGTGTCCCTTTGGCAATGTTGACAGACAAATGCAGCCCTCTTTTGCCTGTGCTAAAGCACAGGTTGCTCAGAGCACTTCGCAAAATATTTTCTAAACGAAAGTGTAAAAGTTGGCTGGGGAAAAAAACCGCTGAGCTGCAGCACTTCAATCCCCTCCACCATTAGCATCCACACAGCCTCTCAGGCACGGCCTCTACGTGATTAAAACAGCAAGTGGCAAAGCACACCCAGAGCACACAGCAAACATGTTCAGTCTGACAGTGCTGTTGAGGGTGAAAAGGTTGCCAACTTTTTGTTCTGCAGCTTTTGTCAAGAATTCAGCTCAGGCAAGGATTTTTTTTTTTTAATTTTTTTCCTCATGTCCAGACAAAGGTCCCAAGTAATGTAGGCTGTAAGATAAATCCATACCATTACCCTCTAGACACTGAAATATGTTTGGATCTAGAAGAGTAGCCTCTGTATTTTACAAGACAGCCTGAAAATAAGCATGTCTGTGGAAAGGCATTTTACTCTCTGCAACATTGACTTTAATGCTTTCATGTCATTCACTCTTCCTGTCAAGAGCGTACTGCATTAAGAGCACAGGCAGAGAGACCCTAAGGGCACAAGCTGCTTTACTCTCTCAAATTGTTACTTACTGATGGTAATAACAGCAATGTTTGGCCAAACATTTTGAACAACAAAACAAAAATCCAGAAGGTTTTAGAAGCTCATGCTCTGTGGCTAATCTAGGAAAAACAGTCACTTTTAGTTTCATCCTTCACATGCTTATCACAAGGAAGATTAAGCCATATTTAATAGAACTGATATACCAAGCCTACAGGCTACACTGCGTTCTCAATCCATACATTAAACTCCTGTTGACACTGGTGTGAGTAAAATGCCTGTACAGAAGGTACAGAAACCATTGCCTAAACACAAAGCTATCAACTTTTTATCTTCATTTCCTGGGAACTGGTACTTCTTTCAGCCTCAATTACACCATATCCAACCTTTTGTTATGTCATAACAATTTCTGAGAAAACCTTTGTCGTGGCATTCCTCAGCTTGACACTTGATTACACCCTATCCATATTTCTGAGAAAGAAAGAACTGATGACAATGTGAGACATTACTATGATGATGAGAAAAAATGGGACTTTTCAGCCATTCTGCATGCTAATAACACAAAAATGTTCACAAACATCCTGAAAATTAACCAAGTTTTTAAATTTGGAAGTCATTACAACCCTCAGGGACAAAGTGCTAGTCTTTAAAATGTATTGATAACTAGTCAAGTCACTCACCAGCAAACAGTTTGATTTTGATTGGCATATGGAAGAAAATAGTATGACCACCACACATGACAGAGAAGCTAGAGTTTCAAGACATTTTACTCTCCCTCCTTTTGCTTTCATCCTCCCCAGCAACCATGCTGGGCAACTCTTTTTTCATCCTCTAATGTGGCTATGGGGACTATGAGATGCTACTTGCACAGCAAGGAGAACTACAGAAATCTGTTGTCTAGAAGAATGCAATACGAGGAGAAAAGGCAGGGGAGTCTGAAGGGTTTGAATGTCAATCACTTGCAAGATGGGAAACAGATTATTGTGTTTCAAAGTTTGATCATTGGGGGAAAAGGAGAAAGCAGAAGCAGTGTTACGAAAGGGCAAACTCTGAGGAAGCTGTCTATCAATAGCCACGCATTCAGGAGAGAAGGTGACTTGTCAAGGTAGACATTGTTAGTTCTCCTTCCTTGGCCATTCAAATGAGGAAAATGTCATGAATTATGTTATTAAATAGCAAGGGAGGAAGGAAGCAGCAGCCTGGGAGGTCTCACTGGAGCTGGGACCAGGCAGGCAGAGGGCAGCTGGTGTCCAGGGGGTCAGCTGAAAGCAGGCAGCCTCCAGCCACGGAGACATCTTTGCTGAAGGCATTTCAAACTAATATATGGCTCACTTTGGTGAGAAGGCAGCACGCTGCCACCAGCAGGTTGTGGAGGGGGAAAGGATCTCGGTCGGTTTTTTTTCTTTTCATAACCATGGCATACAGTTACAGCTTTGAGAGGAAAGAAAAAAAAAAAAAAAATCTAGATTTTACACTTGCATTTAAGAATTAGGGGGAAATAGAAAATCTGAAGTGATTTATGACAGTACTTTTCTCAATATTACAAAAGAAAATATGAACAAAGTCAGCAGGGATTTCACATCAACATTCAATTTCAAGAAGCAGAATTGCAGTGAATTTTATCTAATCCTTAACATTCAAGGAAATCTAGGTTGTTGTATCATTATTCAAAGATTAGCAAACTACCATTTGCTCCAATTACAGCTGTTAGCTCTGCCAAACGAGGAGCGAGTCCTTACCTCCTGTCACACTTACTGCAGCCACCCTGCCACACTTCCTTCATCTGGTCTTGCACCTGCATCAGTTTTCCCTGACAAAATGTCAATGTTTATACAGATCTTGCATTTTCACTGAAGCATGAGGTAATTGCCAAGACAGCTTTATGAACATGGAGAACCACAACAAAAAAAATAATGGAGTTTAAAAATCCCTTTATTAGGTTATTTTAAAGAGCTTTTTCTAATGATACGCACAAAAGAAACTATTACACAGTGCAGCTTTCTTATTCCTACAAAAAAGTGCTTGTGAGTACCAGTGACAGGTGCTTTATGCACTGCAGATGAAGTAGGTACCAACATCTATTTTACTTATGACAGATACATATTTTCCCTTATAAGACTTTCAGATATTTCAGTCATTGACAAACTTTACCAGTTTTAAGTGATGCATGCCACCAAGTCTGGTACAAGCAATATTGTTCTGGAATGTATCAGCTATTCTAACCTAACCATTTGCAAGAGTGAGGAAAAGGGACATCTCCATCCTAGAAAATCTGTTGACCTTTTGTTTGAGAAATTCTTTTTGAACTCCAGCCTGAAATCTAGTTGAAAGGTAGCCATTGTGTCAGAGATGTATTTTTTGGTGTTTCTAAGAAAATCAGCTAAATGTTTGACCAATTTATAAATCTTTTAAAAATCTAAATTAATAAGTGTCCCCACATACTACAGATGGAGAAATAGTTTACGATTATGTCACTAAAAACTGGCCAGCATAATCAAAAGGTTTAAGATTCCATGCTCTATCTAGCACTTCCTAAAATCTAAGCTTTTGACATCACAATTTTAGTAATCTTTAAATGATGGGGATTTTAGTCCCAAATCAATGACAGAAGCCATTATAAGTCTCCTGTATTAATATTTCATTGTCTGGAAAAGAGAAGCTGCCCTCTTGCTTTTCAAAGAAAGCAAGCCAGAGCACAAGAGTGATTAGACTTAATATGACCAAATTGCCAGCACCGAGCCCTAATTATATGCTGAACTCCATACACAGACATTTAATTGAATTAGGACCTACATGGCTATTACAATTAATTTTATCAGGCCAAAAAAGACATTTAAGGTAAAGCAATGGCCTGTTCCGCACGAAAACAACTGAACTGCTCTCTAATTGTTCCCTTGCTGTCACAGCCCTCTCAGGGGAAGACATTTTTGCCACGTGAGAGGAGCATGATTCTTTCGTTATTCTTGTATTTTTTCTGGGTAGAATTAAATAACATCAAGTTTGTTTAATTTTGCATTCATACATTTTTAGCTGCTTCTCATGTGTCATTCATTAAATGTTTTCTGGGGGCTTAAAAGGTAGCTGACATCACCAGGACTATTTCAGCATTAATCTTATTTTGCAAAAGGCCAAATACAGAAAGAAAAAATAAATTTTGTAAGTTCTGATTCTCTCTTTTTCTAGTGTCCAAAATGGGACTCCTCAAACATGAGGAGAGAGAACATATGAACTCAGCCCCAGAGATGAGCTTTCCAAAGGCAGGCTGTTGAGGCACACATGGTGCCAAACTCCATTATTGCATGATCCCTTTATTCTACATCTAATAAGAAAACAGTGTTTCCTAACACCCACAGAAAATTAAGTAAAATAAACCCTTTCCTACGGTTTTTCATGAAAGAGGCACAAACATTAAAGCAAAAAAAAAAAAAAAAAATAGGAATATACAGGAAAAAAAGAAAGCTAATGGAAATTGAGAGGTGTCTAGCTTTGCTCCCCATAGCCCTGCCAAGCATGTGGGTCTCCCTGGCCATAGCAGAGGGGAAACCGAGGCACAACACCACCAGCCGACAGCATGGGGAGATTTCCCCTAGAGCAGGGGTGTCAAATTCATTTTCACTGGGGGACACATCAGCCTCGCGGTTGCCTTCAAAGGGCCAAATGTAACTTTACGTTCAGAGTAGGAGTAGTTACATTTATACAGTCCTAAAATTACATTTGGCCCTTTTCAGGCAACCACGACACTGATGTGGCCCCTGGTGAAAATGAGTTTGACACCCCTGACTTAGAGTGTCCTATAGGCTGCGCTTTTTCTGTCAGAAAATTAAACATAGAAATCTTCATTAAAGCCACTCTTGACAGAAAACATTTGAAAACCATCTCAGTAGGAGGCCTCACAACTTTCATGCTGCCTGCGTGCACCCCAACTGGTAGCACATGGGACCGGAGGGAAGACGTGGCACCAAGAGACTGGGCACCATGAAAGTGGGAGCCAGTGAAACAGGAACTTCCCCTGCTTTTCTGTGCAAGGCAACATCAGGGAAGGTGTGATTTCTACCAGCCCACACCCCAAACTCTTGCAGGCAGCTGGATCAGCTGCCCTCTGTCACTGCAGGCACGCACGAGCTGCCTTGAGCATGCCACCAACACTGTCCCAGGAGCTTAGGGCAAATTTTGGCAACACAAGGGTCTTTTCCTTAAATGCAAAGATCCATAAGGGCTGGTGTGTGGCTAGGATCCAGTGGCACCAGGATGCCTCAGCCAGGGACCATCGTGTTTTGAGACCTTCACAATATTGCAGTAGTCCATGAAATTAAAGGATGGGGTGGAAAGAGACCAAAGTTTCTGCCACACAATACAACAAAAAATAACTGGTATTAGCTATTTTATAGGAATTGCTGAGAAACAAACAAAATATTTAGTTTGTTCTTTTCAGAATATCAGGAGGGCTTACCACTTAAAAAATTGTATTCCAGAAGCAACAGAGCTACTTTTGCAGTGGGTTGGGTTTAAAGGAAACACAATTCAGGTCCGGGTTTCAGTGCAGCTGCCTTTGACAGCGCCTTTAAATTGTCGCTAGAATATGTAAAACACAAAACAAACCTGATAGATTTGTTCTGATTGAATTTCAAGTAATAGTTGTGTAAAGCCAAGCTATAAGAACTGCTGTGTAGAACACAAATGGAAATCTTGGATGAGTAACAACTCTAATATGTTTGTTTGAGGATATAATTAAATAGGATGCAGTTCTAAAAGATACAACTTAGGCTACATTACTTCTTTGGACTGGGAGATTAAAAATAATTGCAAATTACCAAAACATTTAACTCGAATTTCCAGTCCCCTAAATGAGAAACAATTAATTCCTTTATTTTCATCTATGTCACTCTAGAGTCATATGATGTCAGTGCTACAAAGCAATATCTGAGCCTTTGCAGACAAAGTATATCTGCTATGTAGGAATCATACAAACAACAGATTTTAGTCATTATTAATCATTCTTCATTAGTAATTATTTTTAAAAAGTGTTTAATTACTAAAAAATAATCAATAATTTTTTTGTAACTACTATATTAAAACATAGGCTACAAAACAGACAACTGCTTGTTTCTGCCCAAGGCCCAGGGCACTCAGCTCTGGCCCCACAGAGCTGGACAGCTTTGCCCGGTAATTAAAAGTATTTCCTTTATTTTTTCCTTGGTATTTAAATTGCAATGTGTACTCCTGTCTTTTCGCATAACTAATTTTTGAACACTTGCATCAAACAATTTTTCCAAGCTGATCTTTAATGCAATTCTAACTCTTTTCCCTAAAGAACCTCTGGAAGATAAGAAAAAGGACAGAGGTAGAATCAGCATTTCTATAAAAGGGAAATTTCACTAACATACCTACTTTATCATCCTTCTTTAAAATACATAAGGACAGTACAACACAGAATAGCTACTGTAGAGTTTGTAGTCCTTCCTGGAGCTGCTGCCTTATGGGGATCTCCAGCCTATGCAGCCCCCAAATGTACTCTACTCATGAGTCAGCCACATCTGATCCCATGGCAGGACCTTGTGCACCTCATGCATCTCACTTCAAATCTTTCTCCTTTCTGAGAAAGGTCAGAATTGGCCTGAATCTTCCTGGCCTACTGCTATGATGCTGCTGTTCAGGGCAGACAATAAGATTGCTTCCCAATCTCAGCGAAAATCACGTCATTACTTCTCCCTAACTGGTGATTTGATTAGAAAGGAGTAGTGAGAAAAGTCACTGTGCTCCTTGCTGTTGCAGCTGGCATCATGTGCTATTCAGAATGGGCATGATTATGGATGTTAGCTTAGATAACAAAATTATCCAGGCCTTTTTACATGCAAGCAGCGAGGCTAACACAATATCCTGCAGCAGCAGGGAAGCCTGCTCACCTTCTCCATGAGTAAATACTTCCTGTGTCTTCTGAAGTTTCCAGTTTTTCATTTCACTCTTTGACCTGTTCCTATGATATTTTATGGAACTGGTTGAGATAGGCACAAGTGATCACTTTTGTCATAAAATTTGAAAAAAATTACTAATGCTGAGCTTCATATTTCCTGTTCCGGGCCAAACAACAATCTTAAGCGCAAAATAATTTTTAGAACAAGATCTGTTGTCAGGTTGTCTACAGATATATATATATATATATAGATAGATAGATAGATAGATATAGATAGATAGATGTATTCACATATATATTGATGAGCAGTGATTTTAGAACATAAGTCAACATATATATTTAGAACATACATCCACAAGTTCCCTGCACTCCTGGCAGGGCAGAAGGGAAGTAGGTAAGGGCTGGGAACTGTGTGCAGAGTCACATTTGTGATTCGGCCCACACACTGCAGCAGGGCTCTAATTCTTCGAACACGGTTTATTGCATCATCCTGTTCCTTCTACTCTCTGCCTCATCTGAACATCTAAGCATGTTCCCGAAACACAAGAATATAATGATTGTAACAGCAGCTGTATCTCCAGTGTGGTACAAAGCTGAGCAGCAATACAGCGTTTGTCTAAGTAAAGCACACAAAAGGAAAGCAGAATTTGCTGTTTTCCTAAACTGTAAAAGCTTCTTTCAGATTTTATGCAAGGTTGATTCATCTAGACTCAGGTCAGGTTCAGGCTACAAAACACAGACAACTGCTTGTTACTGCCCAAGGCCCAGGGCACTCAGCTCTGTCCCCACCGAGCTGGACAGCTTTGCCCGGTGGTTTTGTTCTGGGCACAGAGATCCCCTTTTCTCTTCCCGCAGGGAGCAAGCTGCAGTGGAGCACGGCTGTCTCCATGATGGTGTTTGCATGGCTGTTTGCTGCCTTTTGGTCTGTGATGCCCTTGCTGGGATGGGGGCAATATGACTATGAACCCCTTCGAACCTGCTGCACCCTGGACTACAGCAAAGGGGACAGGTGAGGGCCAGGGCCAGCTCCCACGGGAGGGGGGTACAGGCTGCCGTCCCCTGGGGCAACCTTGGCAGCACACCAAAACCCCCAGTTGTCCCCCAAAGTTGTTGCTGGGGTAGATCTCCCTCCCCAGCAGCTGGGCCAAGGCAGGCATGACCCAAGGCTGCCTTGACTTGCATAGCGGTGCGCAGGAACAGCTGAAGTCAGTTTCTTCCATGGGAAAGGCTTGTGCTCAGGTTTCTGCTACTCTCTTGCTCATCTATAAGCTTTTCTGCATTTTGGACTCAAGAATCTTTCAGAATGGTTTTGGTTTTCTGCAGTCCAGCACAGATGTCTGAGCAGGTTTGCTTGGGTTTAGAAATTAAACACCTGTTGTAATTTTCTACAACACTATCCATCCCAGACAAAATAGCAGGGCACAATTTAAACAGCCTTCAGAATGTTAACAAGATTGGTTTGGGCAATTTTAAAAATAAAAGTTTACCAAAATGTCCTAGAGAGCGATTAACAATCTCTTTTTTTCCCCCCCTCTTCACCCTTTCCAGAAACTATATCACGTTCCTTTTTGCACTGTCCATTTTCAATTTCATCATCCCAGGCTTCATCATGCTCACAGCCTATCAGTCCATACACCAGAAGTTCAAGAAAACTGGGCACTTTAAGGTAAGAAAGCTTCCTCAGCCCCTGCAACTGCCTTGCCAAAATAGAGCTGCATCCAACAGAGACCAAGCCCTTAAAAAGCCAATTTCTTTTGCAGAGGCTTTGACTCAACTCCTTCTGTGCTAACTCCCCAATATTACTTAAGTAGGAGGGTAGTGCTCCACAGGATGGGGCCACCCAGAAAGTTCGTGGAAACCTCATCCTTAGAGAGTTCAAGATTTGACCAGACAGCCACATCTGCCCTGACCTAGCGTTGTAAATAGTTGTTTGTCAAAGCAGGGGTTGGACTAGTGACCCTGAGGCTTCCCTTCCATCAACACTGGTCCAACTCTAGTTGCAAAATAAATATGCAGCATGCAAAATATTTGCTAATAACATAGATAACATAATAACAGAATATTTATCCAGAGAAACTTTGCTCAAGAAGGATCATTATTCCCTGCTTTGCTACAGGCTCTTAGCTCATCGCTGAGGAAATCAGCTGGAACTGCAGCACTGCAAGGAAACACGCAGGCACCTCATGGAGGGCAGAAGGGCCTTCCTATACATGTTGTGTTTACACTTGGCTGAGGACATTCAGAAATCTTTATGAGCTGGAAACAAAGGAAGTATTCTGGTGCAGCAGGTTTATGAGAAAGTAATGCAGCGATTATATGAGTTGTTTCTTTAGGTGCAGGCTATACAGTCTGGGGCACTATGCGTGACTGGCAGGCAGAGTCTTCTCCCTGCACTCAGTAGAGTTCTCAAGGGGGATGTTATACCAGCATGGTCTGTAGCTGTCTGGAATAAATACATGTGCCCTCTACATATTTCTTGAACAAATCTCAGTGTTCATTATTGTAAGTCTATTACTTTTCTTTTTCAATGAATGATTTCTTTCTTATGATATTCTGTAGCTGTGCAGACTAGTTATGATGCAGAAAATTTAAGGATAAATTATAAGTTCCCTATTCATTAATATGTACAAGATACTTGGGAACAGCTGGCCATGACCACCATGGATAAGGCCCTAACATGAAGGACAGAAGAATCTTACTACCACAACACAGATGCCATTGCATCCCTCTGTTGCACTGCCATAACAGTGGTTTCACACAATTTGTCTGCAAAACCCTCCAACTCAGCAAAATGTTGTTCCTTTTTCTCTGTTTTTAAATTTACACGTTGTTCTACTCCTCAGCAGCAATTGCTGACCACAGCTTCTATGTCTAGCACCCACACTGATTTAACTGACCTACCATAAGGTGCTTTGCCACCTCCACCCAGGAGCAACTGCCACCCCCAACCCAGACCCAGGGGACAGGGCTTTGGGACTTGCAGCACAGGCAGCCCTCCATGCAGCGGGAGCTGTGCTCCAGCATTGACAGCAAAGCAGCAATGATACAGCATGTCCTGCTGGCTGATCCTCTCCTGCTACTGGGCAAGAACCACAGTCTCACAGGACTGTCCCATCCACTTGTTGCAATGTGTGGTTGTGAAACACAAAGGAATTTATTGCTCTTGTTTTTCAGTTTAATACTGGTTTACCCTTGAAGACGCTGGTCATTTGCTGGGGTCCCTATTGCCTTCTATGCTTCTATGCAGCAGTTGAAGATGTGATGTTCATTTCACCAAAATACCGTATGGTATGTCTATGCCACCCAAGGGAATTTAAATAATGACATTCTCCTTAGTCTCCTCTCTCTGTTCCTGTGGAACAATGCCAACTCACAATTGGTTTTACTTGCTATAACATATGTAACAAGTAGACCATTTCCTCAAAGCATTCTGTTTATCTACCACTTTTAAAGCAAAACAGCTAAGCACAATGATATAACAGGCATTATATTACTGCTTTGATCAAGCAACAATTTAGGAAGTCAGGGTTTTATTCTTCACCAGTCACTCAGGCATCTGTAGCCTGTGCTGCTTCATGGTTTGTAGGAGCTTTTAATGTTCTTCCCAGAGTCAAGTACCAGCTCAAAATTTTCAATTTTAAAGAGAGTATTCGTCTCATTCATTTTTCTAATACTTCTCTCTCCTCAGGGAAGCTGCAATTGATCACTCTTAAGGTTATGCTACCTCCTTTTTTCTATGAGTCTTGGCTCCAAGACTTCCTCTGGGACTCAGTAATATCACATCAAACCTTCAACTTTCATTCAGTACCCAAAAATCAGCCCAGTTTCAGGTCACCGAATGTATTACTTATGTATTCAGTATCCCACATAAAATGTGTTAGCAATATCAGCCCACTTATCCATCAGAAGGTGTCCACAGCATACCCTTCACTCCTGCTAAGTGCTTATATTCCTTCTCAACTGAAATATCCCAGTTTCAGGCAATACTGATATAAATTCTTTTTCCTAGAAACTATAATGTCCTGAGTAAGAGCCTCCAACTGACCAAATTTCTTTTACCTCTCATCTTTCTAAGGGTAGCAAGCTACTGCCATTGCAGACAGGCATTTGTTTGGTAAAGGAAAACTGAGTCTAGGCTGAAATCAGCCCATTGGCTTCTCTGCATTTTTCTGTTAATAGATATTGTGTCTCATGACAGATTCCTGCTGTTATTGCCAAGAGTGTGCCAACCGTGGACGCTTTCGTATATGCCCTGGGGAATGAGAACTACAGAGGAGGAATATGGCAGTTCCTCACAGGACAGAAGATCGAGAAAGCAGAGGTTGATAACAAAACTAAATAGCTCATTACGGCATTAAGCGAAATTAATGCAGGTACATCACTGAAAGCAAAACGCTAGAGGAAATTGTGTGCATTCTCTGATATGTATGTCCAAAGGTGGTTCCACATGGGAAAGGCTGTGCATCAGCTACAAGCAATGAAGTATTAAAAGAAAGTCTGCCAGATAACTCTCCAAACCATCATGAGCTGCTTGTCAAACAAGCTGCCTTAAACCTGTGTTGATTGTCATCAGTCTCATTTTATATGTCACTGCAAATAAACTATGTGCTGGAAAGACTTTCTTTTTTTCCTTGATACACTAACATAAAAGCTCTGCAAATTAACTGAAGCAGGGTATTTGTTTATCCAGTAAGTTCTACTCAAATCTATCTGTGCAGTTTGTCCATATGGTAATGTCTGGATTACTAAAAGATTAAAGGAGTATCCAGTATTATGCCACATGTCTGTATAAATAGCTTGTTCATCTAACTCATTTTCTATGCACCCAGAATGGGAGTTCCCAAATTTCCACAATGAATCTGCCATCCTAATTCCATAAAAACATTTTAGTGGATATTTTACCCCAATAAGGAATATTAGCTTGGCTCCAATTCAAATGAATCAGTATGTCAACTTCAGCTTTGTCATACGCTAAACTGCATCAGATTTTGCAGCTGCTGCTTACCAGGACAATCAACAAGTCATAGTCTATCATAAAAACATTCATCTTTTTATCAAACACTGAGCATAAACTAAAGGCAGGTATGGCTCAGATTCTCTTCAAAAATGTCGTCAGAATAAAATTAACTTCACATCTGCCATTAAATTCCCCTGTGCTCTACATGAGTGAGAAGAATCACTGAATAGGTTGTGACTTAAGAGTCTGAGTAATTAAAAACCAGTTACTGTATAATTATCAGAATTCATAAATATTTCAAACTATTAGCAACATCCATTTTAAACATTTGTATTTACTCTTGTTGTTCACATTGCCTATGGAATGACAAACTCTCAGTTGATGTTGCCTGTTACTACAAGATGTATCTCAGAATGACTTATTTGCAAAAAAAAATACATGCATGACACGTAGAAGAAGACATTGTACATACAAATAGCCAAACCTAATTGATTCTTACAGGGATTGTGTGGTTCATTTCCAAGCATTGACAGAGTTTTTGAAGCTAACCAAAGAAAAAGCTGATCTGTCCCTGTGATGTTTTCTAATGTATTAAAAGCAAAAATGGTTTCTATAGGTTACAAAAGGGCAGGTGGCACAATTCTGGAAGCCAAACAATCAGTGGGTAGAAGAGACATTCCCCTCATGGCTAGAGATAGGAAATAAATGTCATTTTGTTGCAAATGAATCAGCAGAATCCCACTTGGAGATGTGCTTTGGGACTTGTGAGGCACAATCTATAATAGTCACAAACTACCTGACAGCAGTGAATAGCACCATGACAAAATTATTCTGAATAATCACACCTAAAGCTGACAGCTAAGACTTACATCTTAGGTACACATAATATCAAGTGAGCAGATGACAAAATGTTTCCACTGATAAGTGTAAAATAAAGGTAATTTTGTGCCCATACTCATTAAGTATGTATCTACAGCGACAGGCTCTGAATCTCTAATTATCTCTTTCTCGAGAAAGAGACCTGGGCAGGTCTTGAAATTATCAGTTCACTTGTGAGCAGAGTCATACTGACAAATCCCAGAAGAATGCTAAAAAACACTAAAAAAGAAATAGGAAACAACAGAGAAAACATAATCGCACTACTTGGATGCCATTGTGCTCAGACTTACTGAATAAGGTGCATAGTTTGAGTCATTTGAGCTCACAGAGGACACAGATAAACTAGAAAAGGGCCACAGGGATGATCAAACATAACAAGAAGCGTGAACACAGAAGAGATGAAATGAAGGAGAGCGCTGGCTCAGAAGAGGTAGCTGGTGAGGAGACCAGAGACAGTTTCATTGAACCAGGCATTCGAGGGATGTGACAATGGAATGATCATTTGCTGCTTCCAACAGCACAAGAATGATGGGACGTGCAGTAAAATTAAATTGAGCTGTGCATTTTCTGAAGCTTGTGGTTTGAGAAGTGTTCGTGTTCGCCTATCGAAACACACTATGGCTTACAGAACAATACTGTAACAATGTAATAAATAACAGTTTAAGATATTTGGTTAAGGTTTGAGTCCCCTTCGGATTAAAGGGATCATACCTCAGTTAGACACTTGTCTCAGGCTTTGGCTCTTAGTCCATTTTTAGACTGATTTTTCACTTGCTCTTAGTTCATACCTTTTATTTTGGGAGTAGAAAATAGCAGAGCTGCTGCTTCATTCTGTTTGACAGCCACAAATTTTGATGTGCCTCTGTTTAGGTTTGCGTGTTCTTTTTCGTATTTGACTACTGAAAGTCTAGCGATGGGTAAAGCTGAGTATTATTGCTTAGTAAGCATAAAGTTCAAGCCTCAAAAGGAATGGGGCCTCTGTTCTGAGCAGCAACCAAGGCTATCCTCTGTGGCCGCACTGACAAAATGCAAGGTAACAAAATCACTGAAATCTTTCAGACCTAGAGATGATGCAAAATTTACAGACTTGTTTTGAAGAATGTGGGACATGTTCATATAGCCCAGTGCAGTGCTCTAAACTGAGACCACAGCAGAGGCTGTACAGTACATTACAGTGACATGAAAACACTCCCACGCAGGAGTGGCCTCCCACAGCTCTTCAAAGCAAGACCTCACTTCAGAGGGTTCCCTGTGCACCGTGTTGCGCTAAGTAGCTGTGGGGTCCAGTTGTTCCTGTCTGCTCAGAAATCCTACCCTGGTTTCACACTGCACCTCCAAATCTGAGTAATTTTTCCTGTCATTCATCTCCACCCTAAATACCATAAACGAACGCTTCTCAACCAGTCAGGCCCATAGCTGTCCTGGCCTAGGGGCTTCTTCATACAAGTTAAAAAGGCTCCTGACTGAGTGAAGAGGGGCAAACGAAGCATTTGAACAGACTAGGTGGACTTAAACAATTCCTTGGTTCTGATTCATAATGCCTTGGCTGCGCACTTCCTACCAAAAAGTGGAGGAAATGAGGTTGCTCATGGCTCCTTTATTGGATCATGGATAATTCTCGCTCTCTCCACAGAAGAAAAAAAAAAAAGTTTCCAAGAATAGGTCACCAAAGCAAAAATCCTCTTCTAGCTATAACTAGTTTTCAACATGAATTTATCCACATTAAGAAAAACTGGCTGACAGCCACTAAGAAGTGCACCAAAAAGTAGGCTGTGTTACTTCCAGAAAGATGTCTGAAAGCAAACTGCAGTGCATCAAGAAGCCAAACACACGCTTCCGGTTTATTAAAGTTTATGCTTAGCACAGTCAGCCTTCACCGTCACCACAACAGCGCTGGCCCAGTGCCCTCTGGCACTGCTGGTTGTCCAGACCCTGCCAATTAATATCTGCCACCATCCTGATAAAGCCTCTCACAACAAGGTCCCATATCTTGAGTATGTTTTCACACTCTGGAGAATCCAAAAAGGCTATAAACAGGATTTATATTACTCTAACCAAAGTACAGCCCAGGGGCTGCAAAACACTCCCATACAGATAGTATCCCACCTACTATAATTTAAAAAAAGAGAAATGTGTAACCGTTGGATGGTTGGATGCATTCAGCAACCCCACTTAAACCAGAACAGCCAATCTGGACATCAGTGATTAATACATGTCCTGTCACTAAAGAAGAGAAAGAAGAGAGTGGCTACAATCTGCCCACTTTTGCAAATAATTAGACAGCACTTCAGGCTACTTCACATTAGCTATTGCAGCCCTTTATTGGGGAGGGTTTGAACAACTGTTCATTATCAAAATAGAAAAGGAAAGTGTGCCCCTCCTTAGAGTTCAATTACTTGTTCAATTCAGTATTCAACTACTCTTAGTACACAGTGATCGACAGTATTATATCCAGTATTACTGAACCACCCTACTATCGCTCTTACAGGCAGTCTAATTCTGCTCATTTTCCTCATTTTTGTCAGAGTGAATATTTTGATGTCCTGATGAAAAACAGACTTCTGAAGAAGAAACAAAAGGCCATTTTTCCTCCTTATCCCTAGACACAAACAGCATAAATTCTTCAGGTTTTCATTCACAAGACAGAAATGCCTCACACCTTAAATAGCATCTCTTGGAATCCTATTTTCAAGGCTATTAAATGCCCGGAGCTCCAAAAGAAGTTACTGTGTCCTCAATAATGCTACAAATCAAGGCCTTGCTGACTCAGCTTTCCTGCATTGCCCACACTTACAAACACCCTACAGTTCAATAAAAGGGAGATGAGTTTTTCTGTAGTGCACATTCTTCATATGCTCCATACACTTTGTGATGTATTTTTTTCTAGCACCTCTTGTACATCTGATCAGGGCATTACAAAGCGATTTAGCAATAGGGTCAGGGAAGAATTTGCACTGTTGCCAGCCTATCATCATACTACTTTAAATCGCATTGCCGTAAAACAGTGAAGTGCACTTGTTTTGTCACCACAGGGAAAAAAGGATTGCCAAATTCCTAAACACGGACCCAAGTGCTGATAATTGTTTTGGTTCAACAAGCTGGGATGCACAGACTAAAAGTGCAATGTAAGATCCTTATAATACGACAATGGCAAGTGTTAGTCACAAGTAACTTATCCTTCCCATCATGTCTCACCTGAATTTCTGTTCATGTTTCACCTGTGAGGATGGCCAAGTGGAGACTTACACCTAGCCTATGATACTGAGAGTTTGCCTTTTGGAGCTAAAATGAAAAAAATATTTAGTACAAGCTGCCTTGCATACATATTCACACTTAGAGATCATTCCTCAGAGGATTACGATCAATGATCTGTATGAGCTACCCTGGACAGGCAATACTCATACGGTAAATACTCAAAGGATGCTTTGTTATGAAAATAAGCATTCCACTTTCTGCAGAGAAAAAGAGGGGATGGACCTGTTGCATTAAGATTACGTAAAAAAATAAGAATTTTTAAATGGTAAACACACATGCCCATACATCTGTTTTAGCTGTTGTTTGGAAATTTGCTAATGTAAGTTAATTGCGTATTATTAAAAGATGAAAGGATCCAATAATAACAGCAATTCTAAGAAGATGTCAATAAGATGCAAGTTTGAACCATTATGAATATAATTAAAATTGTACATGCCAGAATTAAGAATTATTTTTTAACACTTTAAGACCCTTGGATTTCCACAGGCAGGATTTGCTCCTGTGTTACCCGTGTATGAAATTTTTCAAAGCGGGTTTTGTTCAGAATGCACCATAAGACATCAATAGTTCACTTACATATGAAAATCAGCAAAGAAAATTATATAATTGGAAACAGAGAGCACACTTCCAAGTGCTAACAGTGAGAGTGCTAAATTTTCAATGTGCTTTAGATCTTGACAGTGAAAACAAACTATGTTTTGGCAGACAATAGTTGGAGGTTCTAATTCCTGGAGAAGTCACTATCTGGATTTTCTTGAACAGTGAAATAACAGATTATTTCCCTCATGGTATTCAATGATTTGTGTTCACTGCCTCAGGATTCCTTCCACTGAATTACACAAGGAGGTACTACAGCAGCATTGCTGATTTCTCTCTCCACAAGATGACCCATCATTCAAACATGGGCAGTTTTGCAAGCAAATTATATCACATTAGATAAGAAGTCATGCTGAAAAGCAGCTGTACAAGCAGAAGCTTAAAGATGCTATTAACTATAGATGATGCAGGGAAAATGCCATTAAACAAATATAGACAAGACAAAACCAATGTTTTGATGGCAATATTTGTCAGCTTTTTCATGACTGAGCTGGGCTCAGTTCAAACCCCAAAGCTGATCGGCACTCCGCAGTTATGGTTCTGGCCCAGCAACATGTTGAGTGGCAGCATATCCTAAATATTCCATTGAATGACACCTCTGATGATGGATAAAATGTTGTATTTCCAAGAGGGCTCTGCAGCCTCTCCTTCTACAGGAAGGTTTTGACTTTCTTGAAACAGATAACAAAGAAAAATCTTAATGGAGACAAGATAGTGGGCTGATTTACTGAGTTAGTCCTTTATCCACAAGACAACATATTGAGATACTTGGCACAGACATGCAATATATCCAGCTCCTGGAGGACTGTCCCCAAGTCTGAGTTTGGTACACAAACACTCTCCCAAAGTGGGATCCACACATAAGGTAGTGAAAAGCATCTTGAAGAAACCATTCATATGAAAAGAGGATTTTTTGTTTCATATCCCACCAGCTTGGGCTTTGGCACCGCATTGACCCACTTCCCTACAGCCTGGTTTCAGCAAGGATTCAAAACATAGGACAACCTGAAGCCTACCTTTTCGTACAATGAGTAAGAAATCACTGTTATGGCCAAAAGAGATGCTTTTATGCAACAGGACTCATCTGGGAGTGGATGGATTCAAACCCATTTGTCCTTAACCTGATGGCAGTCAAACACACAGCTTCTCTTATACAGGAGAGCCACAAGGCTCTTGCAAAACTCTTCCATTTCCCTACTGACCCTATACCTTTTGCAGAAAAAATAATACAAGATTTTGCCACTGAAGGAGTAGAGAATGAGAAGAGGAAATCTGGGATTGATTTGACTTGACTAGAAATGAAAAAATCAAGATCAAGATGTTTGCTTCCAGGACAAAATTGCAAAGGCTTGTGTGTTGCTAATGAATGCTTTAATTTACAGTATCACAGTATGTTTGGGATTGGAAGGGACCTCAAAAGATCATCTAGTCCAATCCCCCTGCTGGAGCAGGAACGCCTAGGTGAGGTTGCAAGATACTTGTGAGTAAAATATGACAAATTACACCTCCTATCAAATTAGTACATAACATATCCCAAGGACTGAAAACTAGGCTACAGACAGATCTTAAAATACAGTTGGTGGGCAGGTACAACTGAGTGGGGACATTTTTAAGCCAAAGAGACTTTTGCTTGATCCTTTTTTTTTTTTCTTCGCTATGCTATAATCACATATTTAAGTGACTTAAAAAATTGCAGAGTAGTAACTAAGAGACAGATGGGTTATAATTACAGGCTGACCTGAGCCACCAGGGTAAATACTTGTAACCTAACAAAATGTATTTTGCTAAGTATTTGAAATCCAAGAATGGCAGTCACTTATATTTACAAGATGGAAGACTTTGCTTTGAAAAACAGAGCTCAGAAAAGGATTTAGGGGTCATTATATATAATCGCCTCAATGTAAGCTGTCTGGGCAATGTTACAGCAAAAACGACTAAAGAGATTCTTGAATATACCCCATTTCCCTGAGAATAAGACAGGGTCTTATATTAATTTTTGCTCCAAAATTAATTTTTGCTCCAAACTTTTGTACATGTGTAGCTGCCTGGACATTATTTAAATGGACTTTTAAAATGAACAGTAACTCAGGCTTATTTTTGGAGTAGGGCATATATTTTGAGCATCCTCAAAAATCCTGAAAAACCATGCTAGGGTTATTTTTGGGATAGGTCTTATTTTTTGGGAAAGAGGGTACAGAGGAAAAGGGGGAGGGGATGGCGCAGGGCAAGGCATGAAGTAGAAATAATGAAGGATTCCAGCATCTCTTGGCAGCACTGCCAAGACCTCTACTAGGTTGCTGAATCCTGTCTTGGTGTCTGCATTTTAAAGAGGATTTGAAGTCATTGGACAGAGTTCAACTGAGTGTCACAAATGAATTCTTTGGCTTTAACAAAAAGCCCAAGCCTTCTGACATGAAGGGTAAGGAATGCAGCCTATGCAGCTCACTGAAGAGAAAGCATAGACATACTTTCATCACACTGTGTAGGTAATTGGTAATTTTATGTAGGCACTTGGGGATATATATGTGAGGAGTTTTCCAATCTGACTGGCAAAGGTCTAATTAATAAAAGTTGAAGCTGGATAAATTCAACCTTGAAATAAGGGAAAATTTCCCAGCAGTAATGAAGACAGGAACAGCTTATTAAGGAACTAGTGAAACCACCACCACTTGCAGCCTTTTAGACAAAGACAGATAGCTCTGAAGATACACCTCTAGCCTGGTTTCAGGATAGATTATTATGGTTGTCCTTCCTAGCTCTGTAATCTGTGAACCCTTAGGTCCGCTAGGCATACCTTTAATTCCTCAGCCCTTGGTGAAACAGCACTGTCTATGCTGTAATAAATGTGCTTGCAATGTTTCTGTGGTAGCTCAAATTATGCTACAGGGGCAAGGATGAAGAGTTAGTGTTGTGGGGTCACATTGCCCTCATGGTCAGGGACAAGGGGTGATAGGGGGAAAGAATTTCTGACTCCGAAATGCATGAGACTGGAACCAGAGAGGCACTGGGGGGATGAACCAGAGCTTCTTCTCAACAACTGAAAAAAAAAAAAAAAAAACATCTTTTTCTCTACACCTTGCTTGTTCTAACAGATGCATCTATGTTGCAGTCACAGAAACAGCTATGTATAGCAATAGACACCCCACAGGAACTTTAAACAAATTGGCCTGCCATACATGGGACATCAGACTAAATAATCTTACAGCATCTGAAGTTGTTTCTTTTGCTTGTGTTACCCCAAGTTTTCTTCCTTTCACAGGTCACTGGAGCAAAGAAAAAGTGCTCACATGGAATGATGTTTTAACCCAATGTCCCCTTAGAGTAACTGGGTGAATGCAGTGACTTCCAGGCTAAATGAAGGTAAGCAAGGCAAGATGAAACCTTGTCAGTTGAGCAAAATCGCTTGTCTATGAACTCCAGCTTCCTCCCACTCTTCTGTTCTGGTCTGATACAGGCATTCAGCCCTGACAATCAGCTAGAATTTTGACAGGTGTTTGAGAGATCATGATCTATTCCTAAGGTAGGAACAAGCAATTACCACAGCAGCTGGGTGGCCATTAGCAACTCTATTTTGGCAGATAAAAACAAAAGAAAAACAAAATAAAACAAAATCACCCTGCAATATGATATCTGGGTCAGGACTTAAAAACAAACAAAAAAGCAGAGAGCATAAAATTTCATTCTTCAATAGCACTGGAGAGTAATCAGCCCTTGGGAAGCTAAGAAAGTTTTCCTCTACACACAGCCAAAAACTATTTTGAAATGTTTCACTGCTTTTTTTTTCAAACTCACCCACAGAGCAGTTAGAAAGTGGAACACATCACAGACATGGTCAGATCTGATCTCAGTGTGCTTGCTGAAGGGAATCACACTAGCCAACATCACTTGTCTAAAAAGTTAGGAGCCACCAGGTCTTGTATGGTTCCTCTGCTCATTCAGAGGCAGGGTCCTCCAGAGGAAACTGCATGCTAGAAGGCATTGCATTGCAGGTGCACAGACACACTCTGCTCTCCCCATCTGTCTATTCCACAGCAGGCACCAGCATCTCAGCCACTATCACCTGAAGGTGGCATTTGAAATTACAGATATACAGCAGTAAGTTTAGACCAGAAACACCAGTGGAAAAATGCAGGGTTCTTGACTTCAATGAAAATGCACTCAGCAGCCAAAATTAGAAACATTAATCCCATGGCATTGCCCATAATTAAAGGCTCCATCTACCAGCGAGCAGCTGTGTAACTACTGCTAGCTGAACCTCAGTGCTTCAAAATGGGATTAGGTTGAAATGAAAGGAAAAGCAAGCACAGCAAGCATTGATAAGACAAGCAATACCTTAGTGTGTCTTATATTGATCAAACAATAGAACTGGTTTATTGGTATCCTTTTGCAGTTCTTCTTTCTGGTAATTCCTTACCAGCAGAAATGAGAGTACTACAAACAAAACAAAGTAATTCAGGACTAGAAGCATGTCAGCATCCTATTATCCAATAATCTATGCTTAGATCCTGCATTAAGCATTTATTAACTTATTTTTGCTATAACATTTCAGAGAAATGAGCTTGCCACTGAAGTCTATTCCATTGCCTTACCACTACAAGAGAACACTATGCCTCAGACAGAATATACAAATAAAGAATTATCCAAATAGATGGTGATCTCTCCTTGGGTGTCTTTAAATGGTGCATGTTGCTTTTCTGACTGAAAATTATTTGTAGATATGGACAAATGACAGGATAGCAACAAGAAAGAGTCATCCTGTGGGGAAGGTGCCATATGGTACACAAATCCCATTAAGAGGGCTTAATTGTTATTTTAAAGCCTACAGGCAAGTAGGAATAAAAAGGAGCCCAGTTCAGATATTCTCTAGATGCCAAATTTGTTTATGTTTTTGTCACACTGAGAATGCAAGATCCATCCTTCCTCCTGCTGGCAGACATTAAATATGACTGAAAGAAGGTGGAATAACTCTGAGTTACTGTAAGCAAGCACAGTAAGCCAGTGCTGTGCATTACCTCTCACCAAGTCACCAGGCTCCTGCAGCGTTTATATGCTAGCAGCCAGTTGACAACTTCACTCAGAGAAACTGGTTCATCTACAATGCTCCAATGGGATTTTCCCGGTTTAAAATTTGTTTGTGGCTCTTTTCAGATGTAACCCACCCTCCTGATGGAGCCATAAGGCCAGGGCTGCAAACAGAATTACTATTCACACATCTATTTCTGCTTTCTTTTTTTCCCCCTCCCTGCCCACTCTGTCCAGGTGGGAAAATAAATTACCTGGGAGGTCTTTTCAGGCAAGGTGGCTGTGCTGCAACCAAGGGGTAGTACTGGAGCTGCAATCGGCATTTGTTCCTCACATCCCAGGCTGGGCATTCTTGTCACTGTCATGTTGAAAGTAACATGAAGAGGAGCTGGTTAAGTATAGCTTCCAGCAGTTAAAAATAATGGCACAGAGGTGGCTTGTCAAACTTCAAGCAGCAGAAAAAACTGACCTCTGAAAAAGTATCCTTGCTGTTCCATCAAGGGTATAACTAAAGTGTCTAGTTTGATTTTATTAAATCAGTGTATGGAAATAGTACATAATTTAGAATCACAGGCTTTGGTTAAAGCTTGGATTGCAATGTTTCAAGCAGGTCTGAGGCCCAATTAAAAATATTAAGTTCACAAAATTTAATCCATCTTTATCTTTTCGCTTCTATGTGACTCTTGTTAGCTCCCTAAAATTAGATTTTTAATCTCAGATTGGCACCCCATTCTCTGCCACTCAAGTATCACAAACAGTGAGAAGATTATGGCCACTTATGTAGTATCTATTTTCCTATAATCCTTTTAGCACCATAAATGCTAAATATAGCACTAAGTTTAAATTAGCTTTAACCTCAAGTTGACTCCAGTTAACTCCACAGGAACAGTCATTAAAAATCCCACCACCCCAACAAAAAAGCTAGAAATATTTCCATACTTTAAAAAAAAAAAAAATTAAGCCATTCAGTGCATATGAACAGATCACCTCAACAGGGGTGAATTCTCTAACAGCTTTTTGGAAACCTAGGACTTCTGAGCTATTACTCTGCCACACATGGGTAGATTGGTTACAGTACTCACTCTTACAAACAGCCATCCCAAAAAGCCCGACAAGAAACTGAGGTTGCTCATGCAGCTCCTTTATCCTGGCTATATTTGCAAATGGTTAACACTGAACTCACAGCATTTGTGAATCAGACTCCCACTAGTTTTTCCAGACAGCCTTTTGTAGGCCACATAAGACCTTCACAAGGAAAACCGATACATCCCTTACCTAAGGGAGGACCATCACTACACTATTCTAAGTCACTATAGTGAGAACTGAAACAGGCTCAAAACCCAGAAGAGGAATGATCTCAGTAAAACGACTCCAGGGAACCCTGCCTTTCACTTGGCAGGAAGAAAGACTTCAGGAAGAAAGACATCCTCAGCATCAAAGCAGGAGTTTCAGGAAGGCTGCCAGAGAGCAGAGGTCTCCCACATTTCATGCAGAGACACCCATAACTGGCCCCAGGGAACCAGTGCCAGCTCCTGCTGACTGAGCCAGCTTTACAGCTGGGCTACACTCAGGCTGCCAGAGCCAGAACTTGGGTTTTATTTAGACATTTATAGGTTAAGTACTTACTCATGAACCTATATGCTCTATTTCTGCCTATGCAACAGCACCTTACTCTGGACCAGCTATGTTTTTTCATCAGCCAGTTTGCCTGAGGAGCATAACAGCAAATGAATGCTAATGAACCAATCATCCTGCAGTAAACAACCATCAGGTGCAACACCCTTAAAGTTACAGGTTCATCTCAAATCTTAGTACTGGATTTAATAAGGCTGCAAGTTTCTCCATGTCTTACCTTTGCCCTTTTCAGGTACTACATGGAGAGAAGGGAAGTCCATCCTCAGCAAGCCTGGCATTTTCTCATACTCCAGGGAAAGAATGACTGCCAAACCCTACCCTAGCATGGGAAATGACAAAGAAATGCAAATTATATCTGATTGTGTCTGCCTGTCCATTTTGCTTCAGCTTGTTAGGAACAATTAAACAGATGCCTAAAGCTGAGCAGTAAAATGACTACCCAGGAGCTCTTCCCACAGAACTTTCCTCCTTCACTTGGAGGACTGCCACACACACAGATTGTGATATTCTCAAATGTTCATTACTGAGATACACTCATCTGTTAAATACAGATTGGAAGGAGAGCATAGATAGAGCTGGTCAAAGGAGAAATAATGAATCAGAAAATGTTCTTGTGAACTGTCATGACCACTACTGAAACATTTGGTGAGCTTCTGTTTAAAAAGCTATGAAATCCCAGCAAAATAAACAAACACATTGAAAAAAGTGGTATTAGGATTCTACATCAAAAGCAGAATCAAATTGGCTGTAAGCCTGAAATCCAGAGCCCGTAGTAATAAGCATGGCCCTCGTGCTGTTTGCAGATTATTTTCCTTAAGAAGCATCAAATTTATTTTCTGGACCAGTTGTATAGTAGAAGAGTAAACAAAATGTTTTCGACTACTTCTGGATACAAAAGCAAGGAGTGATAAGACAGTAACCAATAGAGAAAATACCAGGAGGAAATATAAGATTTGGTTATTTATTTTGAGCCTCCTGAAGCTAGACTGAGCACCTAATGGACCCCAGCAAAAGAGTCGCAGCCTGAAGAGCACTCAGTCTCACTGAATCACAAAGAAAGAAGCAGCACCAAAGAGAGAAGTGGAGATAAAAGATGAAGGACAAGAACACAGTGGTAGAGTCACATATTTGGAGGATAAATTTCTTCAGTTTTCCCTGTATTACAATTTGCAAACTGATTCAACGTTTTACTTCATCAACCTCTTTTACTTGGATCAAATCCCTTACAGTATGTGGTGGACAAACATACGAAGTAGGTTACACACTTTAGAAAGAGAAGTTACCTAGGTTTCATAAACTAGACCCTTTGGAATAAACTGTTTCTGTTTACTTTCGTTCTGCAGAATTTTTAAAACTTGCTCACTGATACTTTTAAAGAGATTAGCAAGTTAAGCAATTATCTATGCTCTCATTTCCTCATGAAATACAGGTTTATCTTCTTATGCTCTGCAATGATACTATAGGGCATAGCTATAATATGAAATAACATGTCACTCCAGAAGAAGGAGGCTGCAAAAGTTTTGCTCTCCTCTTTATTATTATTTAAAAAACAAACAAACAAACAAACACCGGCTCAATCTTTGAAATTGGTGGAAAGCGACTAATGTTATTATGCAAGTGGGGACACTACTTGTAATAGTGAAGAGTCAACATATATTTTTCCAGGTTAAGAAAACAACACAGCCACTATGCATGTGACAGTGACAGAAATCACTTGCTGTAGCAAGTCAGAGGGGTAATGAGTTGCAGAGGGCAGTTGTGACAACTGAGACACAGCAATGACATCCCACAAGCAATGTCCATGTCTAGCCAGAGGAAGACCTCAAGCTCTGCCAGTGTAATGGCACACACTGCTCCATGCTGGCTCCATACTGCTCATCCTTCGTATTGTAGCTTCTGAGAAAAATGACTTGTTACTCATTACTAGTTTATCACAGTTAACTACCTGCACAACCATTTGTGGGGGACATAGAAACAATTAACACTGACCAGAATTGGAGTGTAAATGGCACCTCTTCTCCCTCCCAACTCGAATTGTCTTTATTTGGTCCTGTGTTACCATTACCAAAAAATGCTGAAATGGCAAATTTCTACTGTAGGGACAAAATAAGTGCTCTTATGCCAAGTCACCACATCCTGCACCCACAGCCAGGAAAGCTGCACAGCTAGTGCACACCTTATGTTGCTCTGCAGCATTTCCCATCACTAGAGCAGCCTTAGTGGGCTGCAAGGAAACCTCAAATCAACCTTTGTTTCTTAGATAGTTCCTGACATAAAAAGACTTCAAAAAGTGGAATGCAATGAGAAATCTATTTCTTTAGTACTGGTCTAAAACTTTAAGCTTAGCCAATGCTAAGTACTGGTACTTCCTAGTGTCCTCAACACTGCCATCCCCTGACCTGAGCATTGGCATCAGACTTTTTTTTTTTTAACCATGGAATGAATGGGTATGGACCAATTTCACACCAATTTCACTAGCTTTCTCCTCACCCTCTCCTCAAGACAGCTCTGAAATCAAACTGCTAGCATAGGGGTTTTATTTGTAATGAAACAACTGATATGCACATTGAGAGGTATGTAACTTGTCTAATTTCTGGGGGCTGCTGGGTCCTACTGGTGGCCCACAGCCTTGTGTCTCTTCGGGCTGTCTTTTCCAGAGGCCTGGGGGCAGCTGCCAGGAGGGCTGGGAGGGCACATTTTCGCTACAACCAACCATGAAAAGTAAAAATAACACACGCATAATATATCCAGATTAATCGTGTTGAAGCCAATCTACTACCCCGTAAGTATGGCTGAGAGAAGCATCAGTGGCAGGAGCATACATGGCAGAAGTCTAAGGATGTGCAGCCATTTGATCCGCTCAGCCTGCTCCATGGCAGTGCTGTGCCACTGTCACAGCTGGAAACAAAAACTCACTCAGTATCTCTCAGTTTAGCTTTTCTTGAAAAGTCAACATTCCTACCATGTTATTGATGTTTTCTCATGACAGTAGGGAGACTGACAGAGCCCACAGGCTCTCTTCACCTGGCATGTGTGTAAAGCACTCCAAGGTGCATATTCAGATGTAACCTGCCAAAGATGTTAGCAAGGCCTTTCTCACAGCCCACCTGGACAGGTTTACCACACCTGTTTAAAGGATTTGGGACTAGTATCCATACACCACAGCAGAGACAGATAAATTTCCTGAGGACTGCAAGGCACCCGATTGCTCATGCTGCTGTTTGTGACTGTCATTGTTTATTGAGCACAACTGGCTGATCAGCATTGGCCAAGTACACCAAGAGAAAAGCCCTTCTCTCCTACCATGGCATCTCTGGAGGGAAAAGGCACTGACAGCTTCTCTTGCTGTTATTTTTCCAGACTGTCCCTAACTCCAGAAGCACACTCACGTAGGGACATAAGCCAAAGACAGGGAGCTGCATCCAGCCAGCCATTCCCAGCTCCCAGGGTACCTTCATTCCCCAGGAGTAAGTACCATCCTCCCAGTCCTGGAGACATGTTAAGTATCCTAGAGACCTCTCTAACCAGGAGAACCACTTCCAAGTAATGCTAAAATAAAATCATTTCCTCAATAGACTGTTTCTAGTTAGAGTAAAGTGCTGGAGAAAGAACAGTCCCTGCATCGCTTGCTGAGGGGAAGAATCTGCTGTCCTGAGCATCCATTAGTCCATTTAATACAGTAACCCATCTCCATTTACTGAATTTATTTGGCATATGAATGTTTACTGAGGGTACTTAAACTAATGGCTACCAAAGCAGCTTATGTGACTTTTTAATCTAGCTTTTCCATACAGTCATTTGTGGAATGACTGCTTGAAAGAGAAACAGACAATAAATTGGTGCAAAACTTTCTCTGACACTGAAAATGGTATGATGTGGCCACAGCACATGCAATTACACAGGTGGATTTGTGGTTCTTTCCTTACCATTAGACTACCTTCCCCATAGCTGAGCATTTCTGCAGGCCACCTGACTAGAGGCACATGCATGCTTCCTGTGAGCAGGTCTCAAGCCTTGAACAGGCTGCGCTTTACAAAATTAATGTGATCCTCTGAAGCAGAAAATAGAAAATCCCCCACCAGCCTCTTTCCTCAGGGAGAAAGGGGACATGTCCAGTTCAGAGGAGAGGTCCAGCTGGGTGGCTTGTTCCCCTGTGCTCTTTCTCAAGGGTTTTGACTGTCATTAAGCACCAGAGTCAAAGGAGCACTGGTCAGTGAAACACAGTTTCAAAGGCCTGCTGCAATGTCCAGAGACTGGTTCTGATCCCAGATTACCTGATTTTTTTGAGCAGGTGTAACATTCTGTGTCACTGTATGGCAGAAGTCTCTTTGTGCCATTCTCCCTTAGAGAGAATAATGTTGATCTCTTACAAAACACTAAGATCTGTTGATCTGTTATTAAATATATCTATATCATACTATTTTGCTCTTCAAGGTCTCCCAAACCTTTCTCTGGTAATTAAGCATGCCACACTGTGATGGGCTGACTCGGGTCAGACACCAGGTGCCCACCAAAGCCACTCTATCACTCCTCTCCTCAGCTGGACAGGGGAGAGAAAATATAATGAAAGGCTCATGGGTCAAAGTAAGGAAAGGGAGAGATCACTCGCTAATTACCATTACTGACAAAACAGACTCAACTTGGGGAAATTAGTTTAATTTATTATCAGTCAAATCAGAGTAGGGTAATAAGACACAAAAACTAAATCTTAAAACACCTTCCTCCCGCCCCTCCCTTCTTCCTTGGCTTAACTTTACTCTGATTTCTCTGCTCCCTCCACAGGAGGACAGAGAACAGGGGTTGTGGTAAGTTCATCACACACAGTCTCTGATGCTCCTTTCTCCTCAGGAGGAGGACTCCTCACTTTCTTCCTCTGCTCCAGTGTGGAGTCCCTCCCACGGGAGACAATCCTCCATGAAATTCTCCAACATGCGTCTTTCCCATGGGCCGCAGTTCTTCACAAACTGGGCCAGCATGGACTGCAGGTGGCTACCTGCTCCACTGTGGACCTCCCTGGGCTGCAAGGGACAGCCGGCCTCACCACAGGCTACAGGAGAATCTCTGCTTTGGTGCCTCCTGCCCCTCCTTCTTCACTGACCTGGGTGTCTGCAGAGTTGTTTCTCTCACATATGCCTACTCCTCTCTCTAGCTGCAGTTGCCCAGTTTTGCTTTTTTTTTTTTTCCTTCTTTATTATGTTATCCCAGAGGTGCTACTACTGTCACTAATGAGCTCAGCCTTGGTCCATCTTGGAGCCAGCTGGCATAGGCTGTGTCAGACATAGGGGAAGCTTCTAGGAGCTTCTCACAGAAGCCACCTCTGTAGCCTCCACCATTACCAAAACCTCGTCACACAAATCCAATACACACACCAAAAATCAAATCAGTACAAAATCATATTTACCCCCAACATGTCGCACAACTCAAGTTGTTCCACCATATGATAGAAAAAGCTAATCAAAGGATGGCAAACAGTCCTTGCAACAGTAATCATCAGATTTACTTCTCCTAATGCATCATACATGACCTTCTGATGACTTCCCCAGCTTGTGCACTGCAGGCTCACCTACCCACCATGCTGCAGACAACACAGGACCACAACTGGGTGTCGTATATAACCCATAACTCCTTCACAGGTCCTCTTCTGAGCATGCCACTGATGTTTTAAATATGATCAATAAATTTTCATAAAGTTAATTTTTAAAATGAGCATCGTCTAAATCTGCTGTTCTGATATGGACATACTTTACCAACACTGGTACAGACACTGCTTCAAAATTAGAGACAAAAAACACAGTCTAAGACATTCTCCTCTGAGGGGGCTGATGCTGCGCACCCCATCAAACATCTCCACTGGCACATGGCCACACAGAGCCAGGAGCAAGGGCTGCTTTCACAGTCACATATCTCTCCTGACTGTCCCACTGCACTCAAAACAGACAAGCAGTCCCTGTTCAGAGCAGGGAGTTGGTGATCCAAGATATAAATATAGGAAAATGAGTCAGGAGGGGATATATAACACAAACACAATTATGGTTCCTGAGTAATAAACACCATCTTTAGTTTCCTGAAGAAAACCCTATTCCATCGGCATGACTCCAAAGGTGAAGAGTCAGTTCCTATCACCTGTCACAGCAGGAAAAGAAAAAATCACCTTTGGTTAATTTCATCCTGGGGATAATCAAGTTAGCTCAACCTGGCAGATGCTGCAGATCTGAGAAGCAGGAGAAGCATATGCAGCATGATGTGGCCAGCCCAGCTCTTTATGAAAGCCACCTTCACTCCTGGGTGGCCATACTCACGCTCCGGGCAAGCATCTCTGCTTTTCTGGGCACCCCACCTTCCCATAGCAAAGGCAGCACCTGACTGTTGGTGCAGCTTCCAAAACTACAAAAGGAAACAGCGTGATCTACTTAAACCACAAGATCCACCTCACAGTGGATTTCTGAGTGATTATCACATACCTCAGGTTGTCTCTGGACTTTAATCACCCAAGAAGTGTGATAATCTCTAAAATACATGCCCTATTGTGGCTTATCAGTAGCAGAAAACGACAGTGATGCACAAACAATGACTTGTGCTTTCCACAGGTGCTTGGATCTGGCACAAATCTGGGATCCAACTCGTGGACTCTGTTGGATCAAATGCAGAAAACAGCTTTCTTCCTTTGCCCTGCCAGCTTAAAGGTGAGCCACAAGATCATCTCCAAACACGCTGCATCAAATATTTGCTGAGTAGATTCTTGCATGCACAGCTAAGAAAGGGAAAGGTTGTTCAGTCTGTGCCTCCTCTCAAAAAATAACAAAGTGGAAGAAAGCTACTGAATATAGATCACGAGTCAAGACCAACAGCACAAAGTGGCAGAAAGACGAGCAATGAGAAGGGAAAGCCACAGGTCTCTGTGATAACTATTTCTTCACTTTTAGAAGCTGCTTTGATGAGCTCTCAACAGGGGGTAGCTGCCACTTTGCTCAGTATTTGCTGGAGCTTTAGTAGAGGCATGGGCTGTTTCTGTAGGATTTTGAATAAGAGAAGCAGCAGACTATTCAATTTCCTGCAGAAATTAGGGTGTCCTCTCTCAGCACCCATCCAGACTGTAAGAACGGAATGAAAGGGGTCTTTAACTTCAAAGATGGCAACAACATGATGTCTAAAACCAGAAAATACTATTTGGAAGAAGGCCAAGGTACAGAGGTGCACCTCAAACTGTAGTTACAAAATAGTTGAAACTTCTCAAGCCCTGGCTGGCCCCTTAATTCAGTTATGTGTCTAAGGAGCCCAGCCATGGCTCAGATTCTGATTTATTTTAGACTTACAGGACAGAGCTGCCTATAACAAGTCAGAGGGAGGGTCGTTGTCTGGTCTCTTCAGGCCAATGGTCACTGGCATGAAACCTCACTGCAGCTTAATCTGCTCTAAGCAGCCAAGACAGAGCAGCTGCCGTTTGCTTTGTGCTCTTGCATAAATACGGTGGATTTTACTGTGAAATCTGGATTTGACAAACTGGGAGCAAATAAAGACAGCTGATGATTATACCCAAGCATCTGAGCAGATTGCCCTTAATGGAAACAAACTCTGCCATAGAGAAATCTGTTTCTCTAGGAAACTTATATTTTTAAGATTCATATATTTGTTTGCTTTTCACCAAACACATCATTTGAACATTCCTCTCCTACGTTGTGACACATCTTTACTGACATCATCTTAATGCACTACTGATGTTACAATAGAAAGAAAAAAAAATACAATGTCACAACCAAATTAATATCTCTGTTGATCATAAAACATAGTGTACCCATCCTCAGAGAGAGGAAACCTTTATGATACTCATGAATGTTTAGAGAACACAAATCTAGGACTTCCTCATAGAATATTCCTGCTGAAGCCAATAACTTTAAGGTAATTCCTGTCCGAGGAAGAAGTTGCTAAGTGTTCTATCAAGCATAAAGATACCAATATTTGTGAAGGAATGCATTACTTTTTAAGACAAAAGATCCATCTTGTAATTCTTGATTGCTTTCAGATAATTCTACCACTAAATAAATACTGTTACCCTACACAGAACCTAGTGAAAATACATAACATATATTGAATATTTTCTAAACACATACAACTGCCATTAGAGTCTCAGAGGCATGAAAACAGAGACTTGATGTTTTGTGCGGAACTAAGTGTCAGCATACACCAACCAAGAACAATACTTCTTAAAGCAGCTAAACAATGTTTATACTGCTAAGTAACAGAGAATGAAGTTTATATATCAAACGCTTTAACATGCAAGAGGAAATATTAAATAAGTGAGATCTGTTGACCTGAAGGTGGAATTAATTTATTGGTATGCTCCAATAACTAAGTTCCTTCTCACTTCAGAAAAGCAAGTCTTTTTTTAAATGCAAAAGATGGCATCGTGCTAAGTAATGAAAAAGCAGCTGTTGCTCCATAGCTCAAATTTGAAAATATGTTTTCACACCAAAAAGACATGCAGAAATGCTGTGCTGTCAGTAACAATAAAATACTACCTAGTAAACATAAGTGAGTTACAGTAAATAGAAATAAACTCATTCCCTGCCAGGCTGCATCTCCTATAGCAACTGGCATATGTACAAAGCGAAATAAAATTCTATCCAATAATGCTTCTCCATCTGCTTACACGCTGCTTCTTCTATGTTCTCTTCTTCCTTTGCTGTCAAAGACTGCCCTAAGTACTAGGCAGTAGATAACTAGATCTAGGGCTGAGATGAAAAAGGGCTTTTTTCCTAAAAAAATATACGGTACCTTTGCACCCCCTACTGGGGAAGGGTCCGATCAAACAGACATGTCATGGAGACGATCTCCCTCTGCTCTCCCCCTTCTGCATCACCTACATTCAACTACTGACAATGGGTTAGTTTTTTAAACATTTTATTTCTTTTAACCCCGTGATAGCAGCTCGATTCTAGTAATAATCTCTATTGACTTTAGTTGTAGTTAGTGAAAAGTTTACACAGAGGATTAATGAATACTAAGGGAAACTCATGAAAATTCCTTATTTTATGGTCATGTTCTTGTGATTCTTCACCTTTTGTAAGGAAAGATACCTCTTGTGCTGGGCAGAAAGGCCATTTAAATACAAAAACAAAACAAAACAACCCATCACCACACACCACTTAAGTAGCAATATATCATCAAATGATATGTTGAGGACAAACATTGCTAGCTACTGAAAACTGGGCCTTTGCTGTTGACATATAGAAATCACAGTGGCATATTTTCTTACGTGAGGGTGGTGAGCCCTGTTCTGGAACCATGACTCTATGCGGCAGTTGCACATCCCCCTGAAATCTGGAGCCTTCAATAGGACAGTTGACGCCTCCTTAGCACCTCTTGTCCCCCACTGTGCCTGTCCCCACTTACACACCTAGGGTGACACCAAGATGCTGACAGTCACACCCTCCCCTACCCTGGGGCAGGGTGACTTCACCTTCACCCAGCTGGGGGGGGTGGAGAGCATGAGGAGTGGGACCCTCAGTCGATTGACAGGGTCCTCAACAAAAGAGGTGTCCAGTGTAGCTGAGAAGCTTCTGGACCATGTCTCAATGCCCACAGCCAGATGTGACCAGGCTATAAAATGGAGTCCTCACCGAACACTCCCTTTGAGTTGTCTTCTCAGAGCAGCGGGTCTGAGAACTGGAGCCCTCCACTTAGGCTTCCCAGAATTGAGTGCCCCTCACCTTGGTGAGTGGTTATTTTTCTCTACTGGATATATCCTTGAATGAGTCCTTGCCTAACCCAGGCAAGTGTGAGCCCTTGCCTAACCTAGGCAAGTGGTTATTTCTTCTGGGTACTATTGAGTGAGAGGACTCTAGTTTTGTTTCCTGTGAGTGTATGCACGCACGTTGTGGATCTTTGCTATTCTTATGTTGTCATACCCCAATAATCTCCTCAACTGATATCCGAACCTGTATTTTATGTTGTTGGAGTGCTAAATAATTGTATAAACCCTGTTCCTACTTGGTGTATTGGCTACACTTTTCTGGCTAGAATAAAGTCTGTTTTGGAACTTGTTGTCCACCTAAAACTGACTCTAGGGTGCCTCCATGACATTCTACCTTTAAGGTCAGCCGCAGCAGATCACAGTATGATGATTTTATTCTTATCGGTATTTTTTATTAATTTAAATACTAATCCAAGAGAATATGTTCATGTTACTCGGTAGAAAATGTGTTAAAAGTATTCAAGAAAACTACTAAAGAAGTTAGGTGTTACGTTTTTCCAGTTTATCCAAGAGAGCAATAAACTGACTTTTAAAAAGCATCTCTGCTATTATATTTATAACCAGAAGGTGGCAATAAATTGCCACAAATCTGCTCCAAGCGTCCTTAACTGCTGCCTGCCAGAAGCAGGCAGGGTAGAGTCCTGGGCACTCCCGCGCACTACAAATCGGCCATTTAAGCTACCACTTGAGTAAACTCCCTGGAATTAGAGCAATATAGCCGATAACTAACTCATGCTACACGGGTAACAAATATGCTTTACTCCTTCCTGGCTGTTAGCCCTGTGCAACCAGTTTCTTGCATATCTGCCCTGACTTTTCTGGAAGACCACTGAAACTACAGACACAGAAAGACCCTAGGTCCCTTAGTGTGTACAACACATGTGATACTGTCTCATGTCAGCACTGGAGCAGAACCTCAAAAACTCAGGGGAGTTTCAGAAGAACAAGTTCCCATGATCCTTAACCACTTAGACCATCTCCAATGAAAAAGTCACGTTACAGGAACTGGGGGTTTGTCTGGATCCTCTGTTAGTTTCCAGCAAGTCTGAGGGCCACGCTGCCACCTTGCCTCTTCTACAGTGTTCCCTCTCCTACAATGTTTCTGTAGAACTTTAGGGATGCATTTGTATTGATTGCCCAAGCAGAGGCT
Source organism: Columba livia (assembly GCF_036013475.1). Classification (NCBI taxonomy): domain Eukaryota; kingdom Metazoa; phylum Chordata; class Aves; order Columbiformes; family Columbidae; genus Columba; species Columba livia. The sequence goes on along the minus strand of NC_088607.1, from coordinate 25,896,013 downwards.
TCCCAGATTTTACCAACAGAGAAGTTATCTCAGTAACTGGTCCACAGCCTGGAGCCCTGCCCAAGCACAATGGAAAGCATCCTGGGAGCACAGGCTCATATTGAAAGCGTCTCTCAGACAGCTAAAGTTTCAGGAAGAAAAACTCACTCATGTATACCTGCACACTGACACCAAAGAGAGCCTCAGAGCCCTAAAAGTTCCCTCCACATGGTTCAGTTGAGCAGGAGGTTCGATTCCCTCCTGCACTGCTCCAGATCTGCACTGTTCCCCTTGGCCCTGGGGCCGATATGCACTCCTGAGCAGTTGGACACCCTGGGGCAGGCAGTGCTTTGGCTGCACCACCACCTGTCTGTCATGGATGCAGAAGAACTGCCCCATGACATATAAAGAATAGGTCAAAGGGATGCTGGGAATATCCTAGTAAATCTGCTGTTACAGAGCATGCTCGCTCCTGCACTGTGCACAGAGTGAAATGCAAGGTGTGAGAGCAGCCCTAGAGACACACAGAGGCACAGCTTGCCTGCCTCCAAGCCACCCCTTTTTACAGTGGCAAGATTTCCAAGCAGACTGCAGCAAACAGCAGAGCAGGCAGAGAAGGAGAGCCAGGGTCCCCTTGGCCAGCCACATCCCCACACCAAGTCACAGCCACACCATCCTCTGTGACGGATAGGGCTTTGCTACCACAGAGCTAGCTGGCAATTAGACAGCTAGTAGTATGCAAACATGTGGTGCTCTGCCCATGAACAGTTGCTGTCACAACAGACCCTAACATACTGACAGAAAAGAACTTTAAAACAAAAAATGTGTTGTGTTTTTTTGGTTTGGTTTTTTTGTTTTTTTTTTTTTTTTACTAAGAGAGCTCAACATGGTTATTTCATTTTCCATTTTTAATGAGTTAGTTGTTATTCTTTTTTAGTGAAGTCTTGTCTTACTTTATTTTAGTGTTACACTACCCCACCAAAAAAAGAACACATTTAGGAGAAGAAATTTATATTTACTAAAAAGCAGAACAAAAAAAAAAGGGGGGGGCATGCAAAGGTAAAAAATGGAAGCATCAGCATTCAGGATATTTCAACTCTAATACATGATAAGGGGAATACTGGGACTTCCTTCCTACTGTGATTATTTCCACACAAACACAAAAGGAGATTCCAGCAAGGAAGAATCCAGGTGTTGGAATTAGTCTGTATTTACAAAGAATAAGTAGCAATTCTCTCAGTAAGTTTTGGGATAAGTTCAAAGCTCATTTGTAGCTTTGCTTGGAAAAGAAATAAAGAGAAAAATGTATTTTTATTTCTGTCTTTCATTTAAATAATTCAGAGGTTTCTTTGTTTTGAAGAGGAGGAAGGGACTCCAACGAGAGACACTTAGAGATCAGTTTTATCAGTATTCATGTGGCAGACCAGACAAAGATCAGTATGTACATGCAGAGGGAAAGGAGAGAACTAAAATTCAGGGTTGGAAGAAGCTTTGCCATTTGGTTTATCAGTCATCTAGATTTAGCACAGCCACCTGACAGCACACAAATCTGCATTTCTTTTGACAGGGACTTGGTGGTAGAGGAACAGAGGGGACAGACTGAGACCAGCTGCCAGTGGGACATGAGTTAGATGTGGTCAAGAGCCATTCCTCAGCAGAGGCGAGTGGTGGAGTGTTTATGTATGAGCCCTATTACTGCTGCCTGAGAAAATGTAAGGTAGGGAAGGGTTTGGAGCAAACAGGCAATGGCAGGTAGCTCTGATCAAAAGCACAGTGATGCTCAGTTTGTGGCATGTGAAACTACTGAAAGATTGAGTGCTCAGAGAGACTGAGGGAAATGCAAACGGAGCCCCTGGAGAGGAACCATATTTCAGCAGGTCACGAGCAAGCCAATAATAATTTCCACTTCATTTGTATGTGTTTTAAACACACTTGGCATTACTTCAGAGACTGGGGTCAAAAGTTCAATGATTATAGATCTTTGCTAAAGGCATTATGCTAGAAGACATATCTGGATCACTGCTAGGGGAGGGTCAGAGCCAGGTTTGCAGTAATCCTTACCCCTGACCTGTCCTGGTAAGGTTTCCCAACCAAGATCCATTATATATGTAACTGCCATAGTGAAAAACAGCCACAAAGCTTATCTTGTATGTTACCTCACTGCCAGGATGCTTCAAAACAGCAAACAGGAAGCAGAGCAAGTAAGGCCAGCATTCACTTCGCACCTCCTGATAGCTTTTCCATGCTGCCAGTCTTGTGGGCCAGCAAGAGCCTTCCTTTGCTTCAGACCCCCTTCAGCATGTCCTCCAAAACATGTCAGTACAGCACACACATAAATTAAATCATGTGTGTATGAGAGACAGGGGAAAATAGCCATCTTCCTTATCAGCCATCAGGGAAATGTAGGTAGTTACAGAAGGACAAACTAGACCATCTTAAATTAGCCAGTGCCTAACACAGAATGCCAGTACTCTCCCTTGCAATAAGTTGACATACTCACTCTTTCTCCCTCCCTCCACAATGGTGACGGCACTGCAGTTGAGGCCCTTGTACATGTTTCAACACCCACTCCTTTCTCACCACACAGTAAGGACACCCACTTTCCAGGTACAAACACAGCACCTGGTCTTGAGGGTATCCTTATGGGGCTTAAATGGGACCTGTCTGCTGTTAAAGAAAACTTTGGACCAGCCTCATTCCCCTGGGGGAGCTAGTAGCAGATGCCTGTTCCCAACCCTGTCGCAACCCAGCATCCCTCTGAGCACCCCAGCCCCTGGGGCAGCACCAGAAGGCATCTCCCTCACAACCATGGCCTCTCTGGAAATGGAGGACACTGCATCCTTAGCTGCTTCACTGCTTGCCCACTAATGCAGCAGCAGCAAAGCAAGTCCAGCAGTAGCTGATTGGCTACAGAAACACTTAACAGACGAAGGATCAGACAGCTGATAACTTAGTTTCTTGGCAACACTGACAACATTTTAAACTCACCCTTTAATCTTTGGTGGTCTGGTGGACTCACAAGGTCAACCTCACACACTCAGAGATACATGACACCACCCTTTATGGCCCAAATAGTGCTTGGCTGTTACTGCTTGGGTATAAGCTGAAAAGAAGGTGACCTGCAAGCACAGGCTTCTCTGCCTGAGGAAGATAACAGAGCTGCAGCAAAAAAGAGTGTCAAGTACACAACCACAAGGCTGAGAGTGTCCTTCTGCACCAGCTGTTGATGTTTTGGCTCTCTTGTCTTTCTCCAAAACATACCTGCGTGAGAGAGACTCTCACTACTCACTGAGTTTCACTACACAGTTTGACTTTCTTTACATGGAACTGGCAGGAAAAGGAGGAAATTTTATTGGTCCCAGGGGCATTACAATGACTGTTTTCCACCTCACAGATATCTTCCAGGGAAACCTGAAGCAGACTCAGGGGAAACAGAGGACCATAGGCTTACATTAACTTGCACAGTGCTTGGTTAAACTGGATTCAGGTAATGAACACTGGCTGGAGAAAACATGGGTTCATTTTCCAAGGACTTCTGAACTTTAATAGGAGCTTGCAATGCATGCTGTAAGGGTATAAGCCTGATTGACAAACATTGTCAATTTGACTTTTCACAACCTGGGGGGGGAGAGCTAAGGAAAAAGGAAAATAAACCTATTTCTTTTTTAGAAACTCCCCCCCCCCTTTTTTTTTTGTAATTAAATTCACCATAATGACCACTGCAATCTAAATCTAATAAGAAGTCTGAGTTTCTGTTTTCCATTGCTAACCATTTGCTCTGCTTGATGTAGGCAACTCACTAAAGCATAAGAACAACATTGCAAGACAAACTTATTGAGTCAGTGAGTAAAAAGAAAAGCTTACCTATAAAGTATTACGTCACTAAAATTGATTGCACCCTATTGTTTATGCTCTGATTCCACTGGCATGAAACATATGAGATGGTTTATTTACACACACACGCAAACTCATTCACACACAGCTGCTTTCCACCTCAGAGCAATAAAAATTAATAATAAAAATAATTAAATTTCATCAGCCTTCAAGCATTTGGAAGCCGTAGAGCCCCATTGCCAGATCCTCTGAAAATGTGTTAGCCTCCTCACGAGAGAGATTGGGGCTTTGTTCCCGCAGAGACTGGCTGCCAGAACTACCACAGTGCCTGGTCATCACACTCCAGCAACAGATTATTCCACGGTATCGACCCTCCTGCTCTGGGTTAATTCTTTTAATTGTCTCACCACATCTTTTCCCATTAGGCTGATGTAATTTGTTTAAGCGTACACTGATTGATTTACAACAGCACTAGGGATGTTAATCAGATGCCCACTCTCCAGTTAACACACACTCTGTAAGGGATGCAGGACAACAGTCTCCTGTATGGGAGCTCTAGCCTTTTGCCTTGAAATCAAAGGCAAGCTCACAGCAAGAACAGAATTACACCACACTAAGAACAGGCAGCTTCCACTGTCCTTGTGGGTAAGGCAAGGTCATTGCCTCCTGCTCTCAAGTGCCATCTTCTTTAAATATAGCTGCAATCAAGGAAATGGAAAATCTCTTTAAAAGTTCACTGTTAGGAACTTATTGGAGCCCACTGAAATCCTAAAACCTCCTTAGGAGGTAAAGGGTTCCCTTCAAATGCAATCTCATTCGTTTCCATTTAAAGAGGCACTTCCCTTCACAGCATATGTTTCAACATTCTTTACCTCACTGCTGCTTGTCCCCTGCATTTTCCTTTTACTGAAGTAATATGCATAGCTCAGAAGCCTGCATAGAATAGCCTTTTCCATACATGCAGCTTGGGTCATGCAATGCACAGAAGACACTATGTTCAGATACTATGGAGATAGTTGAAAAACAGAGCTCTCCATAGTACCAATAAATACTTGAAAATTCTTTGGAAAAAAACAGGACACTGGGAAGATTCAAGGTACTTTTCATTCTGTTGCTGTGTTCAAAATTAAACCAATGAGATATTTTCAGTAAGAATGAAGTTCATATGCAGGTGCCACCATCTCACTGGAAGTCAAAGAAAACTTGGCCCCTAACATTGTGCTTCAGGGGAAAAAAATAGAAACAAAACAAACAAACAAAAACCCAAACAAACAAAAAACCACCACACCAACAACACACCCACACACACATCCACTGTGCCACAGTGCTAAAGAAAACTGAAGTTCTGACAGAACCTACATAGCCAGCCACTCTCTGGAACTACAATCAGTCCCATCACATTTTGACAGCAAATCCCAGGCATTTTCCCACCAGCAAGAGGGCTCAGAGCAGAAACTCTCTCAGCTGATTCTCTCAGGTGCTCCTCCTGCTACCCAGCTGGTCCTACCTTGGTTAGCACACAGACTTTGTCTCCTCAGATCTGCAAATCCTCCAGAGAGCTTTCAGTACAATTTCTAAACACAAAGATAGTGGATGTGCTGACAAATTGCAGAACTTCTTAAGAAATATATTCTAATTACAGCCTACTCTTTTCAGATTCTAGGCAGGGAGGGGAGGAACTTACATAAAAAACTATTAAAAATTGTAGAAATGATGTCTTAAACTGAGTTGCAGACCCGTCTTGGGCCCTTTAAACACAGAAGAGGGGAAGCTGATCTAGATATAACAATGATAAGAGAAGAACAAATACAACAAGGACTGGAAGTGATCAAACTGATGGCAGCAGCAGAGGCTTTGAAGAAACGAAACATTCACACAGTCAAAGCAGGGACACACTTCCAGAACTAAGCAACAATGATACACCTGTGCTTCCACAGTTTTCTTATTGGACTTTTTCTGCAGCCAGGTCACAGTCAGCAATGCCTCTCCATCTCAGCTGAGCAGGCTGGAGCCTGATAGCAGCAGCCTTGTGGCCCTGAGCAGGATACATCCCCACAGCATTGTCCAGGCCACCACACAGGCCAGCACTGCCTGCCACTCCACTGCCAAGTCCAGTGTTTGCCCAGCAAGGGTCTCCAGAAACTAGCACTAACCCCACACGCTTCTAGCCCAGGCAGGGAGGCAATGGGAGGTTCACAGCCCATGAGAGCCACTCAGGGCAGCCTAAGTTTCTAATGTCAAGTATCTCATACTTACACCAGGTTCTCAGAGAACAACATTCATGCTGAGAGCAACTCACAAAATTTTCAAACAAAATAAGTGAGACAACTCTAGAAGTACCTTCAAGCAGTTCATGAACAAAGAGAAAAAAAATATATATATAATGTATTATTAAGTATGGGTCATAATTCAACTCTATTCAAAAAATAACAAAGGCTGATTTGATAGTTTTAAAAGCACCACTAGGAGCCACTGCCCTTTGTCCCTTGCTAAGAAGGGCCCCCAGCTGACAAGGGCCACACAGACCATACACTGCTCTGAAGCAGCACTTACAACAGAGACCTCAGCAGATACTCCAAGTGACAAAAAGCACTAGGAAATAATTACTACCTTCACTCTTCTGCCTCTACCCATGATCTATCCCAGACCTTCACTTCAACAGCAGCTCTAAACCAACACTGCTTTCTTCTATCCCAAGATTGACCTCGCTCATATTCTGAGCCCATCCTCCCTAACAACATAAGACTGAGCCTTATACCTTCCTGAGGAACTAGCCCTGACGCACACCTAATGTCCCTTCCCAAGTTTGTGTGGATACTAATCATACACACCTGCAAATACCTACAAGGTGACTTGGATCTCCACTGATTATCTATGCTGCAAAAAAAGAAGCATTTTCTCCCCCTTTTCTCAAGTGTTTTCAATAGTTTGAAATGCCACAGTCATTCAAAATGTTAAGGCAAAGGATGAAAGCTACAGAAATATAACTTCTTATGAACAAAAGAATACAATGACATGGGCAAGACCTGTGATAAATTCTGCCACAGCCACACCTAACATACCTATAATGTATGCACATGAGTAAATATCTAAGGCACTGAGTAGTGTATCTAGGTTTATCTTTTCTGGCTTTTGTAAGTATCATGGAAAAGTAGGATTCACTACAATACCATGTTGTTTGTCTCCAGACACTAATGCCTATTTCATACTTTACTCAAAATTGTCTCATTTGGAATAATTTTGTAGAAAGGCATTACAAAATTGCCAGATGCCAGAGCTTTCCTTGACAGTGAAATTTCACTTAAATACTATGAAGATACAAGATAACTGGTATCCTGTCACTGGGATATGTCACATACAATATATCCTGCAAGCATACTTTTAATTCTTTGCCAAGAGACTTGTCTCCCTATTTACATAACATATTCAATCCATTCTGCCTGGGACAATGTTGATCACTTTACAGATTACCAAACCAAAATATCTGACAGGTTATTTGAAATATCCTTCTTCTGTAGCCAGCACAAGAAGAATGCCCAGCATGCTAGAAACCTACATTTAAACTGTCAGCAAATCAGATTGCCAATCTGATACTGCTTTTCAAGCCACTGAAATTATTTGTGAGTGTGTGGAAGATGCATTTCCTGCTGTCTTAGTTCTGAGAGGCTGTTAAGCAATGAGGAGCTAATGAGGGATTGATGTGGGCTACAGCAAAGCCCCAAAAGGTGAGCAGACCATGAGTGGCTAGTGGAGAAGCATGTGAAGAATCAGTTGCATCAACACATTTCTTTGGTTCCTGCTCCCTGCAAAACTGGATCAGAAATGAGTGCATGCACTAACTTGAGGATTTTTGGAGCAACGATATATTCTGCATTTTTACAACTGAAGAGCTGAAAAACAGGATACCTTGTGAGGGGGGAAGCGCCAATATTTTTATGCTTGCTTGGAGAACATTTTGATAGGCTTCCTCCAAAGAGCAAAGAAAGACACAATAGAATAAAACATATGTAAAATTACTAGGAACAGAAGCAGTCATTGGGAGGAGCAGGATCTTCCCAGATCTTACAGCTGCTTCTTCCATCTAAAAGATAGACACCATTTGTAGTCCTCATCTAGTCTGGGACTGACAGAGCCAATGTTTGCAGGATGTAGAGAGACAACTGTGGTTTAAGATGACACGTGATATAGGCATAGTGGGAACAATACAGGAAGAGAAATTTCTAACTAAACATTAGGAAACTACTCAAGCTGTGAATTTTATTGGACAGCCAAGTGTGCTCCCAGGGCAGAAGTGAAAACACCATTCGCTCAGCCATTTAGAAGTAGGGACATGACTTTATTGTAGAGAATGTCCTGTACTTTCCGAGTTAGAAGATACTATAATAAGCTCTCTTTTAACTCTAACTGCACAACTGTCTATTACAACTAACAAGGACATCAGCTATTACTAGAGCTAACATAGGCTTAGACGTAAACCCTTGAATTACTTTCTCACTTTTCTTCCTCATCTATTTCTCTCTCTCTCTAAGCATTATTGCCAGAGAGTGAAGCAGTATGAAGTATGAGGGCAACATTAAAAAAAATCATTTACCATTCCTGGGGAAAAAAGAAGTTATGACAACCATTTTTAAAGAGAAGTTTTGCTTATTTAACACAGTTTTTACAGAAATGGACTGGCACATTTTCATGTACAGTCCCCATCCTTTGTCACACCTGTACTGGCCATGAAGTTTTGAAAGAAAATTACAAGTGACACAGTCTCTCCAGAAGGCTGCACCTAGGGGCCATTAATGTCAAAAGCCCCGTCGGCTGGAAGGGCTAAGGCTTGTCCAGCTAGTGCTGCCAACCAGAGCTGCCCAGCAGGAACCTGAAGCAGGAGCAGGGGCACCAAGCCCTCCCCCCAGTGCCACCACATGGCAGCACCAGCCCTTGGACTTGGCAGCCCCTGCCAGGACTCCTTCTTTCCACAGCTCTTGTGTGCTTTTGTGTGCCTCTGCCTGCATCTGTGTGTCTGTCTGTCTTGGGAACACAGATTTCAGCGCCAAACAGGAAGGGCAGGAAGCTCAACTACCATTGACATACAGGAATATGTTAATGACTGAGGCAAAATACCCAATGTTTTCTCAATAATTCTACTCATGGCAATGATTTATTGGTTTCTGTTTGACAGCCCCATAATTTTGTTCACAAAAATGCTTTTGAAATTAAGTTGTTGAAAATGGACTTTACCTTCTGTCTCCTTCCTCCATCACACTTCTAAAGATTATAACATGCTTGTCAAACTAGGTGAGCCCCTCCTATTTGGCAGGATCAGACTAGCAGGTCTTTTAATCAGAAATTAAAATTAGAAAAGAAACACATTATTAGTTTAGCACTAAGTGCTAAAAAGTATTGCCATGTCCTTAAGACAACAACCTCTCTATTGTAAGTGCTTGGGCTATTAAGAAAATTAATATTTTGCAGACATGAGGAACTTTCACTCTCTGACTCATTGTGTTTGGGCTCCTCACAACAAAAAATTGTTATCCTGTGGAAGACTCCTGAGGATGCATGACTAAGTTAAGTCCATTCCTGACGGCAGAGTGCATCACAGCAGTTGTTGCTCCTCTCTCTCTCACAGTAAAATCACCCTGACACAGCATCAAAAACAACTGTCATTCCAAAGTGCAAGGACTATCAATTCAGTAGGTAGCCGGACAAGCAAGTACATATTGTATGCAAGTCATTTTTTTCTGTTTAACTACTCGGATATTTGTTTTGATGTCTGGAGATAAACTGTTCTTATTTTTCCAAAATTCTTAAGGTAGGTAGGTCTTTCTTTTAAACTAAAGGGAGTGTGACTGACTGGTCATACTAAACTCCACTTTTCCCCTCACATACAACTTCAACTGACACCATCATCAGACATGTAGATTTATATGCTTATACATGTGTCATGTATTTTCTGTCATTTCTTAAACCTTGAAGATTCTAAATGTAATTTCCCTTCCTGGGCCCTGGGATTTTTTTGACTTAAGAATAAATTCCTCTCTTTGGCAAAGCACTCATCATGAGCTGCATTTTCATTCAGCTACAGCCTCTAGAACAAAGAAAGTGGTAAGAAGTCCTGGTACAGTCAGCTCTGTTATTTATACAGACCTAGAATCTTCCTCATCTCCTTGACATTAGCAGTGGCTTTCCAAAACTGCAAGTTCTGCACTGGAGGACAAATGAAGTACATCACCTCCTCCGCATTCCTCCTCTCAAACCAAATAAGTGTCACATCTTCTGGGCTTTGGGATAAAAGTACAAAATTCTAAAAGTCATCTCACCCTGAAGTCCCTTCTCAAATACAATTACAAGTTTTTAAGCCAAACACCAGGGAGACTTTTTTCTTTTTTTGCTTTAAATTATTGTGGTTCCATCAGCTTTGACCACATTTGAAGGTACACTTTCTCCCAATTAGTTCTGTCTAGTCAAAGAAGCTCACGTAGCAATGACGCATCTCTTGCAGATAAGGGTATCCACTGATTCGATTTACTAAGAAGGCTAAATTTATTATGCAACATTTTACAAGTATAATTCTGCTTCCCCTTGATGGTAATAAATTCGATATCAGCTCCCCTGAGACAAGAGAACCGGTCCCTTTATTATCCAGACATGACCCCCAGAGCCAGATTCCATTTTAGAGACGGGAAATGGCCATATCTCTGATTAAAAGGGAAACTTTAATCAAATAAAGTGCTTCATCAAGCAAGAGCCAAGATTCCAATACTCCTGACTGCAGCACAGCAATGATCCAAAGTCATATCTGCCCCCAACCCATTACTGCTCAGTGCAAACGTGATATCCATTCCAAACAAGATCCTTCAGCAGTTTCCTTATCATCCTGTGAGCTTCTCCTCCTATGCCCACAGTTCCTTGCAGAAACACATTCTCAGGTTGCTACCACAGGGTCTGTTTGAGGAAACAGAGGAGGATAGGCTTTTTGAGGTTTTTTTCCCCAACTAAATCAACCTCTCAGGTGACAAGTAACCTGAAACATGCAGCCAAGTGCAGCAGCCATGGCTCTCAGCTCAGTACCCTTCCAATAACACTCTTCTTTCAGACACTTCCAATAACACTCTGAAATGACCTTTTGAAGTATTTTGGATACTAGCTTATTTAGAGTCCCAGGTCAAGAGCTTTGTCCCTATTGTCAGTAGTGTATTTCTGCAGGTTTACAGTGGGGTAGTAAACAAATAACGACAACACTGACAGCACGAATATCACGGGGTATTGTTATTTTAAGCATGCTTAAAGACTCCACTTCTGTGTAAGTGCAACTGGATCTGTATGCCACTCAATGCAAGCATCCATCTTAGAGCCTTTCTGGCCGTCTAGGTAGTTTTCTTGCAAGATACAGCAACTGACAGATAAATCATCTCTCTTTCAGCCATAGAAGCCCAGCTATGCAAGCAAATGAAGGCACCCAAACTCCACATCTACTCAGGAACTGTTCAGTGGAGAGACCCAGTGATTTCATACAGCCTTCTGCAGAGATCCTCCTCAGATTAGGCCACGTGTCATTTCTACTACAGTGGTAATATTTACCCTTTGCTTCATGCCAGGAGTATCTTCCTAGTACCAAAGTCTCTGCACCGAATGAGGCCCTTTGCTCTGCAGGGCTTCCACCTGCAGGACTGATTGGGAAAATGAGGGAAGTATGTAATACCACTATACTTGAAGGTTATTTCCCTGGTATTTGAGTGTTAGATGCATCCACGCACAGAGGAAGATGGTTTATTGTGCTGCTCTCTGCATTCCAATGCAGCTTCAGTGATTTCCTAAGTGGGAGCACTGCCCCGGGGTGGGAGGGGGAAAGGCTCACCCCCAGAGGAGGGGCAGGGCTTAGCCCAGCGCTGTCTAGTCCCGCTGCCGGTTAGTCCGAGCTCCACCGGGCGCACCCTGCCAGGCCGGCTACGCCGTCGGGGGGATGTCGCAGAGCTGCGCCGGGTGTTGGCGGCCAGCCCCAGCGAGTAGCTCTCGGGTTAGACGTCGGTAGCCAGGGGGCCCGGGCTGCGCCGAAGAGGCACAGGGCGGCCGGGGCCGACGGTTCCTTGCGGCCCCGGCGCGGGGAAAGAGGGGGCCTTTGCGGCTCGCACCGCAAAGGGGCCGAGCCGGTAATCGCCGACTGCCGCAGGCGAGACGGACTGCGGACCGCTGCTCCGGGGCAATGGCGGCATAGAGCCCCCGAGGACACGGGACCGCTACCCGCAGTACCGGCGGGCGCACGTCGGACCGGTCCGCTGCCCCTGCGCCGTTCAGGCCCAGAGAGAAACGACAGAACGAGGGCTCCGAGAGACTGCCGGGGAAGCGGGGGTCGCTTCCACAGCCGTCCGGGATCCGCGGGCAGCGCCACCGTCGGGACGGCGAAAGCTGCCGGTGGACCCCGGCCTTGGGGGTGGGGCCCTCTTTCCGCGCCCCCCTAGGCACACCCCTGTGGCAGGCAGGGATCGGTGGCACCCCCGTCCCGCAGCCCTCTTACCGCGGGCGGGCAGCGCTGTTGCCGCCAGCGCGGTACAGCGGGGCGGGGCGCGGAGGGCGGGAAGGGGGGCGCGGGGCCGGCGCGGTGGCGGGTGGGGTTTCCGTGCGCGGCGCTTATTAGTGTGGTGATGGAGGGCCGGCCCCTCGGAGCCGCCTCGGAGCGGCGGCACGGGCTGGCGGCAGCCGCCGGGAGGTGAGCGGCGGCGGCGGCGGCTCGAGCGGCGGAGGCGGCGGGGCCGCCCCCGCCGTGCCCCATGCGGGCGGCGGCGGGGCGGCGGCGCTGAGGGTGATGTCGGAGGCCGGGGGCGCGGACCGGGCGCGGGCCGCCGTGGCGCGGCTGTCGGAGGCGGTGGGCGAGCGGCGGCGGCGGCTGGGTACCGCGATGGGGGAGGCGCGGCGGCAGCGGCGGCTGCTGCTGGTGGTGGTGTGCGTGGCGCTGCTGCTGGACAACATGCTCTACATGGTCATCGTGCCCATCATCCCCGACTACATCGCGGCCATGCGGGGCGGGGGGAACGCCGCCGGTCCGTCCGCGCCCGCCGGGGGCAACGAGAGCGGCAGCGGTGGCGGCAACCGGAGCCTCCTGCCGGCACGGTACCCGCCGGCCACGGGGGGCAACGAAGACGTGCAGATCGGGGTGCTGTTCGCCTCTAAGGCCATGCTGCAGCTGCTGGTGAACCCGCTCAGCGGCACACTCATCGACCGCGTGGGCTACGAGGCGCCGCTGCTGGCCGGGTTGGCCGTGATGTTCCTTTCCACCGCCACCTTCGCCTTCGCGGAGAACTACGCGACGCTGTTCGCCGCGCGCAGCCTGCAGGGTCTGGGCTCGGCCTTCGCCGACACGGCCGGCATCGCCCTCATTGCCGACCGCTACGCCGAAGAGCCAGCGCGGAGCCGCGCCCTGGGCACGGCGCTGGCCTGCATCTCCTTTGGCAGCCTGGCCGCCCCCCCCTTCGGCGGCGTCCTCTACGAGTTCGCCGGCAAGCGGGTGCCCTTTCTGGTGCTGGCCTGTATCTGCCTCCTCGACGGGCTGCTGCTGCTGGCCCTAGCGCCACCATGCGCCACCGGGGCACGGGCCAACATGCCCGTCGGCACCCCCATCCACCGCCTAATGATCGACCCCTACATCGCTGTGGTGGCGGGGGCCCTGGCCACCTGCAACATCCCCCTGGCCTTCCTGGAGCCCACCATCGCCAACTGGATGAAGGAATCTATGGGGGCCAGTGAGTGGGAGGTGGGCCTCACCTGGCTGCCCGCCTTCTTCCCCCACGTGCTGGGTGTCTACGTCACTGTCCGGTTAGCCGCCGCATACCCCCACCTCCAATGGTTTTATGGTGCCCTGGGCATGGCCATCATCGGCGCCAGCTCCTGCCTGATACCAGCCTGCAAGAATTTTGGGCAGGTCATCATTCCCCTCTGTGGCATCTGCTTCGGCATCGCCCTGGTGGACACAGCCCTGCTGCCCACCCTGGCCTTCCTGGTAGACGTGCGCCATGTCTCTGTCTACGGCAGTGTCTATGCCATCGCAGACATCTCCTATTCTGTGGCATATGCCCTGGGACCCATTGTGGCTGGCCAGATTGTGCACACCATGGGCTTTGCACAGCTCAACTTGGGCATGGGGCTCGCCAATGTGCTTTATGCCCCTGTCCTTCTCTTCCTCAAAAATGTCTGCCAAATGAAACCCTCTCACTCAGAGAGGAACATCCTCCTTGAAGAAGGACCTAAGGGACTCTATGACACCATCAAAATGGAGGAGCGCAAAGGCATGGGCAAAAGCCTCCGGCCAGTGGGCGAAACAGAAGAGAACGGCATGGACTCCTACCGCAGAGACCTGACAGGGGTGTCTGAGGAGGATTCATCAGACTATGAGTACAGTTAGGTTTCCTGACATGGGCCAGCCCCAGGAGCAAGGAGGGGCCTGTGGGGGAGAGGGAATGGGGGGGACGAAAGCATTATTGCATTATGTTTCTGTACCAATGTGCAATATATACAGTTTAACCTTTGTCATGATGTAATGGCTTTCTTCTTCTAGACTATTTTTAATTAGTATTTCCTTCAGCATTTTGGCAAGGTGGAGGCAGTGGGGAATGGGGAGACAAATCCTGAAGAAAATTATCTGAATAATCATTGGCATAAATCTGGAGGGGACCATTCAAAACCAAAACAGCAACAACAAAACACCAAACACAAAACAGAAAAACCAACAGCCTCATAGATGTGATATAATTGTGCCAAGTCTTCTCAAGCTGAAACTGTGTGTGACATACTGTATATCTATGTAAAAAAAAAATACAAGAAAAGCAAAAAAGTCTGTGTATAATTTTGAATGGCATATTCAGGGACTACATAAAACTTGTGTACATATACTTAGATTTTTCAGTTGGTTTCATATATTTAAGAAGAACAACAACTATCATGACATCTTATTCTTCCTTGGAACTAAACTAAACTGTTGTACTTTTTTTCTCTTTTGTGCTGCTCTCCGGTAAGTGCAATATACTGTATTATACTGAAGTCCAAACTACAATAATACAATCTGAATAAACAGAATTTAAGGGGATCGATTGCCTTTGTTTCATTGTTGAGGGCTGCTTGAGGGAGGGAGCTGGTTATTCTCAGTGCAACCCATACAGTAACAATTCCTTGTAACACAAACCTCATCGGTTACCAAAATCACCCAGGAGAAAACCCCAGTACAAAATGTTGTCATTCATTCTTCAAAACATATGTTAACAGGTCCGAGCAAACAACATTGCACTGTGAACATGCCATCGATCGCCTAAAAATAGCTCCTCATATTCTCACACGAATTTAATTTTAATTCTCACTGTCATGAATTTCAGTTTTCGAGTATTACATTACCAGCAGTTAGAGACACAACACTGGAAACAACGTTTCTTCGTTCTGAATGCCAGCCCAATTGCAACATGCACACCCATATGTAGCCGACAGGGATTAAACGAAACAAAAGATGCACGAAGTACTTCATTCAAACCTTTGCAAAAAGTGGAAACCTTCGATCCAACCACAATGGAATCAGTGTGCATAATTTACCTTGTAAATTTATCTTGATATAAAATAAAATCGTTTATTTAAATTCCTAGTTCATTAGGAAACAAAATAAATCACTTATAACCTCAAGTGGGAGGAAAAATTACATAAACGGCCACAGCAACTATTAAAGGGCTTCCACCCGTCCCCGGGGATCTGGACGCCGCGAACGAAACGCGTTCGTTGGTCCTGCTGAGCTGCGCGGGACGCGCGGCCCCGCCGCGCCGCAGCTCCGGCCCGGCGGCCGAGTCGCTGCTCAGGCGGCGCAAAACTCATTAAAACACCGCGACGGTGCTTTAGCGTGGCGGGTTCGGCGAAGGAGCGATGGCCACTGCGACAGGAGCCGAATCCCGCTTCCCTAAACCGCAACGGCCCTCTTTGCGGGAAGCGGCAACAGTGGCGCCTCCTCTGGCCCACCGCCCCGGGGCCGCCCCCGCTCCTGCCCCGACACGGTCCGCTGCTGCCGCAGACTCGGGGCCGCTGCCGGCCCCAGGGCAGCTCCCGCAGAGCCCGGGCCGCTCCTGGGACTGCTGCCGCCCCGTTGCGGGCTGCCGCCCCTCCGGGCCGTGGTACCGGCAGCCCACTGGCAGCGCCACCCGCCCTGTCCCACCACGGAGCTTTCCGGAGCGTCAGGTGCCTCACGGCGACACCGCTCGACACTAGTGACAATCCCCGTAGCAACACGGGTCACCGAGAGCTGTAACCCTCAGGGGCTCCCCTTGCCGCCGCCGCGGGGGAACCTTTCGGATGACCCCGACGGCAGTAAGGGCGCGGGCGAGCCCGGATCTGCTGGGGTCCTCCCTCCCGCGCCCCCGGGCACAGGTGGCACTGGTGCTACCGCCAGGCACAGCCTGCCGAAGGGGCCGAAAAACGTCGGCGCGACCTGAGCGCAGAGGAAGGGCGGCAGCGCCTGTTGCGCGCAGCGGGAGGGGCGGGCAGGACCGGGTCGGGCGGTGCCGGGGGCGAGGGGCGGGGAGGAGCCAGGCGGCGGCGGAGACGAGCCGCGCTCCTCACGCCCCTGCCCAGAGGGGACTTGACCGCGGAGTAGACGGCGGTACCTTGGACAGAGCCGCCACGACGCGCGGAGCCCGCCCGGAGCCGCTCGGGAGCGCCCCGACGAGCAGGTATGGGCGGGCGGGGCAGCAAGTGCCGGGGACTAGGAGCCGCGGGCCCGGGAACGAGGGAGCAGGGGCAGCGGGTTCTGCGGAGCAGAGCCGAGAGGGGTCCCCTCGCCAAACTTCGTGGCACCGGCTACTCCCACGGGGCCGCCCCGCTGTCGCCGCCCACAGGTCCCGTTGCGACGGCGGTTCAGGAGGGAAGGGGATCCCCGGGGCTGAAGCGTGGGAAGGTCTCGGGGCGCACCGGCAGCCTCCGACGAAGCGTCAGCGCTCCCCGCCGGGCCCCGGGACTGCTGCGGCCCGCGGGAGCTCAGGGCAGGCGACAGGGCGGCTCCTGGCTTTTCTCGTCATGTCAACGGCTGCAGCAATGCGCACTTCACACATGTATTCCTGATAACTCATGCATTCCTCTTAACTTTAAGCACGGATTCCTAAGAGCTTTAAGCTTTTCTTCCTGATAACACTGAGGGTGAGGATGAGTAGATAGAGGCTGAGTGCAATGCCCTAACAACGCTACACACAGCAAGCTACCTCCCGAGTCCACAATGTATGGAGAACTCAACTATAAGCGCATGGGCTTATTTCAGTCCTTCTCTGCTATCTGCTAACAGAGAGATCAGTGCTTTTTGTTGTGGATTTGAGCTGCTGCTTTGAACTGTGGGGAAGGCCACCCGGCTTCGCAGCCTGCCGTGACTCACAGCCACCCTGCTAAGCTGCTCACTCCAGCCCTTCAGCTAAGCCAGCTGTAAATAAAAAGACCTAGGATTTTTTTTTTCTTAATAACTTTGACAATGCACCTCACACCCATCCAAGTGAGCAACTTTGAAGTTGAACCATCTTGAATTTCTGCAGGATTTTCTCTTGTGTCAGTTTCCTTGTCCTTTATTAAGCAAATAGAGGATTGGGTGTGATGCTAAGCTGGCAGCACTCGAACCAGAGACAAAGCCTCAATTCATCCCTATGACAGAGAAAAGCACCGTTCAGGCTACTACCCGCAAACTCTTTAACACACTCATTTTACAGATATGTGAGTCTGTTACCAGTAGCATTTCCCACAGACACAGAGCCAGTATGGACTTGTAGTCGATGTGACTCCATATTGCAGTTAGACAAAAAACATAAGGAAAGAAAAAAAAACAAAAGTCCCAGTTAGAAGAACACCAGCAGGATTTTTTTCCTTTAGGGAAATACAGCTTTAGGGGCTCTGAACACAAAATGGCTGTTCTGTATTTGAACACAGGTGGGGAACTGAGGCCAGCCCATAAACAACTGGGCAAACCACAGTCTTCCAAGAGTTACAGGATGTGTCCATTATTTGTAGTGCTTTGAACCTGCGTTGCTACGAATAGAATGCACAGCTAAGTGGTGAGACCTGTGTAGCACATGAGAGGGAGCGGAGCAGCACAGCGGGTTAATATGGCCTTTCCATGAGGGAAATAGTTTCTCACCCGGGTTGAAATCATGAGCAGATGATAGATCAACATGAGTTTGCTGTGTGGCTCACTGCAGGGCCCCAGGGACATCTCTCAATCTTATACAACCTATTTCACAGCACACAGCCCCACTGGCCGCCAGTGCAGAACAGGGAGAGGACAGGGTCAACACAGGGTGTCAGTGACCACATATACATTGGCAGAGCCACTCTGAAGCTGGAGTAGCCAAACCGATTCCTCAGGAGAGGACTAATGCACAGCTATCCCTGCCCATTGCTAACCAAAACTCTTCTTCTCACTTCCATACAGTGTAGGTTTTTATCCAAATAATTTTTAAAAGCTGTTGTAGAAATATTCAATGGCACTGAATGTATAGTCCCAAGGGTTTCGGAAAGGAAATATGACATGTTGTCTTTTATATTTTGCATACACACAATGCAAAGTAATAAAAATCTGGAAAAAAATATCTGGAAACAAAACAAAACAAAAAACAAACACAAAAAAAACCAACCAACCAAAAACAACAAGCACACCTGTGATCTATCAAGACCTGATTGAATGCATAGAACCGTAATTGAAAGACAGTTTCTTGGTGTGGGCAGTACTATATCAGAAGAAATATGTGCACCATAAAGCTTATTCTTGTACAGAAAAAGGAATAAGAGGCATCTTTAGAAGTGAAACCAGGACAAGCACAATACCAGAGAGACACAAGTGAAAGTATTTGCTCTGTCACAGATGAATTCTGTGACTTTTGGCAGGTTAAGCCATCTCCCTGGATAGTTATATGCTATTTGGAAAGACTGTGCAAAGCTGCTCAAATGCGATGTATGCCACCCCTCCCAGTCCTCCCACAGCCAGCCTGACAGCCTAGGCAGGCTCACAGGGTCCCTAGCCCAGCGCTATGCCCCAAAGCACTAGCACCCTGCAAGCTTGTAGCCTGCGGGGGACAAAGGCACATCTCCTTTCCACAGCTTCCACATCTTTAAAGCAGAGATGACAGCACCTCACTGTGTCCATGGAACCATGCAGTGGCAAATAGATTTAAAGACTGCGGTGCTTTCATATCAAACAGTAAAGACAGGATATATAAGATCCTTAGACAGAAAACTGCAACCTTACTATTGCCAGTGTCAACATAAATACATTCAAAGAAAAGTCACCTCTTTCCTCCAGCTAACAAAGCATGTAGATCATGGCACAATGCACTGCAAAGTAAATTAGAGTGACAAAATAAACCATGCTGAGAAGGGACCATTTACGTGCATCAGATAGTCCTGGATACAGAAATTTATAGCAAAATGTGACAAACAATGTCAGAGCAATCTCCACAGGGCTCAGTTCAGCTACTTTTGAATGTTGTACTTCTATTTCTCTTCAGTTTTGCATTCTGAAGCTTCTGTGTATGCTTGCGCAGGGAATACTCCCCATGTACATTTTGAATATAAATAATGGGTACTGACTGGACTTTAAATCTTTTCTGTTTCCAGAACTGAGGCGTGAGGCTTCATAAGTGCCCCCAAGTGGCTTCAATTTCTGTCCTCAACAAAAGATATTGAAAGAAATGCTGGAATGCCTGTCCTAGAAAAAACCATGCAGAAGAAAGAGAAAGATACATGCAGTAAAGATGAGACAGTAAGTAATTATTTCTGGGAAAAAAGGTTGAGGATAGATGGCTTAACAGCTTTTAATGCTGTAAATTAATAACAGTAAATCAAGCTCTGTTCCAGAGTGGATTTCTTCATTTCAGGGAACACTAGTTATCCTGCAGAAGTTTACAGTCAGGAACTTTTATCTAACATTAGTGCTTCTCATATCCAAAACCACTCTTCCTCCCAACATCCTGTGAAGAACTCCAATAAGGGAAATACTATTACACAACAGCAGATGCAGTATTGCACGGTCAGAGATGTCATGTAATTATTTCTTAATAGTTCAGGATTATCAAACTATCACATATGATTCATTTTCAAGTGGGTTTTAAAGATGCCGGATGTGTATACCTATAAATAGTTGAACCCTTGGATTTAAAGCTTTTTTCCTAAGCAGAGTCATGAACTGCACCGTAACTGTACCCAGAAAGATAGGGCCAAAGCCAGGTATCAAAATTTGGCACATCTCTTTCCACTGACCAAGAAATTAATGACAGAAGAGATATGCCCTGACTAAACATAGCTTGAAACTGTAGAATTACCATTCTTTTATTTCTGACACCCAGAGTGTGTTACAGGCTAGACTGGATTTCCATTTCCATTAATAACAGGTAATCCTATGACACTTTTTATGAGTATTTGAAATCTTCATTTTCTAGATAGGGAAACGTAATGCAGCACTGACTTTCCCATGGATGTCAAAAGGCAGAGCTGGTACTTGAGCTCAGAGGACACGCACTCCTTGCCCTTTTCAGAGCACTTTTTTCAGGCCCTCCTCCCTGAGTGCACTAGCAAAGGAATTTGCAGCTAGCCTTGCCCTGAGCAGCAGGTGGGACTAGGTGACTCTCAGACATCTCTTCCAACCAAAATCATGCTATGGTCCTGCAATTCTGTGAAAATGAATGTCTATTATATCAAAAGCTAGGAACAAAATCTGAACTTTACTTGCTTTAGGAGACAGGCAAAAATCAAATTAGAGAAATAAACCCTCCAAAAGTTTATGGTCTATACTAACCACTAATGGACAAGCATAGCTGAATTAGATGACCATTTCTCAATGGGGAGACATGTCCACCTCCCTGAGCATCACAGCCTCATTAAATTTCCCAGTCTTTCATGGATTATACCCTTACTTGATTTTCCCACTGCCCCTGTAAGTCCTCTGGCTTTTAAATGACTACACTTCACTTGGTTAATTCTACATCAAAAAACAAAGGAAGCTTAACTGCTTGGACAGCATGAGATTGTTCTCTTCCCAGATACTATTGTTTTCCTGCTCCAAACAGGATAAGGATAAAGCAAGTATGAACAGAAATGTTTTATCAAGCCTTCTAGTAGTGTTCCAGACTGGCTGACAGTTGAGGTCTGGCAGGGTAAAACACAGGTTTATTGAGGATTGTATGTAGTCAGTGCTACTAAACAGGTAGAAATGCATGTTTTTCTCTGCAGCTTTATAACAAGTCATATTACCAGTCAGACAAATATTAATCCACAGTTTTACTAATCACAAGCTAAATGCCCTTCTTTACTAATGAAATAACTTCTCTTAATGCATTATTTTACTATGACCTGATGTATTAGAAGATTTGCTAGAGTCTAGCTCAGACTATATGCTTGCATCATGCCTATCTGCCTGTTTGTCCTAGGATTTCTAGAATCTTTACCGAGGAATATCCTCAGTTTTCTACTAGTTTCTTGGCCTATCCATTTGAAATCTTCATTGGCCAAAGGCCAAAAAATAGAGCTACTGGAGAGGTACCACTGCTTCAGTATTGCATACAACTGCATACTATGTACTAAAATCCAGGCAAATTAAGACCTAATGAAACTCCACTAAGTCACACAATTACATTTGCAGTAACCAGGAATGTCAACTTCTAAAAGAGAATAAATGGATTTCTAAATGGGTGCAATATATTATTCAGCAACAGAAGAAAAATAAAGAAGAAGAAGGAAAAAAAAAAAGACAGTTTGGGAACAAGTAGAATTACTTGCTATTTCTTTTTATGATTAGGCAGTGCCAAAACTCCCAGTCCCACCACTGCAACAGACCTTACGCATGTACCTACAGTGCATGAAACACTTGGTGACAGAGGAACAATTTAGAAAGACTAAGGTCATCGTGGAACAGTTTGGAGTTGCAGGAGGCCTGGGAGAATCCTTGCAGCAAATACTTGAGGAGAGAAGGGAAAAAACAGCAAACTGGGTAAGCAAATGCAGCTGAGAAAAATAATTGCTGTGTTGGATGATGCTCATTTACAAACTCTTTGTAATGTTCTATTTGTGATTCCTGCTTTCTTTCAGTGGGTCAATGCAAGCAGGGGTCACATCAGATTCTACCAAAAGGAATGAATATTCAGCCACGATATGCTAGAATTTTCGAACAATGTCAAAATCTATGTCACTATTATGTTTTCAGATCAACAGGTTATTGACATATATGAAGGAATTCATGCACCTCAGGTGCATGCATGCAGGTGTCAACTCTATCTGTAGGATGCAGTACATACAGCCTTTTTGGATGTAGTTTCTTCCTTTCCCTTTAATAATAGGATTTAGAGTTTTTATTAAAATGAAAAACGCTTTCTGACAGAGCTATAAAAAGTGCCTTGCACACCCATCTAGCCAAAGCTCTGATGCAAAAATTATTCTAGAATGGAATACCTTAGGAGAGCAATTACTCATTTTAAATTAAACTATTATTTGCCATTCATTGTCACAACATACCAACATAGTTACCCTGAAGTATTTAATTTGCTGAATATACACACACATGTAGACATACATATATGCATAATATCTATCACATTGACCATGGTGTGACTTCAGCCTTTAAGGAAGTCCAGTTTTCTGCTTCCCAAGACAGGAAAATTAAATAAGCTGTAGATAAAGTAGATTTTATTATTCCACAAAGTCACAGTTCATCTTGCCTGCATTAATTGTGTTAGAATGTGGCAGCTGAAAACTAGAAATACTCATTTTATTGATGTGCTTCCATCCCATCAAGGAAGACAGACATTGAATAGTTTAATGGATTCAGTGAAATCCTGCAGGCTCACTACTGATGTCAGTGAAGTGTGGTTTCCCTTAACTTTTCAGTTGTGTGGCCTGCAAGAAAACTCCATCAAATTGCTGCTATAGTCAGGAAAAAAGGCTACAGTACTGACAGTGCTTTTATTTTAAGAGGAGTGCTTAATTTCTGAACTACCTGTTGCCACAGTCTTGAGGGCTCCACTAAATGCTGTTCAATCTCATTTTGTTTTTCTGATGATAGAACTTCATGTTTTGGTGGCTAAATTATACATCACTTAAATAGTGTTCCTGATAACAAATAGTGTTCCAGGAGACTACTGTTCATTTAACCACTTACAGCATGAAAACTACAGAGGAAGGATGTATAAACATTTTCTGAAATGTCTCAACTTTAAGTACCAGTTATTAAAATTAAATACCTGATTCTTAAGATAAACTAGAAATGTTCTTATTTGGAATTTAACTTGCCAGGAGTACAGCTCTAGCCTGTTCTCCTGAAGACTCCAGAGACTATGAGGGAAGCATCTGTTCTAACAGCTATGAAATATCTCAGAGGAAACCTTTTTCAACTGATGCATGCATTCATAATTATTTTTGCATAATTTCATTGTTGTTTATAGTTACTATATGCAAAGCATGCCTACTAACTCTGAAAGACCATTTGATATTTTTATGAAAACCTCAATTTTCCAAATAATGATTCTTCAAACTGTGCTCAGACACAAAGGAATATGGTTACTGTACATCTGTGTTTTCAATAAAAATGGTTAGAAATTTAATATGTGTGTCTCTCTGGGTCAGGCATCAGTAATTTGCATTTGTGTCAGTGGACACAGAGGGAATTCTCCAGGGAACTTACCCACATGCAAGTATCTGCAGGACTGAATCATTAGGCTCAGAAAATTATTTTCCCAGTCCATCTTGCTACAGGACAGTATCTGATGGCTAACAACAGAGCATCTTGGCATCATTGACAAATATTTGAAGTCCCCTGAGGAAAGCCTTCACTAGTAAAATTCTGTCCATCTCTTAAATATATCCCAATCACTATTCAAGAGCCAGCAGTTAGCATGTTGTACTCAAATAGGGTTTTTTTGTTGTAGAGAGAAGCAAACAACAAAATACCCAAACTACCACAATATGGAGCTTGTTTACTTTTTAATGGAACATACTGTAAATTGCTATTGATTGAAAAACAGGATTATGGAATTGTGGCTGATTTCAGCTGAGCTGAGGTCACAGAGCCCAGACTGAAAATGCTCAGCAGCTCCATTAATCAGAGCCCATGCCTGACACCAGGAGCACCGAGCACTTCCCCCCTCACCCCAGACTGCCTTTCCTCATGTTGTTCACATCTTTAAGAGTTCTTGTCCCCTTCCTTCAGGTGTTTAACTATTGGCTGGATGACATGTACCTCAACAACCGGCTAGCTCTTCCAGTCAATTCCAGCCCAGCAATTATCTTCGCTCGTCAGTATTTCAAGGATGTAAATGACCAGCTGAGGTAATGTACCACAACTTTACAGCTTTTGCTAAATGAAAGGATATTTTAAACGTACTGTTTTTGCAAAAAGACAATAAACTTTCATTAAAAAATAAGGGCTGTAAACATTAAATTATTTCCTACTAGGCCTGCTGATTGAAGGCAGTGTTTCTGGGGTTACTCATACTGATATTCAGAAAGAAAAATGTCATTACAATTACTTTTATTGCTTGAAAAAAAATGCCAAGGGATTTATAATTTTTAAGGGAATATTTGCAAAGCTTCTCATCATATAATTCAAGTAAACCATTTTGTGATGGGAAAACAAAATACACAGCACAGAAGATATGCCTCCAGACATGCTTAGTACAGGATTCCATTCCTCAGCCTTTGCTAAAACATTTTATCCTTTTAAAATAGTAAACCAGATGAAATCGACCTTCATATAGTGCAATTTTCCTCTTTGCTTTTAGCACTCTCTAGCTGCTCATTACTGAAAGAATTAACTGCATGTGAATTTATGCCAATATAAAACAGCCAGAACCTTGAAGCCGATATGTGTTATTTTAACATTTTGCATAGACAGCCAATGCATCTTTTTACTTTACTTTAAACATAACTATAAATGCTTTCATTCATTACAGACTAAATTTATTGTGCACACAGCTTCCAAAAAACCTCAACTTTGCACTTTCTAATGCACATGCTTTAACAAGGAAATCTTTTTCTCAGAGCCTCCCATTCAGACACAGTGCAAATGGGCAGTGTCAGGAAATAATACACCTGTCCACTGCTCAGCAGAAAGAATATCTGCTTAGGACAGGAAGTACTCTAATTAATTGGACAGCTTCTGAGTATTGATATGGAAACCCCTCTTAAGGATTCTGTTAAATATTCAGCCTTTGCTTACATTCTCTAAATAAATGCTTTCAGGCTTCCTCCTGTGGTAGTCTGTTTAACCATTTGAAGGGACCATCTCTAGGATTTCATATTTCTCTTG
Organism: Columba livia; assembly: GCF_036013475.1. Classification (NCBI taxonomy): domain Eukaryota; kingdom Metazoa; phylum Chordata; class Aves; order Columbiformes; family Columbidae; genus Columba; species Columba livia. Next base: position 25,870,923 of record NC_088607.1, on the reverse strand, counting down.
ACATTAATTAATTTATGTTTTGGTGGGGGCAGGGGGCTTTTCTTGGCAAGCCAGAAGACTTTCCCTATGCTGTGTCATCAATCATTCAGGCTCTGCTCTGTCTCTCAGAAACTGCCCAGTATTGCCAAATGACAAAAGACTGATGTCACTTCTATCTGCTACTTGCAGGTTTGCTGCCAATCTCATTTCTGGAGTGCAAGACTATAAAGCTTTACTGGACACGTAAGTAGCTTGGAAGGAGAGCTGCTGCTTGAGTATCTGCAGGGCTTCTGATTCAAGGGTGCTGTAGCATGCTCAAAGTCAGGCTGCATTGCACTCCTCCACCATTCAGAAGGGATAGGGTTCCGGCATGCTCCAGGGCAAGCGCTTCAGCAAATGTTATGCGCTTTCTGTTTTATTACTGCAATCTAACAAGTTGGAGAAGGGTCCTTTTTGATGCCTAGTAGTCATCACTCTAGCACACACAGCACAGCCCAAAGGACACACACAATCTACCTAGCAGAGCTGTTGAGAACACACCAGAAGTCTGTGCTCCCCACACTCAAAGTGCAGCAGCACTGTGGTTACGCAGCCCGCACACCTTCCCTGGCACTCGACACCTGCCAGGGTGCTGCACCCCCTCCACATACTGCACCCTCCATTTAGAACATCAGCCCCCCACTTCCCGCAAAAAATAAATTCATCCCATCAGGAGAAGGAAGCCTTACCACAGACAGGTAGCTAGTAAAAATAGTTCAGTAGCTAGTAAAAATAAGAAGTTACTTATGCCTTTGTTACATTCTGTACATAAACACAGTGAAAATCCATGATTCTTTAAGTCATATATGAGGTATCTCATAAAAGCATTTTACATAGCACTTCTTAACCTCACCTAATATTTTCCAAGTTTACTGTGGAAATCACTGCTCGCTGAAGACCACAAACAGTGGAGAGCCAAGCACAACGGACACCACATCATAGTGTAGAAGGGGTCACTTTCCTGTCAGGAGACACCAGAGGCCTGTATGATATGCTTTAACCAACATTTGTTTGGATGAGGAAGGCAAAGTCCATAATCAAACAACAAAGTTCCTATCATCTATAAATTAAATAAAAGAAAGAGGAAGAGCTGTTTGATTTTTCAATTCAAAAGCCTGACAACTACTCAGAAAGTATAGAAGAGAACTTATTTAAGAACACGTGTTTTTGTCCAAGATGTACTATGCAACTGCATATACTGGCACCGATGCACTGTGAAGTACTATTGCATGCTAACGTAGTTTGTTTCATCTTTATAAGACAGGATGTAAGATAAAGAAACCACATTGCTCAAAGAACAATGTAAATTCTTATTATTTTGACCTTGTTACTCTAGATCCAAAGATTCCTGTGATCAGAGTTGCTTGTCTTAATAATAATTTAAATCCTTGCTACTATGTCCTCAACATTGTTATTACTGTTTGCTTATCACCCCTCCTGTATAATTATGAGGACACCATAATTGTAACATTTTCAGGTCCTTGTTGCTGTTAAGGACTTCTACTAGCGAGTGTCCTGCTAGCTTCTCTTGCATCATCCCACATGTAGATGCACAATATTCCAGTGCAAACCCAAGTGTTTAGTTTTAACCATGCAGATATTCCATGCAGTTACCAGGACTAAATATTTCAAACAAAGCCCAACTTGCTCACATAAAAGTGTTATATGATCTTAAGCAGACATCTCCTAAATCTTTACAAGTTCTTCTGGTGCCATCAGTCAGATTTAATAACCCCTTTCTTAACTGCTATATTTACAGATTGTCTTATCTAAACCTGCCATCCTATTCCACTATTTTCCATCATCATCGATGCTCTTTAAAACTCTGTTCAACCTAAGAGGATTTCTGCATTATGCAAAATGTGGGAGAAGGAAAAATAAGTGATACAGAGAGTCTGAGAGCCAGGAATCAAACTGAATATCCCTGGTTTAGAACTGCAATAGTTTTAAAGAAAGTTAAACAAACATAAAACATTTACCCATATCAGCTGTGTGACAGTAACCCTGCCAGTGTGCTTCCTTACCCCTGCCCCTCTCTGGCAGGCTGGAAGCTTAGTCCCCTTCTGCTGAGGAAAAACCCCTGCACCACAAAATCTTCCTCCTGTGGCCTCTGCAGCCTCTCCCAAGCAACAGCACCATTATTTCCTGCTGCAGTGTCAGTGGGATATTTTACACCCCACAATCATAATTGTGATAATGTGGTGCTTTGTGTGGTATGGGGTTTTTTTGTTTATTTTTGGCATTGTTGGAGTTTGTTGTTGTTGTTGTTTGTTTTGTTGTTGGTTTTGGTCGTTTGTTTGTTGTTTTCCTGGCTGCTAAAGAAGCCTTTAGGAGGTATTGTTTTCATGTGCCTTCTAATAAAAAGAGAATAAGTTTTCAGCACTTATTCCCCCATAGATTAAGGTAAGGATTAGCACATAAGCAAGGCTCTATGGAAAACAGAAATGCCCTCTGTATTGCCCCAGACATTCCCTGTTCATCAGACAAAGCCCTCTCATGCACACTCTAACCACTCTGCATAGTACAGGGCCACTATGATTCAAAGTGAATTTCATCAGTATTGTTTTTCAAGGTGCTATGTCTTTTCTAGCTATTCTGCTGACTTCCGTCCTGGCAAGTTTCCAGGGTCCCATCTAGGCAGGCTTCCCATGCACATTGCAAAGATGCTTGTGACCTGCTATTCTTTCCATGTCCACTAGATTATAATGCAATTGCTTAATGAATATGCACGAAGCTGCCAGGAATGATGTATTTAACGTTGGTATGGGAATTCATCTATTTCCCTTATACTGTAATCTTGTTTTGTTATTCAATTTGTGTTATACCTGATCTAATTGTAACAGAACAAAGGACAGATTAGATTTCTTTTCCTTTCTGTCTCTCTCTCCTCTCTTTTTCTCTGGCTTTGTTTTTCTCCTTCTCTCTCTCCAGCCATGCTTTACCTGTTGATTTTGCTCGTGGACAGCTGTCTGGTCATCCTCTCTGTATGAAGCAATACTATGGACTCTTTTCTTCCTATCGTCTTCCAGGACATATCAAAGATACCCTCGTGGCCCAGAAAAGCAGTGTAATGCCAGAACCAGAGCACATCATTGTTGCTTGTAACAATCAGGTAAATTAATGTGGTGTTTGGGGTTTTTTAAATACTTTTCTACATTTCTTAGTTCACTTAAATTCACTCAAGAAGAGTCTAATCTAATCACTATTCAGAAACACAATTAGCGAGCTACATATGAGCTCACTTCTTACCAAGCATTCACTGTCAATATTTCCAAAATATGCTTCTGCAGCATTTTTGTTCTTAGCCTACATTATGTTCCAAGTACAGTGATGCAGAAAGGAGGACTGTGGCAGAATTTTTTTGCTTTCTCATTCAAACAAAAATGTTTATTAAACAGAGATGAAACCACAGAGAAAAAAAATCTTATTAGAGTGCATTTGCTGGAAATGCTTTTCTCTTGATATCAAGTATTGGCACACAACACATGGCATATATACCACCATTCCATGTAGGGGACCTAAGCCATACCTGAAGAAGTGAGCACAGGTGCAGGCAGAAATACAGAAGCATTAGCATTAATCTGCCCCAACTAATAAATGCCATCAAGCAGCAGAGTGTATTGGCTGGGCAGAGCCCTCCTTGACTATTTGTGGCACTGGAGCCATGCCTGCAGGCCCCTTTGGAATGAAGGGGTTTATCCCAGGATAACAGGTCTCCCTTTTCCAGGAAGACCTGTTCTTCACCTCAGTGGGAAGTTCTCTAGATTATCTAGGTTGTTTTTAAACAAATTATGTACATACTTCCTGATTTTATCTCTTCAGGTTTTTTAAGCTTATTCAAATAACCTATGCTTTATTTGAGCCCAACACACAATATAAGTCCACTATAGCAACTGCCATTACACTGGTATAAAGACAGAATGAGGGAGCCCTGGGCCAGCTCCCAGTGGTTTTGTGCTCCACTGCCTGCTGGCCTGGCTTTCCAGGCAGGACTTCAGCTTCTCAACAACCACACAGGCAAATGCAAAACGTTGGATGAGTAAAGGTCCAAACCATCTGTGACTGTTCTTCCGACTTCTGTCATTTTTTTTGCAGTTTTTTGTTTTGGATGTTGTCATTAATTTCCGTCGTCTCAGTGAGGGAGATCTTTTCACTCAGTTACGAAAGATAGCCAAAATGGCAGAGAATGAAGAGGAAATGCTGCCTCCAATCGGCTTGCTGACAACAGATGGCAGAACTGAGTGGGCAGAGGCAAGGACAATCCTTATGAAAGGTTAGCAGCAGCAATACCAGCTTTCTCCTCTTCATCATCTTCATCCTCTTCCTCCTCACCATCATTGCCTTTCCTTGCTGGGAGTGAACGTTACAGACAAATATAGGACTGAATGTGTGATTTCAGTGCTCAGGTGTGTGTTACCTGGGAAGCAGCAGGTACAGTTTGACCCTTTGGCTGTGTATGTTTAAGTGTTATGTCATGTAAATAGCTCTCACTCCATTCTCTGTTTTTCATCACATAAATGACATTACGTCGGATTTTGTGATTTGTCTCTTTCTTCATATCCATTTTGTACCTATATGAATTATGTATCTTTTTAGCTTTTGGCAACTATTAGACACTTTTGATCTGATCTGTCAAAGTTAAACACCTACTGAATCTAGCTGTGTACTCTCTCTAGTCAATGGAGAAAAATAGTAAGTACCAGTGCTAATTCATCAAAATCTTAACTAAGTACCTAGGAAAGCTGACACCAATTATTATCTGGGCATAGTTCTCTCTCTCTCTTCCAACAACAGGCAGAGTTTAGCTCTCATGGATTCTGGATTCAAATGCCTGACTTTGAAATAGATGAAAATAAAGGGTGAGATTAGTCACCTCTATCACTTCACACTTCATATATATTACCCTGAAGATAAGTGATGTAAATGCCTTCTTTTTGCCATTTTGAATGACTTAGGTATTTTTTTTTTTAAGGGGGAGGAAATAAATACGTTAACTCAGCTCTTTATCCCCAGTTCAGCAATGCTACAGAAAATATTGCTGTTTTACCAATGCCATGGAATATACAAGAGTTTCCAATAGTGTCAAAATATGTTTACCACCCCAAGGAAGATCTTCACTTCTCTTAAGTTTATCTGTGCTTATAATAACTTTATATAGATACACACACACACGGGGTCCTGGCCATTATTACATGGCATCAGTCTCATCTTCAGGCTTTCCCCTCCCTGTCTTTTCTTTTTAAAGCAGGAAAAAAGATTATATCTTTTAATGAAAACAGATATAAGCACCTAATCATTTATTTTCACAACACACTTTTATGTAAAACAGTGAATAACTTGAAACCTGCAGCAAAATCATCTTTGTAAACCTACATCATCCTAAAGAAAAAAAAAAAAAGACAAATCAACAAAAACTAGCAGAACCATCTCTATGGTGTTTCTGGATTGCCTTGCATTTGCCAAAACATTCATGTTAATGAGGAAATAAACCAACTCAGTCATATAGCTAAAAAAAAAAAAAAAACACCTGCACCATGATGTGAGCCTTCTCTAATCTAAGCAGGAATCCCACTGTAGGCCACTCGTATTAGCAAAGTTCCTCTGTATAGTATAATGCATTGCAGTTACACATGAATATATGATTATTAACAGCCCTTTTTTCTTCCTTATCTGTGGTGAAATGTTCATGCAACAGTAACTAAGAGAAAAAGAGAAAAGCCTCTTGTGAAGCAGTGAAAGGTGGAAGAGGTCACTCTGCACTGTTTTGTTCTGGGTAGGGAAAGAGAATTCTCTGGGACAGAGAAGACCTATACAGCACTCTGCAGAGGTTATGAAGGAGAGAGATACATGGGCCTGCATAGACCCACAAGTACATAGGTCTTCTAGGTGAGAAAATTTCAAAGAAATTATTATAAACCCAGCCATCACTGCTTTATAAATACAACCACTACTTTAACTGCCTTCTGGTGCAGAACTAACTCTCCTAAGTAGAAAAAGTGAATTCTTACTGGTATAGGGGCTGCTATCCCACAAATGCTATATCCAAATTTGATTCAGAACTGTAATATCATATTTTCCTTTTAGAATAAAAACACAAAACCCCAACTAACCAAAGATGACTGGCCAATTCAATGCAATTGTGTGCATTAGAAAGAAGGAAAATAAATGTCTTGCAGGGCTTTAAGGCGTGCTCTCACACTTGTCTGTTTCAGCTCTTTCTGGAAATATTTATTTTCCATCTCAAGTCATGGTTCATGAGTTCTTGTGCAGTTCATTGCCTGCTTTACATGATAATTTTTTCAGTGTTTGATCAGCTCTCTGGACATGTCTGTTTCTTTCTGTAAGGGCGTCTTTCCCCTACTTTTCTGTTTCCAGCAAAGCTTAATTATATTCACTCTAATACCTAGAATCAAGATACCCTGAAGCCATATGTCAGAATAAGGGCTTCACATCTGTCAATGATGTGTGGGCAGCAGCCACAATGAAATATATATAAACCTATCAGACAACATAAAGCAGAACACTGAGCAAGCCATGAACAGTTTGTATATCACTACCCAACCAGTTTCTCCTTGAAGGTGCCCATCTGCAAATACTAGCAGCTGATCTATATGGGACAGCTTCCATTCACTAGGATCTTTTCAGCCTTTGCATTGATGTACCTGAACTATCAATGGAATAAATAGCATAACTATGGTTAACCCTGCTATCGTCAAATACTAGAACAGCTTTACAGCCAGGAGCACAGGAACACGTCCTTTATAAAGCTTCTGAATCCTTTCAAGGACAATTCATGGAGACCTCAGTGTTTCACATATTGTAGAGAGGCACAGATCACTGGCAGAAAGCTCAGCCTACCTGCATGCCCCATCAATTACAATATCCTGGCTTAAGTCTTTGTAGGAGGTGGCAGGAACTCCAGGTGCCTTCCCTAGGACCCTGCTCTGCGGGCAAGGGAAGACAACACACTATGTGCTTCACCAGGTCCCCATGCAGCCTGCAAGAAGTCAGGTTGGCACCCTGTCACTTGGGCCCATGGCTGCCAAGGCTCCCTGGCAGGAGCTGCCAGACAGCAACAGACAGTGCCTTACCACAACCTGCAAGAGGCCACAGCTCCCCCTCTCCCTTCTTCGCCACTGCTATCACTTGCCTCTCCTTCCCTTGACCACTTTTTAATTTCTTGCATACTTGCACTTTTTTACTACACAACATCTGGAGAATGAACCTGGATGATAACATGCCCCTGTTTTTTTCTAGCTCCTCACTAGCCTATGTTACTCTTTTAGGGAAGGTACTTTTTTTTTCTTACTTTGAAAAATGCTTTTCTTTCAGAGTATCAAGCTACTTTTCATATTTGCACACATTAAAAAGATGTGCATTTTGAAATGGCTCCACATTTCAAATGCAAATCAGAATTGTTTAATTTTAAATATGCTTCCATTCTTTCAGCTAAAAAAAAAAATCTCCTGAATTGAGCACAGATTTGCTGAGCTTAGCACAGACTTGTAAGAAGTTTTGATCAATCTGAATTCATATATTTGTTTAAGAACAGTCTGAAACACAAACATTTTCACCAAAATCTAGCAAAACCAGCAGAGGAAAGCTGATCTGTTGAGAATTGAAGAAATTTTAAGATGATGTTGGAAAGAACTTTTTTCCTTTGATCTTGTTAACAAACATTTAACAGCAATTAACTGTGTTGTATACTTCTGAATAAAACAAATTCTTGTTATAGGTTACATACTTCTGTTCTTTCAATTAAGAGCTGTATTAACTGTTCACAATTAAATATTTCCTATGCCTCAAACTGCCCCTCAGAAACAAACAAACCTTTACCCTCATAATATTTCTGAGTTAAAGAAACTCAGGAAAAAAACCTTGCATAAATACCCCATAAATAAGGAAGAAAGTGCTGAGGACAACATAAAAATAGCCTTTGTAGTACACCTGTAGAAGCAAGAGTGACAGGACAAGAAAAAGAAGCAGAGAAAGAGAGAAAGAAAAAGCAAGTTTGATTCAGCAGTATGCTAATAAAAGAATGGAAGCGGTATGTGGCAACTCATGGTTTTGGCAATACCATGTTCAAAAACTAAACCTTGATATCTCATCCACAGATGTTTCCTCATGTGATGCAGGCAATATACCCAGTCCAGGGCTTATTTCTCCAAAGTACAAGAAATAACCAGGGGCAGAAGAAAGAAGAGGGTTTTAATACAAGAACAAAAAAAACAAGATGGGCCCTGCTGTTCCTTGT